>NC_138908.1:8575543-8989142 GCF_965231255.1 Vanellus vanellus
GCAAAATACTTACGTACTGCTACGGGTTAAACAATTTTTGTATGCTTCTATTTGGGTTCAGAGACACAGGGACAACGCTTTTACAGGTTCAAATTCTACCCTGATTAATAGACTTTGAGCGTGTCACAGGCACACGTTCTGGGTTCTTGGCCAGGGACGCAATCTTTCAATGATCTTGTCTATTCGGCTGCCTGAAAGAGACTTCAGTGAAGTGAGTGATGGCTTCACAGAGACTCCCTTTGCAGGAGGAAGAGAGAGGCCAAACAGAAGTCTGGCACTTCCAGTTTGTTCCCCTGTGGCAAGGCAAGCCTTCTTCTTTCAGAATACTTTTATAAACAAACCCAACGAAGATGAGTTTTGAGCCTCTAGAGACAAAGCGGTTTTTTCACTGGAAAATTTAGATTCCTTTAAACTAACTTGCTGAAAGAATATCTCAGTCCAGGAAAGCATCCTTGGTCAAGGAGAGACAAGTACCAGTTTACCTCAATCAGCAGGGATTTCTCAAGGTGGGATCAAAGTTCTGATGCTGCTTTGTCTAAAATGAAAATAGGGATTTGCATCTACATCTTCAGGAATACAGATCCTGGCCCCCAACAGGGGCTATTCAATAGCCGTACACCCCGGCTCCCTTCCATAATCAGTTTCTGTTTTTCATGGGTACAGCTTTTCTCTCGTAGGCACCAGCGTCACACACGTACTGTTACGTGCCACGTGTTTTCCATCCTAACCGAGGAGAAGCTTCAAACCTGGGAGTTAGTCGCCTCTACAGCTATTTTCTTTCCACTAAATAAACCTATATCTTTAGATGCATCTGTGTAAGTTCCCTCTCTGTCAGAGCGGCTACAATCTAGAAGGTCACACAACATTGCTAACACGGCCCAAACGTTTCCCAGATTTGTCTTAAGTAAGACCAAAAACTGAAGCCAAAGCAAACAAAGCTATCATCACCTCAACTCACAACTGTGCATCGGTTTGGATTCACATACAAATCTCTCCCAAACAGCTACTGTGTATCCCTGTGATGAAAAGAGAAGGTTTTGTCTCCTTCCAATTTACCTAAAATGTGTCACTGTCTATAAGATGCACTCATTGCATCAAACTTAGAGACAGTGAAGAGCTGAATTCTGTTCCCACCACTGAGCTACCGCTAACATGGAGAAAGTCGGTTCCCTGTAAACAACTCCTTCTTGTCCTTCCAAGGACAGAAACTCCCAAAATAATGAGCTACGCCCTCCACTCGTAAGGAACGCCGGCACAGCACGGCAGAGGTGTCACCGGGCTGGCGCCGGTTTTAATCTGGCCGCTTTGGGTCACACAGCCGAGCGGATATAGCTGTAACACCGGCACCGCCGGGCTTCACGTGCCCGAGAACTGAGATACAGCTACGGCACTGGTGTGTTGCCCGGTGCCAATACTGCAAATAACTCTAAGCGAGCAGGAGCAGGTCGTTACACCAGCTGAGCAAGGAACAGGAGAGAGGGAGCTTTGACTCCAATGAAACTGTGATGAAACTCTGTGCTGCATGAGCAAGCTTTGACCACGTGCCAACAACACCTGCTTTCCAAGACAACGTCATTCCTACTATTTGCGTGAGAGATAGAGATCTTCCCTCTGCTGTAAGGAAACTTTTTTCTTCCACCCCTGCCCCCAGTCCTGGCACGGCAGGCAGCTGGCAAAGCAGTGCGTGAGGCTGAAAATATAATCCTGTTTTGTTTTACAAAGCCACACACTTTCAGACAGTATTTTTAAGCTCTTTGTTTAAGTTTTTCGACAACATGCTCAGATGCCGGAACTGGGAATTACAAATCTAGCACTAGGCAATCGGTCAATGCAGAAGAATTGAATGAATTGCTCTCCAGCTTTGATGAAGCACAGTGGAGCTGGCAGGCGCTTGCATTACGAAAGGAGGGACTTACCCCTTTTCATTGTAAAAAATTAAAACCCCCAAAGTGTCCCTCTCCTTTAAGAAATGTGGGGCAGAGGGTGGAAAAGAGGTGTGGAATGTAGCAGAGGAAAGGCCTAAAGAGTGACGAAATACAAGTGTAGGGGGTCATCCTGGGTGGGGGGTCCTGGGGGTGGCTCCTGGGGGTGGACAGGCATCTCAAGGGTCCTCCAGGGGGTGAGTGGAGGGTCCCTGGGGTGGCTGTGAGATGCAGAGGTGTACACCCAGGGGTGGGTAGGGTGGGGGGTCCCCACCTTCGTGGTGTCTTGGCAGCTCTCAATGTTGAAGATGCCCTTGAAGGGAGGCTGCCCGACCAGCAGCTCATAGCAGAGCGCCCCCAGACTCCACAGACACACAGATCTCTTCCATCACCTTGGGGGGAGGGAGCGAAATGGGGCGGGGTGAGGGCAACTCCAGACCTCCTGGGGTCCCTCAACTCCACATTTCCCTCTTGCACAGGGGTGGATGCCACAGTGGGACAGTAGCTCTCAAGAGGGTGGTCTCAAGATGCTGGTAGCGCTGCAGCTCCATGTAGACCTTCCCCCGCTGGGCATACTCCAGGATGAGGAACACCTGCCGTGGGTCATGGAAGTAGTTGTAGAGACGCAGGCTGCCCCAACTGGCATCCCCAGGTCCCCAGGGTCCCCCCCAGTGTTACCCACCACCACTCAGGGTCCCCAGGACCCCCGCTGCCCCATCACCCCAGGGCTCCCCCCAGCCCCTCCTTACCTGAGGCAGCCCTGGATCTCGATCTCCCACCGCAGCTGGTATTCTAGTCTATTCTTCTCCACCTGGAATTTGTAGAGGACCTTCAGGGCCACCAGGAACTCCAAGCTCCTCTCCCATGCCAGGTAGACAGTCCCAAAATTGCCCTTCCCCAGCAGCCGCCCTATCTCGAAGTCCTCCAGGGAGCAGGCCCGTCTGCAAGGGACACACACACACACAATGGCAGGGGCACCCATCAACTGTGGGGACACTCCATTGCGGGGGGAAAACAGGCACGCACACCCAGTCAACACCAACCCTGGTGCCACCAACCATGCCACCTGCCACCCAGAGGGCTCCAGTGCTACCTACCAATCACCTAGGATGTCCCCAGGACCCCCCCCCATCACCCCACAGTCCTCAGGACCCCCCCAGTGCCACCCACAGGGTCCCGGGACCCCACCATGGTCACCCAGAGAACCCCAAGACACCCTCTCCCGAATCACCCCAGGGTCCCCAGTGCCAGCCACCACCACCTATGGGGTCTCTGGGACCCCGGCCCCACTCTCACTCCAGGGTCCCTGGGAAGGCCCCCCAGTGCCTTCCCCCACCCCCCAGTTTGTCCCCATGACCCCCAAGTGTCACCTTCCTCCCCCCTGATACTCACATGGGTGGCGGAAGGGCCAGCAGGGTGCTGGGGGGCTCCAGGGGCACCTGCCCAGCTTCTGCAGGGGGAGGAGGGAGGGTCGGGGAAAGACACCCTCACAAACAACCCTGGGGACCCCATGACCCCCCCCATGGGTCCCAGGCATCCAGGGACCCCATAACCCCCCTCCATAAGACGACCCCCCCCCCCCCCCCCCCCAGGACCCAGGTGTCCCACTCCTCCCCCAACCCCACAAGGGGCTCAGGCGTCTGGGCCCTCCCACTCCCTCCCACGGCACCCCCACTCCTGCTGCCCCCCGTGGTCCCTGTCCCCCACCCCGTACCTGGCAGAGGCTCCCCCTTACCAGAGGCCCGGTTGGTGCGTTTGGAGAGCTGAGGGGCATCCGAGGTGGGGGGGTCCTTGCGGCGCACCTGCTGGGGGGGCAGCACCCTGCGCTGCTGGCATGGCAGGGGGGTGGGGAGGGTGTCATGGTGGGGGGGAGGCACTCTCAAAGTGGACCAGGGGATCCCCAAGACCCCCCTCAGGGATGGGGACACCCCCAATGGGGGCCGGGGGGACCCCAAGCCCCCGCCAAGGGAACACATCCAGAGGGGTGGTCACCTCAGCCCGCCTGGAGGAGCCGCACTTCACCTTGTTCTTTTGCAACATCCTGGGGGGGACGGGACACAGAGTCACTGCAGGATGCCCCCAACAAGCCGAGGGGTGCCCCAGACCCCCCCGGGTGCTCCCCGAGGTCGCAGCCCCTCACCTGCCGCCTCACGCACCACCCCCCACCCTTGGCCCGGCCCCGGTGAGGCTTCGGATCTGCCCCCTCGCACTGCCATTGGCTGGGACTCGCCGCGCACGGCCCGCCCACTGGCAGCTGGTCCCGCCCCCTACACGTGGCTGCCTCCCGCCCCTCCCCGCTGCGCTTGCGCCCTTTCTCATTGGCTGGCTGCGCCGTCCACCTGAGGGCAGCGTGGTGCTGACTGGTGAGCTGCCGGAGCTCTGCCCGGCAACAGAGGCAGGGCCGAGGGGGAGGCAGCCAATCAGAGGCGGTGGTGGGCGCGGCTTGCATGCCTGGTGCTGCTCGTCCGCCACTGTGGACCGTCGTGCAGAGTGCGGGGCTGGGGGGGTGAAGGGACGCGGTGCACACTCACCCTTGCACACTCACTGGGGTTACAGAGTCCATTGCACGCTCACCCTTGCACGCTCATGGGAGGCGCGGGGTCCCGGTGCACACGTCTGAAGAACAGAGTTAAAAGTTTATCAAGAAGTTTGGTCTGGGACGTGGTCCCGCAGGGGAACATCCCTGACCGTGACCAGGGAGTGAGACAACACTGTGTGCCGTGCCTGTTCCTTTGCAGTCGCTGGCTGAGGCGTAAGACAGCAAAATACAACTCCCGGGCCAAATTCGAGCCAAGAGTGTATCCCAAACTGACCTGGGGTAATTATAGTGCTCAAAGACACCCCTTTTGTGAATAGCGAGCATGCAAATCAGGTAACCTCCCCAGATGTCGTAAGTATGAGCTTAGGTGCGTGTAGGAGTGGTGAATGAGCCACTCTTGGCCCATCCGCTGTGTTTTATCGTTATAAATACTGGGGGGTTGGAAAGGAGTGGTGTGCTGGCTGCTGTTAAGCGCCCAGCACCCGATTCTGCAGAACTGAAATCAAAACAAGTGTCTCTCCTCCGCGTGTTGATTGGCTCTCGCGCACCGGGTGGAAGAACCCTCATTTAGGGGCAGTGGTGGGGCCTCTTCCACACGCGTCACCTCCTCCTATGGCCATAGTCCGAAATCTTTGCCTTTTGGGCAGTCTGTGATCCCTCCCAGAATCCCTGGGCGACTGGGGTTTCCCGTTCGAGCCCACTGCATGATCGGCGCAACCCACTTGCTCCAGGGAGCATCAGTTGTGTGATGTGTGGTGGGGACCCTTTCTTTGAGCACCTGCGCTCGAGGTGCAAGAGGAGCTCTGCATCCGTACCGACCGCTTCCAAAGCAGCTCGAACCCCTTCATCCGCTGCCAGTATCTCTTTTTCAGCTGTTGTACAGCGGGCTGCCCATCCTCTGTACCCCCGACTCCAAAACCCCCAGGGTCGACCTCGAGCCTCCCCTGGTGCTTTCTGCCAGAGGCTCCCAGCTCTCGGCTGGGATGTATGGATGTCTTTAACGTCTTGTCCTACCCGGACTGTTTAAATCTCCCGTTTAATTTGCTCTCAGGCTTGTCATCGCTCAGGGCCCCATTTAGAATCGTTCTTCTCCTGGGTCACTCGATGTCAAGGGCTCACAGTCAGAGTGTCCTCTGGGATATGCATCCTCCAAAAACCCACAGTGCCTCAGAGAGCTTGGGTTTCCTTTTCGCTAGTCGGTGGAGACATAGCCGCTGTTTTGTCGATCACATCCAGTGCGATGTGATGGTGTCCATCTTGCCATTTTATTCCTAAAAACTGGATCACCTGTGCAGGTCCCTTGACCTTACTTCATCTGATGGCCAAACCGGCTTTCAGAAGGATTCCAACTGTTTTCATCACTTTCGCAAAATCTTCTTTGCTCTGTTGCCCCATATGATTCAGCTCCCGAGCAGCGGAACAGGGAACGCGGGGAATGCTCCCGCACGCCCGGATCCTCTGGCTAAAGGAGCGGTTACCTGATTACCCAGTCACACGGTGATGGGAGCCCGGCAGTCCCGTGGGTCTGGGATGGAAGAGGAAGAGAGATGTCACACAAAGCAACCTCAAAAACGCTGGGAAAGTCTGTTGTTGGTCAGAAGACGGAGAGGAAAAGCGGAATACTCTTATTTGCTCCTCGGAGGCAATGTTTCTGTTTAAATCCTTGTGTCCTGGCGGCTTTCGCAAGGGTAACTTTTGACTACGTAGCTGTGAAACGAAGGCAGATTTTTAGGATAGCGACAGATCTGGGAAACTAGACGTTTTCACCCAGACCATGACAGAGGAGAGCTCTGGTGTTCAACATAAGACAAGGCTGTGGAGGCAAGTTTGTGCCAATTCAAAGCAACTGAAGCCTGAGGTAGTTTTTTGTCTCCGGCTTCAACAATTCTCTTCAACTCAATTTTTCTTAATTTCGGAGTTTTTTTTTCACAGTACACTTCCTGAATTACCAAGCCACAACTCTCAGCCAGCAGTGACAAATATAAAAAGGTGAGTTATGCTATATAGCCTCACCTGAAGGAGTCCAAGGAAAATTAACCTAACGGGTTGTTACAAGTTCCCTGCCATGTAAAGAGAAAATTAACTGCGTAGAGATGCTGTACTCTCTGTAGAAATGTACGTTTTGTTTAACTGCATTTTGCTTCAAAAAATATAATTTGTCTTTCTGCCACATAAAACATGCTAATGAACCGATTTCTGCTTTGGCGTGAATCCCATTATATTCCGATTTTAAATTATAAATATATAAATAAAACTGAGTAAACAAATGCTGAGCTCAAAAAATATCTCAGTGAGTATTATGAATCTAGCATTTATTACAGTGCGTGGCTCTTGTATCCTAAGTTTGAACCTTTTTTGGCCATAGGGAGGTTTGTGCACACTTGACAAAGACGCTAAGTTAGTCTCAACAGCCACAAGTTCCTGTCTTGTGAGGAGGGCACAGAAGGGCACCACCAAAAAAGACCTCGCAGTGATGTCCATCCAGCTCAGAAGCACTCCACCGTTCACGCACTGACCAGAGGAATTGTACTGGGTTTTGATGGCCGAGAGATTTTGTTGTCGGACACGCCAATATGAATTTTACGATGAAGGTAGATTAATTGGACGGGGCACAGTGGATCTCACTAGAGCGGGGTCTGAGGACACACCGCATCAGGTTAAAGCAGGTATATTCCAGAAGTTCTCTGAGTCAATACTGTTCCGCATTCGTTTCTTTCATGGGATACAGTGGTTTAAAGACTTCCAGGGAATGTCTATTGCTCCGCAGGGCTTTCTTTGCTCCTACTATGATGTGCACTAACGAGAACTGATTGCACCCTTGTGTCCTGCTTCTCTGGGGAAATGAAGTGTGCCCCCTTGTTTCAGAAGAGGATGCCCAGAGTGGGGCGTCACTGAGCCTTACGTCCCCAGTGCGTGGAGAGATGAAAGCTCCCAAGTTGCTCTCTCCGTGTATCTTTCTACTATTTGACTAAATGGACTGTTTAACTTCGGTCATGATATTTTGCATAGGATAAAATCAGCAACGTGTATTTCAGGTTACATTTTCAAAAATGGCTGATGATTTTATTCCTCAACTTTGAGCATTTCTTAAATAAAATGCTTGAATTTCAGAATCTGAAAATGATGGATTTTTTAAAAAAAGGTGGGATTTTGACCATATCATTGAGCACTTATTGTGCACCTTCATGCTCTGCAGAGGTCAAGTTTGACCTCTGTGCTTGTGGCAGAGGCAGAGAGGAAGCTGAAGAACAACCAGCCGTGGGACGCAGGGACTGTGGCTTGGGACAGCTGGAGAGGGGTCATTCCGCCCCCACGTCGGCTCCACGGGCAGCAGAGACGAGCAGCGGTGACTTTCGGAGAACCGGTGTCTGCTTCAGACTCAGAGTTTGCAGTCGCCTTTCCAGGGGTGCCAGAAGCAACGCCTGGGAAACGCTCCCTTCGGTTAGAGCCACCCCTCCCTTCCCCTCCCGGCCATCAGCCTCGGGAAGGATGGGAGTTGCGCAGGACGGGCTCGAGCGGGAGCGCGCGGATGTCTCTCCTGCCCGGAGCCGGGACGGACCTGCCTCCTTCAAGGCTGCAGGAGCCCGTTCAAGTTACCCTCATTAATTTGGCCAGAATCCTGCACGAAACCCGTCACCTGTAAACGCAGCAGAGTTAGGAAAACAAATGAATGTTTCAGCTCACGGTTATACGCACAGTGGATCTGTAGGGCTGGTTGGAGTTTTGGGAACCATGAGGGCATAATAGGGCAAAAATGAAGAAGAATCACAACAGGCAAAATGCAATTGCCCTAACCGCTAGCGGAGGGACATATCTCTCCTCCCAAAATCAACGTTGCCTGGGGTTTAGGGCAACATTGCAGGCATTAATTTTCCACCGCTTTCTGTGGAAATCAGGTAAAACTATAAAAGAACACCCTTTAAGACCATGTTGTGGATGACTGAAAATGCAATTACCGGAGAAGAAAGGAAAGGAAGACAAAAGCTTCATTAGAGAGCGTTCTTTTTTTCTGTTTCCTGAGTTTAGGTGCGGGTGGCATAAACTCTAAAGAAGGCATCAGGCATGCACCGCGTGTGTCATCTGAACGGATTCGCGTGATATGAAGCCCGCTACAGGTGAGCTGACGGGCGCCCTGCAGGTACACACGTGCCGTTTGTCGCAGGGGGATCTCTCGCGTGGTCCGGAGCGGCAGCAGCCGGATCCGTGGCCGGGGATGCTGCTGGCCCGCTGGGAGCGGCTGCGGCTCCTCCTCCCTCTTAACCCCCCCCACAGCTCTCCCTGCTTTCCCCTTGGTTTGCGCTGATCTTTTTAACTTCTGGCTCAGGGATTTCACCACCTCTGGCTTGCCACAGGATTTGTTTTTTCTCAGACAATTAATTAATCTGCTTGTGTCTGATCTCCTTCCAAGTCTGTCTGTGCTTGTGCCTTTGTCCTGGTCAGGAGCCGTTCCCTTCCCTGAAGGCTTCTGCACTTTGAACTTCCAAGTTTCTTTCTCTTTTTTGGCTCTATTTTGTAATTTATCCAACTGTTATAGCACTTATATGTATTCATATATATAAGTGTAAATGATGTGGACTTGCAATCCGTAAACTTCCAGTTGAAATTAAAATTGAACCAGATATTTTATTCTTTCTTAGTTTTTCTCCTAACCAGTATTATCTTAAACCCAAATGCTTTCTTAACACATTCTGCTCTCCATCAACCTTCATCCCCGATCTTGGGAAGGTCTGGTGCGGACATCAGTTTTGGTTTCGTTATTTCTTAATTTAAAGCACAAAATTCAGGAGTTCTTTTCCAATAAAGAAACCTTCCCTTCCCTTCCCTTCCCTTCCCTTCCCTTCCCTTCCCTTCCCTTCCCTTCCCTTCCCTTCCCTTCCCTTCCCTTCCCTTCCCTTCCCTTCCCTTCCCTTCCCTTCCCTTCCCTTCCCTTCCCTTCCCTTCCCTTCCCTTCCCTTCCCTTCCCTTCCCTTCCCTTCCCTTCCCTTCCCTTCCCTTCCCTTCCCTTCCCTTCCCTTCCCTTCCCTTCCCTTCCCTTCCCTTCCCTTCCCTTCCCTTCCCTTCCCTTCCCTTCCCTTCCCTTCCCTTCCCTTCCCTTCCCTTCCCTTCCCTTCCCTTCCCTTCCCTTCCCTTCCGGTAGGTTTTAGAGGAAACAAACACTCCAAACCCACACCCCAGCTGTGTCAGATTTACATCAGACTCTCAGATGTGTGCAGAACCAAATAGAGTGAAGGCGACAGTTCGTCCGGGGACACCGTTTACCTTGGGAACAGCGGGGTTCGTCTGCGTGAGAATTGGGTGTCCCTGAGTGCAGCTTTTCCGAGTCCTGCAGACCCGTGCTGTGAGCAGGGACAGCGCGCGTGCCAGCACCAGCCCCGGTGCCCGAGCATCCTCAGCAGGACTTACCCTGTGCCTGTGCAGCAGCCCTCGGCAGGGATTCCCGCGGCTGTCCCTGAACCCCCGGTGGTGGGAGAGCGGCCACTTGGGCTGAGCAGGGAAAGCAGCACGGAGGGGGCAACTACGAGCTCTCAACCCACAGCCCGCCCTGTGATTTCATTCGTGAGGTCAGCGGCGAGGACTGTGTAACTATGGGCTTTGTCCTCCTCTCTATGGCGAAGCTGAATGAAATAGGTGCTTTGTGTTGAAAAGCCGCATCAGAAAATACGCTGCAGGTTTCTCAGGCACTTGTGCACCTGTTCAAAAGCCTCAAACGGAGTTTTCACCCGCTGTCTCCGGGTGGGCAGAGGTGGGAGCCCGGCCTCAGGCTCACACTGCGAAGGGGCACACAGGAGACCTTTACAAGGTCCCTTGCAAGGTAATGGCCATTTTTTTTCTTTTTCTTTTTCTGATATCAACCTCATTTTTTGCATCTTGTTGACATCGTCTCGATACTCAATAGCCTATGCTGCTTTTGGTTCACATGATATCATTCTTTTAAACCTCCATTCTGTTATGCGTAGGTGCATGTGCACACACATGCCTTCTGGGGAGGTCCCTGTCAGATAAAAGTCATTTGAGTTGCCATGGTGCTATCACAGAAGAACTACTTTTTTTTTTTTTTTTAAAATCAGCGTTAATAGACATCAATAAAAAGGTGAGAATGGTCTTTAAATCACACAAAGATTTCAGTCTCTTTCTTCTAGATGAAACGTCCAAATACATTCACCAAGTAATGGAAATCAACTGTGCTTTTCCATAGCCTGTCTTGGATCTGTTCCCCCTAAGAATTTGAGTTCAGTTCAGTGCTGGCAGTCAGTGACAGCAGTGATATGGAGGAGTACAAAATAAGGTTTTGGGAGAAGAATAAAAGGAAAATTACAGTCAGCATACATGTGCCACAGACAGTAAGTTATAATGAAAAAATTATAACCACAGATGGAATTTAAGCCAAAATCCAAAGGCAACTGTAGAGCTTCACCACCAGACTCCAGAAAAGCAGAGGACAGCTCATCAGTTTGTCTGATGGACTGTGACTTCAATGAGAACAACCTACAGAAGCTGCGAGGGAAGGAGGGAAGGAAGCGTAGCTTGAGTAAGGTGTTGTCTATGAGAATGGTCTTAAAGCTTGGTGTTACACTTGTCTGTTAAGCTCTGTTGGATTGGGAGTTGTAGAAAAGCAAAGGCACAATACTTCTCATGTTCTCAGTACTGTGTCAATGTTTCATGCCCATAGAACAAAATTAGGATCCATAACGGAGTGAAAAAAGTAAAAAAGGCATAAAATCCGTTTCTGTGCCTTCAGACTGCTGCCACACAGATCTTGGAGGTGGTAAACCTGAAGGGTCGTTGCTAGAAAGAAAGAGGATGAACAGAAAACTGGAGGTAGGGTCCTTCTAAAGGACATCTGCAATGTACAGAGTTCCTGGGAGTGCGTCCCTTTTTCCTGAACCCCTCCCCAGCTGCTTGTTCTTCTGGCCCTGCTGCTCCGTTGAAGGGCTGAGCAAGTGTTGGCCAAACCACACCACAGCAGAAGCAGCAAGGCAGAAACCTCTCAAAATCATGAGCGGAAACCAGTTCGCGCTTAGTGATTGCCGTGGTTTTAATGGCCCTAATTTTAGGCAAAGTTACTGGAAGCTCCATGAGGAATAAAAAAATCAGGGGACTTGTACAACATCACCTTAGCCCCACTGAAAAAGAAGATGCACCATCGCTGCGTGGCTGGGAAGGCAGGGATCCCACTGTGTTGTGGTTTAGGCCAAATCAGCTCTGAGGACCTGGGGAACCCCAGATGGGACCGACAGATGCTCCCCTCTGCCCCTCTTCAAAGAGAGAGGCAGAGGAGGGAAAAAGAGACGTATGAGTTTAGAAGGAACTAAACTACTTTGATGAAATATTAATAATAAAATAATAAAAATAAATAATGAAATATATACAAAACCGTATCAAGCTCCCGAGATGACAATCACGTCACCGGCTGGCACTGGGGCAGTCCCAGGCTGGACTCAGTGACGGACGGGAACTGGATTCTGGATCTGGATTCAGGATCGGGATCACAGGCAGACAAACAGAGTCCTCCTCAGACGTCGGCCATTGAAGGAAGAGAGAGCACTGACCCTTTGATCCCTCAGCTTTTCTACTGAGCACGAGGCAGATGGGATGGAATACCCTGTTGGTCAGTTTTGGGTCACCTGTCCTGTCCGCTCCTCCCCACAGGTGGGACCCCACTATGCTTTTCCGCTTCCCACCCTCCAACGGGGCAAATAACAAAGTTATCTGTCATTGGGGGTTATAGCAATGAGTATAAGCAGAGCCTCTCTGCATCCCATGCCTGGGCATCAGCTATAGACAATTGGTCTTATCACTCTGAGAGAGTGAACACTGTCTGCACAATACGCAGTTAATTTCAGCAGTTAGAAGAGGCCCAGCTAAGAAGCGAAGTTACTGAACAAAATTGCTCCTGTTTTACCTCAAACTGGGACACGCTGCCCAGTCTGGCCCTGGCCCCTGGGCCACTTGGTGCCGGTCCCGTCCCTGGAGCCCGGGGGATGAAGCTGCCGACGGCCCCGGGGAACGCGGTGACCCACGAGGGCTACGAGGCACCTTGTGGGAAGGGGGGGTCGCCGCTGACATCACGGCGCTGTGACTTCAGCAGCAGAGCGCGGTCACACTGGAAGACGTCACAACAGCTTCTGCACCCCGCCAGAGCTGACAGTCGATTCATGGAGCGTACAGCTCTTTTCGGAACAGCTGTTTCATTGTTTTACCCGCTGCGGGCTCTCTGCAGGTGTTCAAGCGTCACAACTAATAGCCCGTGGTGGGACAGAGAGTCCGCACAACACTTTTCCTCTGCTCGGATTGGATTAGCTTACGCATCCATCAAGAATAATTGTGCGTAAAAAGATAGAGGGCGGTTTCCATAGCAACTTGGACGCATGACTTTTTGAAATTTGCCTTCTGTGAGCACTTTGTGGCGGTAGAGCTGGGTTACTGAAATACCTCATGGGGAAAGTGGATGGAACAGGCGAAGTATTTAGGGTGACTGCATGGCACCCAACGTGGGGCACGAGCAGCGCTTAAGGGTCAGCGCTCTCTCTTCCTTCAATGGCCGACGTCTGAGGAGGACTCTGTCTGTTCGTCTGCCTCTGATCCCGATCCTGAATCCAGTTCCTATCTGTCACTGAGTCCAGCCTGGGACTGCCCCAGTGCCAGCCGGTGTCGTGATTGTCATCTTGGGAGCTTGATACGGTTTTGTATATATTTCATTATTTATTTTTATTATTTTATTATTAATTTTTCATCAAAGTAGTTTAGTTCCTTCTAAACTCATACATCTCTTTTTCCTCCTCTGCCTCTCTCTTTGAAGAGGGGCAGAGGGGAGCATCTGTCGGTCCCATCTGGGGTCCCCCAGGTCCCCAGTAGCTGATTTGGCCTAAACCACGACACCGGGTGACCATACAACAGGGTGACCTCTGCAGCCTGTTCCGACAGTCCGAGCACCCGCCCGGCCTGTGAACGGATCCTCATTGCTACCACACCTTCAAGGAACACATCAGAGAATTAATTTGTGCTAAGCAAGGTGTTTCCTGTGAAACCACAACATTGCCATTTATTCGGTCCCTCTTTACAGAAATCATTTTGCACTCTTGCTCCAGGGTCTCTGTCATCATCATGAATTAACGAAGAAACTGTCCACGCTGACAGCAGCTTTCACGCCACTCTTCCCACACCCGGTTTCTGCACATACGTATTGTCGGGCTGACAGCCCACAGGCACTGCTGATACAGAAACTGTAACTTGGAAACAAGACTTGATTGGGGATATTCAGTTTCTCCAGTGCCATTTTCTGAAGCAGAGTAACCTCTAAGGCTTTTTTGGGGTAAATGTCACACGTGGTCAAAGACACTTCTCCAGCTAAATCACGTGTTTCTTTGGACACGGCTGCTATCTTCATCTTAATAAAAGGAAACCAAAGTGAGATAAACATGAGATTAAATCTTTGTGACTAGGAAAAGTATTTCATGCAGCATAAATCAATTACATTGGCCAAGTCTTAAAACGTTTGTCTTTTGATGTTTACAACTACGTTCCCTCAATCACTGGGATTTCAGAGGGACCTGAAAACACTCAGAGGTTTGTGTTGCTCCTCACCAGTTTAATTCTGGCCTTGGTGAAATCGACAAGTGCCTTAACTGACTTCAGCGGTCCCTCTCAGGATCCAGCTCATAGATTTTCAGGTGCCAAGTGCGTTTATCCAAGGATTTCACACCACCTAGAGATGTTCTTTTTGGTAAGCAGATCCAATTTCAATTCAGATTTTTCCCTTCTGATTCGTGTATTTTAACCACAGGCATGCATTTTTTTTTCCCTCCTGGGACATTATTGTCCTTCCGTACAGCTTCTAGAGGGGCCTAAAAGAAGAATAAAGATCTGATCAGCATTGTACCATTTCTTTTCCTTCTGCTTTTAGCTCGTCTAATACAATGCTTCCCTACAATGTGGTGTAGTTTGCTACTAGGCATAAAATGAAATGGTCTTCTGCAAGTCCTAATTTTCGGGAACATCCAGAATTCCAATCACATTTATGGACACACTAAAAACAGTATTTATTGCAAGCAGAACACATTAAAAGGCAAAGTGTCTCACAACATAAATATAACTCTCCATTTACGTTCCCATTTCAGCCCCCTCATGGACAAGTGCAGCGTATGTCGAGTGCCGACTCTGTGAACGCCCCGTGGTGACCACACCTGAAAACCTAATGTATGTAAATAGTAACCAAATGTATCTGAAACACTACCTAAAATTTTATTTTTCATTCTTCCATAAACAAGCCATTTGGATCTCCACAGTGTCTTTTCAATATTTGCCCATTTCTAGCAAGTGCACGGCTTGAGATTCGACCGGTTGCCCTGCCTTCTCGTGCACAGCCCTTGCCCTTTGTGGGGAAACACTATATACCGAAGGCTGCTTTTTTTCTGACTTTTTGGGGAAAAACAACAAGTCAGATCCGTATTTACAGTGTCAGAAGTTCTTCTTTTAACGAACCCTGCCTCTGTATGCTGAATAAGATATTTAGCATGAAATCAACAGCAACATTTCTAATGGCAATCTTTCAAAACCGGCACGTTTCCCAGAGCTCCTTAACACACCACGTTGTTTTTTGCTGGATGAGAGCAGATTGCTCCCAGAAAGAGAAAATGTCAATCTGTCCATTGGCATCGCCACGGCTCACAGGACTCAGTCTGAACTGTCAGAATGGTTGGAGGTTGTCCGAGAAGGTCCGAAGAAATACTCATCTGAACAGGACACTTGTAAGTACCCGTGGAAGAAATGCAGCCTGTCGCATATGACTGAACTGCTATGAAAACACCTTATGTTTTGAATATAAAAACTTAGGCTTTGTTCTTACCGGGAGCCTAATCAGGTAGCTAATTAAACCGGCTTAGTATTCACACTCACATAAGTGGAACAACTGCTCTTACACTGAACAGAGAAATGGGTGATATCAAGTCTGCGGGCACTGCTGGTCTCCTGAATTTTACACTGGTGTGAACGATCCTCAAAAACACCTTACGCAGGAATGAAGCGTGGTTACGGGCTGAAAACTGAAGTGGGCCTGCTTGGAGAAAGATCCCTTCAGTTAATGAAGATGCTTTTAAATTCCTCTTTGGACCAAACATATCAACATCCACATAAACCAAATAAACTCTTGTTATTAGGTACTGTATATATGCCTTCTGCGTCATGCCTCACTGTGCCTCGTTCTTCCTCCTGGTCTCGTTGCAAGTTACGTTGGCTTTCTGTTCTTCCTCTGCGTTCTTTTAACCTGGGGGTGGGGTTGGAACTAGATGGTCTTTAAGGTCCCTTCCGACCTAAACCCTTCTATGATTCTAAATGGGTAAAGCAAATATATATTGTCATCATACTGTCCATATTTTAAAGCAGTGAAGAAATTATTTTGCATAGAAAGTATAAATTAAAATAAATTGTTGGGAGTACACCTTCAGCCTCATTGCTCAAGGGACCTGGAGACATGGAGCTGCAGCAGCCCCACATCTGTTGGGATAGTGGATCCAACAGCAGCTAACAGAAACTACTTAGATGCGTAGTTACACGTATGTGAGGCAAAAAGAAAACAAAATCCTCAAGTCCACATTTTTAAAGTAAGAGGCCTGTAAAAGAAAGAGTTTGCGTCATTAATTTTATCGAGGAAAATCCTCCTGAGCCGACCAGAATGCAAAAGCACAGAGGGTGAGAGACAGATGTGCCTCCTGCTTGGTCCTCCTGCTTCAGGCTGGGAACTGAAATGAATGCTGAGATCCCGAGAAAAGGCGATCTCTTGCAAAAAGCTCTAGAAAGTGGGATGGGAAAGAAATGCGAAATCATCAAGTCACTATATCCTCCAAATAGCTCCAGAAAGCCTGCCAGACTTGAAACATGAAAACTGGTTTAAAGTCAGGAAATAAGGAGGGAGCGGGTGGAAGAGCAACTTCTGCCCCAGGAGGAGAGCTGTGCTTTTGTCAAAAGAATAACGTAGAAGACTTGCCTAGATAAGAAATGGTGATGGCTTCTTGCAATGCAGAAAACTTTTCCAGACAGGAGAAAAAGCTGGGAGGAATTAGGTCTGACTGAAGACTGCATGAGCTAAAAATTGCCAAAATTTTGCTTTGAAAGAGTGAGGAATAAAAAGTCTTAAATGTCTTTCAACAGTTATACGGAAAACCCCTTTGCTCTTCTTTTATCCATTCTCTTTATACACATCTCTTTATACAAGGAAGACTCCGGCGTGTGTAGATAACAAGTTTTCTGGAAAAGCACTCTGAAATTACTAACAGAATGAGCAATAGACTAATATACTTTAATGCTGTATGAAAGGCAAAGTTTAATTCTGCTGAGACCTAAACTGATGAGCCTCCATCAGCCAAAATTTCCCTTTGCCTGAAAAGGCAAAGGGAAAAAAAAATCCTGACAGGGTTTTTACAATGGGGATACTTACAGCCAGTGTGATCAAAGCTGACAGTTTCTCCAAGTGTTTTTATCATTTGCTTGGGGGCCTTTTCAACATCTTAAAAAAAAATTACAGTCAAATTAATCTTGGCTTAATAGGCCAGCATTTAGCTTCTTGGAGCAATTCCCTTTCTTTTAGGTTGAAAGATGTAATTCAAAGGGTTCTTGCACTGAAATGCTGTGCTTTTTTTTTTTTTTTTCTTAACTACCTTGAATATTTACTGAATGAGACCCACAATGGAGAGATACTAAAATCACAAGTGATTTGCTGATCCTTTTCAGAAGTATTTTGCCAAATCATCCTGGAGGAGCATAGCAGCTGGCAGCTCTTATGTCTGTCCAGGCTAACAAAAAGGATAGAAAACAGTAGAATTAACTCCATCCTGCTCTGATTGTCAGTTAATTGTAAAAAAAAAGGTTTGTTATAGACCTGAACAGTATATGTTTACTGTTAAGATACTTCGGTTCTTACTCCCGTTATCATAGCTGTATTTGCTGCAATGGGTAACTTATTGAAGTAAATTAAGGAGCTTGGGAAGTGTCGTATTTGACAGAGTACTTTTTATAATGGAGATCATAACTTCTTTTTTTAAAAAACAATAAACACATGTTTATCTTTTTGCTCGTTTATGTCCCTAGAGCTTGGTCCAATAGCGGATATCTACCTAACGTGGTTTATGCTCTCCCAATCGCAAGGTATTTAATTACTTTAAAACTAAAGGTAGAATTGCTACAGGGCTGTCCCTAAAAATTCTTGGCTTTCAGTGCTATCATCCCACCTAGGCGAGAAAAAAAAAGAAAAAAAAAAGAGAAATCAGGGCACAGAAAACTAAAATTCTGGGTTGTTTTGCTTCAGGTTGCTGGACATAACTGAGAAGCTCTGAGGGAGCAAATAAAGAAAAAAGTTGCTTACAAACTGGTTTTTTGCACATAAAGCAAATTCATGAAAAGTCATCGGTACCTTTGAAACGGGAAGGACAAAGTACAGTAGTATTTTGCCTGAGAAAGAGGTGCTTTGATGAAACCATCCAGCCCCTGGATGGTCCACGGTCAGCTCCACACCTGGGGGGTGCAGAGGCACACGGACATTTTCCTACTGGTGCTGTTTATTCCTCTGTGCGGGACTGTTTCTAAGATATGTCTGAATTCAATGTTTCTGTTTTATATTTCCCTTGATGTTTTTTCGGTCTGCTGTGAAGACCGTTTCCTGCCCCCACAGATGACAGCTCCATCACCGTCCTCCCAATGCTCTGCAGCGGCTTTCAGAAGTCTCAGAGCCTTTTTACAGAGATCCAGGTCTGCCCTGGCCCTTGTCGAAAATCCTTTGTGCAACACCAGGAAAAACAAAAAGAAAAAAACCCCAAACAAACACGAAAAAACCCACCTGACAACAAATAAGTAGAAGGCGAGCCAGTGGACAAACTTGTGGCATAGACTGCCCTGGCAGGGACCTTCTGGCATGGAAAGGGGACAGACATGCACAGGCTGCAAAGGGCCACAATTGCCCTTTCCTCTCCGTCAAATCTCCTGCGGCACAGTTTGCCCATAAATTAGGAACTTTTTACTCATTTACTCAATGGTCTTCAAATCAACCTCTTAAAGACCCTCTGGTTTGTAACTCTTTTACAATATCTGTGTTGCCTAACATTTAGGGTTTCTGATGTCACAGAAATGGACGCCTGGGGCCATAAACCCGAATCTGTAACCCCAGAGCTGGCACTTAACTTCCCATTTGGGTCACTCTGGCAGACCGTTCCCTGCACAAGTGCTGACCAGCGACGTTATTTCCATCACTGCTGTGCAAAAGGACATTTTCTTTGTAGGAACTAGCTAAAAGGAGGGGAAAAAATCAGCTGTATTCCACTGATCAGAGAGCATTTGTTTCTGTCTGGCTGCATTTAATTAAGATTATTCTGTGATAATTCTCTGTTTTCCAGAGAATGTAAACTTTCCTTTTTTTCCTGAGGTCCAGCCAAAGTTCTCTATTTAGCCAGGCCAGTCTTCTTCCCCATCTGCTCATTTTTTGAGACAAGGGGATGGCCTTCTCCTGCGCTTTTAAGAGCACCTGCTTGAAGTATGCCCAGCCTTCCTGGGCACCTTTGCTCTTCAAAACTGCCTCCCAAGGGACACTCTCAACCATGCTCCTAAAGAGCCGAGGAAGCTGCAGCAGAGCTGTGGGGAGGGATCACGGAGGGGCGAAGTCCCGATCGGCCTCCCAGAGCTGTGTGCGTCAGACAAAAGTAGGCTCTTGGAACAAGGAAAAGTTATTTATTTATCTGTGCAGTTGTCATACCAAGAACTGACAGTGAACCTCTTATTGCTATTCCATCTTTCTGAGAGCAGTTTAACATTGACGTATTAATGTCAAGACAAATTCTCCAGGCTCGCGCAGTACCCAGCCTGCACAAGAGCGAGGAGCCCGGGCTGTCCCGTGGCACCGTGGAGCCTCTTTCAGGCACTCACGTATCTGCGTTTGTACCTGCTCTTCTTAATGTTTTAAAGCTTGTGGAGTCAAACGTGACTAGGTGATACAGCTCTCACACAGATTCACCTCTCTAAAGTGTTGTGAAACTAGAGGGTCAGGCGGAGGAGAAAAGCTTCGTTAGTGCCCCCTCACAGGAAAACTCGCAGCTCATCTCTTGTCAGGTTCCCTCAATCACAGGACACAGATGCATAGGAAACCTTGCTTCACTAATTCCACTTCCCACAGAGCAACCTGCTTCATTATACGCTTGTATGCCCCCCCCTCCCCCCCCTTCCCCCCCCAAAAAAGACGTGTTTCTTAGTCTGGTGAAACACTGGAAACATCTTTGAGGTTCGTTCATGTTGGCTTCAACACGAGCTCAATTCTCTACGGCTCTGCACAGCCATTTACGTGAGAAAAGGGCACATCTCTAAACCTGGACTTTGTGAAGAGCCTGTTGGACAGTTTCCTGTCTATTACGCTTTGAAGAGTTCAACCACAGGGAGGTTTCTAAAAAGGTCATTCTCCCTCCCCAGGCCTTTACAGAAATTAAAGTTAGGCTTTGTACCAGTGTAAGCTGATCTGCATTTTCTGCTACAGGACATCAGAGATGATTGTGGCAGCTAGAGCTCCTCCGAGGTGCCACTTTTTGCTCCTCAGGGTGGTTCTCCAGCGGTACTCGTTCCTAGGACTGCTCAGAAAACACCTCGTTAGGAGCATTCAATGGAAAGAGCCAACCTACCCAAAGGAAAACATGTCTGGCTTTTTTACCAGGTCTCTTTGAAAGGCAGACTTGGAAGGGAATTTCGGTGGTCCCCAAAATGCCTCATCTTAACACTTTCTGGACAAAATACTGCTACATCTTACCTCTTGATTCATCATTAATTTTCAAACTGCAACACTTCAACAAAAAAAGAGAAATCCCATGATATTGTTTTCTCATTATTGGTGAATTTCAAAACAGGAGAGGGTAAGGGTCTCTAGTCCAGAACTCAACCAAAGTTCAAAAGTTGAAGAGTTTCACGATGTGGAATTTCTACCCTGTAAACCACTTTTCTTTTATTCCCCACAGTCAGTCCCAGCCTTCTGCTGTTTAGATAGTAACTACATGAGGTCCAGAAAGCTTTTTCTCTACCTGCCTTTATAGTCTTCCCTCTCAAGGTGCTATTATGCCAACATGAATGAGTGGGATAGAATGCTCCCTCAGATTTTTACTGCCATTTTAGCCAGACTTCCCAGAGGGCCGCCTTCTCTAACCAGTTACCGTGCCTCATGGCCTACACCTTCCACTCAAATTCTTAAGTGAAAAAAACCTAGCAGTTTTGATGACAACGGTTTCGTTGCTTTGGGAACATTCCTTTAGAGAATGTCCTTTCCTGGACTTCATAAGACTCAAGTACTTCCATATCTTTATCTAACTTTATCGACAGAGGGATGGAGCTCCCATTCACAGAGAGACTGTGCTAGCGATGGCAAAGGCGTTAGACACACCGGGCTTGCAACTAAAAGCTTGTAGCCTATGGGTTGCTCCCTGCAATTTTCCTGCCCTGGTATCACGCTATGCTGGGAGGACCGGATTATGAATTTTTTGTGATTCTTTCAAAAATCAATAGTGATGTTAGCTCCTGATCCGTTACCGTTGTGTTTAGAGGCTAGCAGAGACAAGTTTATTGCCATGAAATACAGATGTTGTCATGAATACCAGGCAAAGGACTACCAGATTTTGGGTAGATGGGTGGGATCAGGGTTTGCACCCTGAGCAAGCTTCATTGCTTTCAACACATTCATTGTTTGGAACAGTGTTTAGGAACAGCTCTCCCTTTTCTTATACCGATTATTGTTCTGAACCAAAACCAAGTAACAGAATGTGTCTGCTTAGCTAATTTACAGTAGTTGAGAAACACTAAATTTTAGGAGCAGATGCTCGCAGAAGCGACTGTGATGACTGTGCTTTTCAAATACTTGATAGCATAAAATCAAATTAGTAAAAGCCGTGATAATTTCAGGTTAATGGCTTTTTTCCTGAGACTCCAAAGAAGCATAAGGAGCCTGGCTTTAAAGAGTGTGGTAAAAGTAGGCTGCATTTGTTTTTTCCTCCCTTCGTTTCACTGCAATAGTTCAACCGATACACCACTGAATGCTGTCACCTTAGACAGACCTCTACTAGAAAAGCCTTCAGCCAGCCCTGAACACTTGCGTGCAAAACCTGACTGTAATGACTACGTCTGCGTGCTCAGCATTAGGCACACTTCTTTCTGATCAAAGTTTCAGCAGAGGTATCAGGGATACAGAAACCCACCTAGATAGCACAGTTGCCGTGTTGTGAGGATGAGAACGGTGTGCGTTTAAGGCATTTGTAACCTCAGGTTTGCAGGGCGCTTTCATATCAGCAGGTCCTGGTATCTCCTCCACCCTGCACCTTAGCTGCATGACACCCATAGAATCACGGACAGGAGTTGTGGAAGAGCTCTGTCATGGGACACTTACGCACTGTAGGCCTCCAACAGCGTTTCAACTTGTCTCTGAGTCAACCTTTAAGATTTTCCCCTTTATGCGCTCAGGCCATAAGCAAACTTTGGATCCCATCTTTCCTGATTTTGACGAGTCATAAGCTCTCACAACTCCCACAATAACACTTTCCATCCGCACATTTAGCTCATTCAACTTTGCACATGATTAATTTCCTCTGCCTTACACCACTTACTCCTGTGAAGACCAACAAATGTACCAAGACCAGGGTTAAACGCATCATTATGAAGGTGCCCAAAACTGAGCCCTCCTAACCCCAAACCAACCAACCAACCCATCAAGACAATTTCCGCCTCTGTGCTTGGATGTGTGGGGCTGAACCAGGTCCACCCAAGAGCAGCAGACAGCACGGCCGGGGTCAGAACTGGAAAAAAATGCTACACCACATCTCCAGAGCCCACACAATAAAAGAGGTGGAAGGCTGAAAACAAGCACACCCACAGCACGGATCCACCAAGGACTGGGCTTAAATGCAACTTTTGCACTGATGGATGAGAGGTGGGGCCAGGGGACATGTACAGAGGTCTTAACTGAGGCTTGTCAGGGCAAACAAGGCCAATTAGCAGCCTTTGGGGCCTGGCGCAGACATGCTGAAGGGTTCTTCTGCCTCTTCTCCATGTTTTATCTGTGTGAACAGTAAACCTCCTCCTTTTTTTCAAAACAGCAGGTAACGTCCACACAACATTCAGTCTTGGCTGTTTGAAAGAGAAGCAGATAGTGGCTATGCAATAGAAATAAATAAGTAAAGAGAAAGGAATGATTTAACAAAATCTTTGATTTTCTCTAAGCAACCTCTTAAAAAAAAATAAATCTTGTTACACATTTTGCTGTGATATTCCAATCTCAGTAAAGATTTGGTGGAGAGTTTATTGGGGGTTTTGGAGACAAAATAGAGAGAAAACATTACTTCAAAATGTGGTCTTAAAAAAAACCCAACACTGGAAAACCTTGGACTTTTTCTGAGTTGTTGTGATAACAGCATTTTCCATACAAACACACTTACTAAATGAGAGTCTGTTAAAAATTGGCTCGAGTGGTACTGGAGGCTCACAAAACCCCAGAAAAGGAAATAATCCCGGGCATGATTGTGAATTAAGCAAAACTGTGTTAAGAAAGCAGAAGGAAAATTTAAGTAGTTTGGCTGTGCACCTAACTGATTTGTGATCATCTTCAATAGTAATTGCAGAAGAATTGTCCTACTCTGACTCGTCCCTACCTCGAGTCAGCTCACACTGCAGGTGTTCTAAACAGCAGATGATTATGAAAAATAACGTGCTATTACCACTCATTGTAGGATGCAGGAAAGGGCTGATTGTTGTTGTAATGTTGCAAGTCAAAATCCAGGGCTGCTGGGGCGGAGCGATTACTTTCCATAATACTGTTCTTATTTTAACCCCGCTGTCTCAGAAAATGAAGTGTAATAAACAGGTACAATATGTCAAAGGCTGTTTTACCAGGTGTTACTAAAGAAAAACATTAGGACCAATTTCTTCTGTTTCCTGCAGAGAAGAGGAGCAAAATAGATCATGTGGGACATAATATCTGTAAATATCAGCATCTTTTTCCTATTCTCTGGGGACAGGTGGGCTAAGAACTGGCTGAAAGTGTGCTTCACCACCTCAGCTCTGGGACACAAAAACCAGCAAAAAAGACCAAGTTTCTCATAGCTCTGGTCTTGTCTCAAGGAGAGATCAGCTCTGGATCACGTGAAAGAAGATACTTTTCACGCCGCAGTAGTTACGGAGAAGGGCCCCGACGTAAAGCAGACCTGTTTTTCTGAGAAAAGCTGTTTACTGTGGTGTAAAGAAAGGGTCCTGATCACCGTTTATGTCCCAGCTGGGCTCTGAAGCCTTCAGACAGAGAAGTCCCTCTGGAGTCACCTCGCTGGTTCTGTCTGGCTCCCGGGAGACGAGTCGGCACAGAGGACTCTGCACCAGAGATTTCCATGGTGAAGTCCAGGTTGGTTACTTTTCCCTTAGCGCTTTTCCCAGTAACCTTTTCCAGTTCTGTTGGTTTTAGAGAGAGTGGGGCCTTTAGTCCCTGCAGCCCTTATGAGACCCACCACGCAGGAGACCTCCCAAAGCGTGTGATCGTGGAGAGGATGAGTAATCACCTGAGTTAACTGGGAAAAGCAGAGATGCGCTTCCCTTATCAGGCACTTCCCTCCAGAGTTACAACCTGCAACACGCACTTCCTTGGGTTGGAAATCTAAATGTAGTCGTCTTTTTTGTGAAACCAATAAAGACGGGGAGGGAAGCTCCAGCCGGCTCAGCCCTGGAGTGGCAGAAAGACGGTGAGAAAGCAACCACGGCGGAGGCAGTGTCTGGTGAGCTGGGAAAACGCGTTTAGAGGACAGTCAGCCTCAGTCAAAGCAGAAACTCGCTGCTTTAACATCAATGTGTGCTGCCCCAGCCTGCACTTAAACTCGCTTCTTTTCACAAAGGATTATGGGATTACAGATTAGGGTCAGAAGGCGTTTGAATGCTGGTACAAAATCCACATCATTTTCGTGATGTAAACACAACAAACCTTTTGAGTTTACCTTCTTTTGTTCTATTTCTTTACTATCGTCTATCTTCTTTACTATTTCTTTACTATCTATGGCCTTCTACCAACCGTCAAACTTTCTAAATGGCATTTCGGCTGCTGATCTTAACAGCTTAATCTCTTACGCTATATTCACTGTTTTATAAGGGAATGCTGCCTAACCCCTTTGCTTCTTTATTTAGCACTTGCTTATTTCAGCTTTATAGCTGCTCGGTTCAGCTTCTGCATACCGGTACCTCATTGAGATTCTGCCGCGTGTCCCACTTTCTCAGGAAACGTCAAGTCACTGTGCTTTCTCTGGCTTTCGCAAAGATCCATTATCTTCCGGTCCCTGTAGCTCTGCCGTTGCCATATGCTTTATTCTGCTCTTTGCTGCATGAGCCGTTCCAGAGTTGGGTGTGAAGAACTGCAAACAGTCTTCCAAATGTGGCCTCACCAGCTTGAGCAAAGCCCATTCCCAAATCTCATAGTTGATAAATGTATGTATGCATCTCGGAACGCTGCTGCTTTTATTTTAGCAGATGTTGAGCATTCTGCCGGGGATCTCACACTTTATCCACCGCTACCCCTCATTCCTGCGTGAAATTTAACAGCATATGGAAACAACGCTCAGTGTGTAGTACGGCTCAGTAAAATAAAATTAAAAAGCAGAATAGCTAGGAAGACTGGTTATATTCCCATTCAGTTTCAAAAAAAGACAAAAGAAAGAAATGAACCCCCCTTTCTTTTTGGAGCTGAAAAGGGAGTGCTTTGTGGCTCGTGCCCCCGCTCCCTGGCAGTGCTTTCGTTCAGAACACGCTGCCCTGGAGTGACTGAGAATTCGCTCCTGCACGGGGTTTAGGAAACATTTCTCCAAGGTTTGTTACACAAAAGGATCCAAATGTTACCTGGCATTCTTCTCAACCAGGAGACACTTAAATTTTGTTGTAAATGTTTCAATATATGGGGTAAATATATAAATATAACCGCCCAACGGCTTTAACCAGGCTGGCTGGAGTAACAGTGCAGCAGCAGTGCAGCCATGGACATGGGCTTCAACGCCCATCCCAAATATCAACTCATCGCAGGCTTCTGTGGAACAGTAGCCCGGCAATAGTTAATTGTACACTGGTGCACACAGGATGAGTGTTTTGGTACATAACCTCCTCAGACACTGCCCGGAGAAACTGACCGTCTCAGTGCTGCGTTTTGATGACTGGCTGGTCGTCTGCCCTTTGGATGGCTGGGACAGTAATTAAACATCAGAAATCTGTTGACAGAAAAAGCCAGCTGAGGAGAAGAATAGGAATTTTGCACACGCACACGTAAAGATAGAAAATAATGAATAAATAATCTTTGCATTTTCCTTCAGGTATTTAAAAAGACTTTTCGTCCTGGTTTTAGTCCTATTTTTAGTTTAAGAATCTGCTTCAAAAAAAGAACAAGTCGAAAGCAGAGGCTAACAATTTCATCTCGCTAATATAATACAATACAGAATATTTAGAGGTGGATTCCACATTTACCCTCAAGTCCTTCCACATGGAAAGAGCAGCATTAGTATGTCCGAAAATGAAGGAAGTCAACCTCACCGTCTCTTACGAGGTGGTTATTGTAAACCTTGCTTTTTGACACCATACTTTATAAGCTCTCAGTGTGTCTAATTGTGTCACATTATTTGGCCATTGTGCAGGTGCGAAAAGGTTTTTTTGTGAGATGGGAAAGTTAAAGAAGCATCCCTAAAACTCCCTGTGGGTTTCCAGCAGTTCCAGTAGCTAAGCGTCCTTTGAACCTCTTCTCCTGCCGGCGGAGTGAGATGAGGCAGCAGTGGGACCCTGGTTACCGGACTCTCCGGGAAACTGTGATTCCTTAGCGCGGGCTTGGGCGGCCAGGCTGGGCAGCTGCCCTTCAGCAGCCCTGCAGGCCTCCCCCCTCCCCCCGATGTTAGTGATTTCACACAAAACAATTTTTTTTTTGTATAAAATCCAAACTAAAATCGATTGGGTTGTTTGTTTGTTTGTTTGTTTGTTTGTTTTTTCAATACAGAGTCATTGGACTATTGAAATGCCACAAAGGTGGCCTTTTTTAGGAAGGAAAATCCTCAGAATACAGGAAATTGCTACCACACTGTTTCACAATTAAACAATTTAATGGTTGGCCTTTTTGTCAGTTCAATGAAAAGAAGTCTCTTTTTTCCCCCTTTTTTAAAAAGACCATGCTTTTCAGACCATGCTTCTGTTGCTGTCCATGCCAACCCTTCAGCAACTGCGGGTGATGGTACTACCCAAAATATTTCCCCTTTCTCCAAACAAATGCTGTTAAGACCTGCTGCAACAAGTGAGAGCAAAAATTAAAGGACCTGGCAGACAAAGGAACGTTGATTTGGAGAAAACGGAAGAGTGACAACACTGGGAAAAAGTGAAAAAAAAGAAAGAACGGGCAAAGTCAAACTACAGAAATGTTCACGGTGGGCTGGAGGGCGGGCAGAAGATAATGCCAATCAAAGAAAAGGGCCCAAATATGCCAGTCAACCCAGCATGTTAAAACAGGTTGTGAAAGCAGCAGCATTTGTGCATTTTTGTTATATTATCTTTACCACCAGCTGTCTACGGACCAGCAGAAACTGATGAGAAGACACGCTGAGTAGAAGAGTTGGATGCTCCTGAGACCCCAGCCTGATGCTGCCATCCCTGATTGCACTGCCGGGGAACTGAAGCCGTCACACGTCTCTGGCGTTCCGTAAAGCAAAGCTTCTTAAGACAGTACGTCATCATTCAGAGAAATAGCAAGGGGAGTTGTAACCGACTATCAATATTCAATAATACATGAATGGCTGACACCGTGATTCAAAAAGAGAAAATAAAACATGTTAGAAACACATTGGTCTGTATTGATTTTTAACGCTGTAGACTGCAATCTGTAAAATACAGTAATGATCAGAATTTTTGAGTGATGAGACAGCTACTTCTAATAATCCTGGAAATCCTGGCAGTCCTGAATATGCGATGCAAATGCCATTACCAGTTGGTGGCTGAGTCCAAAGTTGCTAGTGCAAGTCATCAGGGTTTACGAAGTGAAACAATGCCTACACTTCTCATTTCAATGTACGAGACATGTAATATTAATTTCCTTAACATGCCTTTAGATTACCCCTTCATAAATGTCTTTTAATTTAAAATTTATTAAAAAACAGTGGAGAAGGAGCAGAAAGATACGTATGAAAGATCATCCACCAGTTGGATTATCCAAGCTTTCAGCGTCTTCATCCTGAGACAAATATAATAAAAGTGAACCAGTAAAATTACACTGATACAAACGGAGTGCACAGAAAGGTCAAACAGCATTTGCATTTTGAATGAAACAGTTTTAAACCCGACCTCGATCTTTCACTTGTTTTAGAGGGTTTTAAATATTTAATGACGACATTCTGACAATCTCATAGAAAAAGTGTCCCAAATCAAACATCTCGTCTATTAGTGTCTGACTATTAAACATCTTTTTATGATTAATTGATTAAATAGCTTTGTTCCTCTCGCTGTACATTCATCTGCTTTAAGGAGAGTATCCTCTGGAGACCAGTTCTATGCTGCACAGCAGACAGAAACTGGAGGCCGAAAAGACACTTAATGTGATAAGAAAATTGACAGAAGAGCTCTGTTCCATAAGTAGTAATGAAACGTACCATTTATGAAAAAAATAAGATACCATAAACCCAAAGAAAAATGCATGTGTGTATCTCTGTAGATATTTATGTGTTACTGAGCACCACACAGATCTATTCCTATTATGTACAGACACACACAGAGGTATATTAGAAAACAAATAGGCACAATAAAAAAATAATGTGACATTTGGTATCATCATGGGCATATGCAATGGGCGCCTTCACCTGCATAAATAAAATTGTATTTTGCGTATGTATGTACTGTACATTTTAATGCAAATATGTTCTCCTATATATTTTTTAATGCTGTGTATATTTTGTACTCTCATCACCTTGATTGTTTGCTATTAACTGCAAAAGAATAAGTAAGGAGGATTTGTTTGGGAAGTGAATGTTCTTCTTTTCTGTTTTTTTTATATCAGACTGAAAAAAAAAGGAGTAACTGCAAAATGAAACCACTCTGAATATTATTTGTCTTTTTTTTTTTTTTAATTGGCAAGAAAGGCAAAAAAAAGTAGCTGGATGAAAGAAAACAAGAAGAATAAACAGGAGAACAGGTCAGAGGGTTTTTTTCATCAGGGAAAACACCTCTCACTAATCCTATTGACTCGGTTCCCCAGCAAAGAGAAATGAGGTCAGAAGTAATGAGTGCATCACCGGGAGGGTTGATGGAGTCCTGACCAAGCAGCCCGTTTTGGGAGAAAAGGGAGCTGGGAGAAGGAAGGGCTCTCGGTGGTGGTGATGTGTAGGGTTGGTGGTGGAGCAGAAGCGTTGAACCACCGTGTACGGCAGGACGTGTGTGTGTCACGCCAGCTCTCCTCTTGCCGTGCCCGTGGTCAGCCCCCGGCACCCCGTTCTGCTCCCAGGCTGAGCCACCCGCCATCCCACGTGGAGCTGGAGCAGGCACGAGGCATCTCCGAGGAGCAACCGACACGGCCGCTGCAGCACGTCCCGTGCTCTGAGACACAGAGGCGGAGGAGCCGCCACCAACTTCATGAGCCCGTGGCACTGTCATCAGTGGATCCCGCAGCTGATCCACGGACCCACCAATCTCCTCAGCTGTAAAATACGTTGACGTCTCCCGTAATGCCCGTGACCTGAGGGGTATGAACTCTCCTGTGTCAACCACACCATTGAGTCATGGACACGCATGCTGCCAGTAAGAGAAGCCAAAAATGTTCTGCAGAATTCAGCGTGATCATTTTGGATGTGCGATACAAGGTGGTTCAGAATAAAAACCCCACAGCTCTGGAAGCCTGACGTGCTGGGGCATATTTTCCTGAATGTTTGTCTAGCCCCTGGTGATTTACTTGCACTGTTTTTCCTCAGGTACCGTAGCGTGAGGCAGTAACATATTTCTTTAATCCCACGGGTTGGCCTGTCCAACTGGCAGCTTTTCCAGCGCCGGCTCAGAGCTCAACGGAGCACTTAATTCCAGACAAAAGCCCCCTTAACAAAAGAAACGGGAAGCAACTGACAAATCTTTGCTGAGATGGTGCATTTTCAAGAAGTATTTATACTGTTTCATCATTACTCTTCCATCTGCTTATTTTTAAAACAAATCATTATGGTTATATCCAGATTTTTGGTTGCCAACTGTCGTGGTTTGGCCTCAGCCAGCAACAGAGAACCACGCAGCCGCTCGCACGACTCCCACAGCCGTGGGAAAAATCAGCAGAAAAGGGCAAAACTCGTGGGTTGAAATATTATAATTTAGCAGAAAAGACAAAGGGAAAAAAAAAGAAAGAAAAAGAAAGAAAAACAATAACACCGGTAAAGGAATACAAGAACGCAATTACAGTACCGCCGCGAAGCGCACCGACCGGACCCGCACCGCCGCGACCCGCCCCCAAGTGGCGACTGACTCCCCCGCCCCGGCTAGCTCCTTTTATAGCGGGGCATGGGTCACGTGGTATGGAATACGTGCCTCCCCTGCCGGCTCCTTGGAAATTAACCCCATCCTTGCCGGAACCAGGACATTATCCACCCCTTATTCCATACCATCTATGTCATGCCCAGATCTTTCAGTTCCCATAGTCTATGAGCCATCCCTTAAAAATGTCCATTAAGCTCACGTAGTCCATGACGGTAGGCTCCAGCAGTGAGAACAGTCTCTCAGGGCACATAAGATGATGTGTAGTGCTGAACTGGTGGGTGCTGTATTTGAAGCTCGTGACTGGGGAATGCAATACAGTCCATGCCCACGGTCCACAGGTTGAAGATGTCGATCTCACGGAAAATTGCTGGGCGCCAGATACTGAGATCAGTTCTTATTACATCATAAAATTATTCACTGGCTATTCTCACCCAAAATCAAATCCCCATAAGGTACACATCGGACCTCCCCATCCTCTCGCATCACCCACCAAGTGCACCCGGGTCCTTGTGCAAAAGCAATCCCACGGATGGGTTTGCCTTTGCCTGAGGCAGGGCTAACCCAGACTGTCTTTCCTAACATATTCTTCATATGCACTACAGGGACTTTATCCCCTTCTACTGTACGTGGAAGTTTTGATTGGGCAGGGCCAGCTCGATTGGCAGATCCCCTAGTGTTAACTAACCAGGTGGCTTTTGCTAAATGAGTATCCCAATGTTTGAAGGTCCCACCCCCCATGGCTCTCAGGGTAGTCTTTAGCAGTCCATTATATCGTTCTATCTTACCCGAGGCTGGTGCGTGATAAGGAATGTGATACACCCACTCAATGCCGTGCTCTTTGGCCCAGGCGTCTATGAGACTGTTTCGGAAGTGAGTCCCGTTGTCCGACTCAATTCTTTCTGGGGTGCCATGTCGCCATAGGATTTGCTTTTCAAGGCCCAGGATAGTGTTACGGGCGGTGGCATGGGGCACAGGGTATGTTTCCAGCCATCCAGTGGTTGCTTCCACCATTGTGAGCACGTGGCGCTTGCCTTGGCGAGTTTGTGGGAGTGTGATATAATCAATCTGCCAGGCCTCCCCATATTTATATTTTAGCCATCGTCCTCCGTACCAAAGAGGCTTTAACCGCTTGGCTTGCTTAATGGCAGCACATGTTTCACATTCGTGGATAACCTGTGCAATAGTGTCCATGGTCAAGTCCACCCCTCGGTCACGAGCCCATCTATATGTTGCATCTCTTCCTTGATGGCCTGAGGCATCGTGGGCCCACCGAGCTATGAATAGTTCACCCTTACGTTGCCAGTCCAGATCCACCTCAGCCACTTCAATTTTAGCAGCCTGATCTACCTGCTGGTTGTTTTGATGTTCCTCAGTGGCCCGATTCTTGGGGATGTGGGCATCTACATGACGTACTTTCACAACCAGATTCTCAATCCGGGCAGCTATATCTTGCCACAGTTCAGCAGCCCAGATGGGCTTACCTCTGCGCTGCCAGTTGTTCTGCTTCCACTGCTGTAACCACCCCCACAGAGCATTTGCCACCATCCATGAATCAGTATAGAGGTAAAGTACCGGCCATTTCTCTCGCTCAGCAATGTCCAAAGCCAGCTGGATGGCTTTTACCTCTGCAAACTGACTCGACTCACCTTGTCCTTCGGTGGCTTCTGCAACTCGTCGTGTCGGACTCCACACAGCAGCCTTCCACTTTCGATGCTTTCCCACAATTCGGCAGGACCCATCAGTGAACAGGGCATGTTTCTTCTCATTTTCTGGCAGTTCATTATACGGTGGGGCCTCTTCTGCACGCGTCACCTCTTCCTCTGGTGATATTCCGAAATCTTTGCCTTCTGGCCAATCCATGATCACTTCCAGTATGCCTGGACGACTGGGGTTTCCCATTCGAGTTCGCTGGGTGATCAGTGCAATCCACTTACTCCATGTAGCATCAGTTGCATGATGTGTGGCAGGGACCCTTTCTTTGAACATCCAGCCCAGCACTGGCAGTCGAGGTGCTAAGAGGAGCTGTGCTTCAGTGCCAACCACCTCCGAAGCAGCTCGAACCCCCTCATATGCTGCCAATATCTCCTTTTCTGTTGGGGTATAGCGGGCTTCGGATCCTCTGTATCCCCGACTCCAGAACCCCAGGGGTCGACCTCGAGTCTCCCCTGGTGCTTTTTGCCAGAGGCTCCAGGTAGGGCCATTCTCCCCGGCTGCAGTGTAGAGCACATTTTTAACGTCTTGTCCTGCCCTGACTGGCCCCAGCGCTACTGCATGAACTATTTCCTGCTTAATTTGTTCGAAAGCTTGTCGTTGCTCAGGACCCCACTTAAAATCATTCTTTTTCCGCGTCACTTGATATAGAGGGCTCACAATCAGACTGTAATTTGGAATATGCATCCTCCAAAAACCCACAACACCTAAGAAAGCTTGTGTTTCCTTTTTACTAGTCCTTTCCTTTTTACTTTCCTTTTTACCTCTCCATTCCATCACTGCCAAGGAGTTGGCATATGATGATGGTGCGCTCCGTACAAACTTCCGCCATATGGGCCTTGTGCACTGGACTTCATCAGGATCTGTGGGTAACTGCGCATTATCTGGGTCAAAGTAAATCATCTCTCGTACGGCTAATTCCCTTAGGTACTGGATACCTTTTTCCATGGTGGTCCACTTGCTTGGACGACATACAACATCTTCGCTGAAAGGATACCTTTCCCTTACACCTGCCAGGAGTCGTCTCCAGAGGCTGAGGGCTTGTGTCTTTTTCCCAATTGCCTTGTCAATGCCTGCCTCTCTAGACAAGGATCCCAGCTGCTTAGCTTCCCTGCCCTCTAATTCCAAGCTACTGGCCCCGTTATCCCAGCATCGGAGCAGCCAGGTGACAATGTGCTCACCAGGAAGTCGACTGAAATCTTTTCGCATATCTCGCAGCTCACTCAGGGATAGGGATCGGGTTATTACCTCTGGTTCTGTCTCTTCCTCCTGTTCCTTTGATGGCCCTGGTTCATCATCATCCTTTACTATGCGAACTGATTTCTTGGTGTATTTCTTCTTCTGTATAGGAGCAACTGATACTGGCACAGGTTGGTTGTCCGGTTCAGCTGCAGTGCCTGCCACTGGGGTTTGAGTGGCTGCATTGCCTGTCACCAGGGTTTGAGTAGCCACAGTGCCTGCCACTGGAGTTAGAGTAGCCTCATTGTCTGCCACCGGAGTTGGAGTAGGCATAGTGCCTGCCACTGGAGTTGGAGTAGGCTCCTTGTCTGCCACCGGGGTTGGAGTAGCCTCCTTGTCTGCTGGTCTGGCTTTCCCCTGAGGGTCCTGCATAGTACTGAGCAGTGTTTGGTAGATACTGGCCAGGGCCCAACACAGTGCCATAAGTTGTGCCTCTCTGGAATAGCCACAGCATTTTCCTTTGAAATATTCTATTACTTTATCAGGGTCCTGTAGTTGTTCAAGGGTGAAGTCCCAAACCATTGGAGGTGAGAAGTTCTCTAGATATCTGCCCATGTTCTCCCACATCCCATGCCACCCCTGACTATCTGGCCTTGGGACAGATTTCTGAGTGGTAGTCTTAAACAGCTTTTTTACCCTAAAAAAGACTTGAAAAACATTCAGGAGACATAGCAATAGGAACACGCTGGTTTGAGCATCCCAAGGATATTCAAAATTCTCAAGAGGTGTTACACCTGGCCCAAAGGAGAAAAAGGAGGCAAAAGAGCTGGGGAAAGTATCTCCCCCTGTTTCTCCCATAGATTGGGTGTGATTATTGATCACTTCTGAGAGACGGTAACCAAGGTATGGACAGGACAGCAATACTACATAGAAACCCCAACAAAGCCACTTGAATAGTGATGTTACCATATCATAAGCTGATATTGCACAGGACAGCAAAATTATAGTCCTGATCCCTCTCCCTGAGATAACAAACAGCATCACAGGGAGTACATACAGCATATAAGAATTTACATAACACAGCCATGTAAACAAACGAAGCAACATTGTAACCGGCTACTATTTAACTAATAGGAGAAATACATATAAGAAATCCGTTTTAACAAGCTCTGGTCAGATCTGTTGTTATTACAACCCTTCGAGCCCCACGCTGGGCGCCAAAAAGGACTGTCGTGGTTTGGCCTCAGCCAGCAACAGAGAACCACGCAGCCGCTCGCATGACTCCCACAGCCGTGGGAAAAATCAGCAGAAAAGGGCAAAACTCGTGGGTTGAAATATTATAATTTAGCAGAAAAGACAAAGGGAAAAAAAAAGAAAGAAAAAGAAAGAAAAACAATAACACCGGTAAAGGAATACAAGAACGCGATTACAGTACCGCCGCGAAGCGCACCGACCGGACCCGCACCGCCGCGACCCGCCCCCAAGTGGCGACTGACTCCCCCGCCCCGGCTAGCTCCTTTTATAGCGGGGCATGGGTCACGTGGTATGGAATACGTGCCTCCCCTGCCGGCTCCTTGGAAATTAACCCCATCCTTGCCGGAACCAGGACACCAACTAACTCATAGCATTCAACAAGTGCGACAGGACAGCGAGTACAGCAGGTAACCAGAAATCCCGCCCTTCCCTCCACTGTCACAAAAGTCCTGCCAGAACAGTAAGTGGGTGAGCACCAACGATGGCAAGCTCCGTTAGGCCACGTGTGCCCAAGGAGGATACCGTCACCTGCTTCAAGGCCAACAGCAGCCTTCATGGCCTCTGCTGGCCCGAGAGCTGAACCAGGGTCTATTCCTCTACCACAACTATCTCACAGACCGACCCAAGGGGAACAGCAAAACGTGATGGTGGAGTTGGTCCCAGCCACAAGTTTGGGTGAAAAGGTGGGTGCTTAATGCAGTGTTTTAGCTTGGTCGCTGGTGGAAAATCACGTGCCAGTGCAGCCGGTCCAGCTGTTGGGGCTACCTGAGCCCTGAAGCACTGCACCCCCCCTCTGTGCCGGGCCCTGGACCGCTCCCCCACGGCAGCAGGAAGCCCAGCGACGCAGGGATGCTCGCATCCCTCAGCCAGGATCCCTGGGGCGCTGTCCTCCAAATGAAGTTGGTCCTCCAGGTCCGACAAGCGGTTTGGGAACAGATAGCCGAAGGTCTCTGCGAACACCCTGGGGAATGAGTGACGACAAAGCAGATGCCTCCCACGGCTCAGAGGCCGGAGGATCTTCCCGCAAAGGTAACCCAAAGCCCATCACTTATCCTGTCTTTTTTTCCGGTCAGACACCCGGTTCCCTTTGAAAACGTTTTGCACTGCAATGTGTTCGCTGGCTCTTAAGCTCCCGATTAACATTAATTCCCACTAATCAGAGAACACTTTGTAATGTCTAAGTTTATTCCCAGTTGTGTACCATCTTGCATGGCTGCTGGAAAGACTAAGGAAGTGGATGATTAGCCATCTCCTTGGCAATTTGAGAGCGCTGATGAATGTTAGTTCGTGCTGTAGAGAATACAGAAGAAAGAGTAACGCATTGAGTTTTATTTTTAATGCAAATCTTAAACTAAAAAAGCGCTAAATTGAATATTAGCTTTTTCCCTCCTCGCAGATCACACTAGTAATTCTGTGCATGTATTTATTTTTTCTGCTTCTCTGCAAAGTTTAATGCTGATGATATCTAAATCAAGTAGATCCTCTCCCTCCACCCCACTTCTCCAGCTTGCTCACAAAATGGGTGATGGCACTAAGTCTTCAACAGAGGTGGCAAACGTGTCAGCTTGAAAGGCTCTTGAAAATGCAGCTTTTCTTTTCCTAAGAAGGCAAAAGGTTGTGAGCTGCCAGTTGGGATGCAGTTCCGTGATGTGACCCACAACAGGTCCGGTTGGTGAAAGGGAAGCCAGTAATTCCTACAAGACTTCATACCAATTTGAAGGTGGTATTTGGTTCCAGAACTGCAAGTGTGAGAATTTGTGTCTTTCGGTATTGTCAAAGCCAAGAATCTGTGCAACTTCAAGGAGAGATGTCATACGTGCAAAGCATGTGTGGTTTGGGTTATATCCACGAGCTTTGTATTCGCCGCCATTCATGGAACGAAACCTGAGATGTTTACCAACCGCACATCAAGATTAGCGGCATTTTCAACACTTCAGGAATTCTGTGGACTTATGCCAGTCACTCTTCATAGACAAAATACTGGTAGTTGATGGCATCAGTACTTGTGCAAGTATGTCATGGATGATGCCTGTGAATACCTCAAGCGCAATTTATTTTGCTAAGCAAGTTAATTACATGGGTTCTATTTTAATTAGGAATAATCCTGAAAAAAACTTCATACCTGAAATTTTTCTAGAAATTTCATAAAGCAAATAGTGAGCTATGAAACAAACTTCAAAATAAGGAGTTGGAAAAGGAAGAAAAAGAATCAATAACATCATTTTAATTGGAAACAAATCCTTTTAAGAAAGGAGAAGTGAGGCGATTCAGATTAAACACGTACAGTGGATAAAGAGCTTGCTAGTGAGCTCCAAAGACAGTCCCTTTTAATGAGCATGAATGAACACACACACACACAAGTAACAGCATCGCAGAGCAAGTAAGAGCTTTAGCCTTTGGCAGCAAGGTTTCATTGAAGGGTACTGGTCTTGCAACCTTTGCTGCTTGTTTAGGGGAACTAGTGAATTCCGGTAAGAGAAGAGCGATAAAAAGAAACCACCGACTCTCTGTAAGAGACAGAGAGAAAACCCAGCTCAGCTTCAACATGCTCTCAACTAAAACCCACGCGAAGACATTTTAGAACAAAATTTATGTGATTATGTGCCCAGAGAACTACAGATCTGCTGTACCTTTAGAACGTTATGCTTGTGAGAGAACTTGCATTTTCTTTCTGGAGCTTTAGAAGGAACAAAGGTTGACAACGGCTGTATAAAAATCGCAGGATATTTTCAGTTTATAAGTTTGTGCTATTCTCAGAGATAAAAGAATTAATGAAACTCAGTTACAGAAGTCATTTGGACTCCATTATGAATTAATACACTAACAATATTTGAATTCATGAGTTGCAAAAGTGCACCAGGAAATATATAGGTATGTACACACACACACATATATGTGTATTATTTTTTCCATTTCAGAAAAATAAATCAAAAGCAGGGAAAATGGATATTTGTAAGCTTTTGTCAACAAATTTGTTCTTAGCTTGGCACCTTGCTATGGCAAATCGAAGCCTGAAGCAAAATTTTATGGTTTAGAAAAAGCTATAAATCCCTAAAATTATGGTTTTGCAATGAAAACCATGACAGACCCTTAACAATACCAGCAAGAACAAGAGATTTTGTAATACATATTAATATATCTCCTTGGAAAATATAATTGCAAAGCAATTAGGCATGAGGCTCTCTACCTACCAAAGGCTTTTTCCCTCCCTCAGGAGAAAGTTTACAATGATATTGATTAATTTTAAACTAACTGGGAAACAATCACGCTGGGTCTGCAGTGCAGTAGAACATCGCGTGTCCTTGCAAAGACGGTTCTGTCGCCTTTGAGGCATGGGGCTGCAGGCAGTGGTGTCCCCGACGTTTTGCAGGGTGAAGGCTAACTGTGCACTACAGGGATGCTTAGTGATCAGCTTTCAACAGGCTTTTGGCCCATGTTCATGGTACCAGGAGCATTTGCTCCCTGTCATCAAGCTGTGGAGCACAGTACCAGTCACCTTGGCCTTTTGGGACCACAGCGTACCTGTCAGTAGGGCAGACAAACCTCTGTCCCTCCCCTCCCCCAAAGGATGGCAATGAACAAACTGCTGTGCTAAGAGTCGGGTGGCAGAGGTATTTTCTTGGTGGTAGGTTCCAGAATTTCATTCTTATTTTGAGCCCAGAGAGTATGAAAGGCACAGAGGTCACCTTAATATTGGGCAGATACAATCCAGGCAGGATACAACTGAGCAGACTTAATAATAGGGCTTCACTGGGTTTTGCAGACCCGAAAAGCCAGCACGGACTGCAACTCTGCCTGGATCCTATGGATCACATCACTTCCTGGCCGTTTCTGAGCTCCTCCAAAAGCCACCGTCACGGAGGTGTTAGCATTTATATTTTCTCTGGGTGCTCGGCAGAGTTAGTACCCTGACTGATCGTGTTGAAAACTCGGTGGCAGGGCTGGTGTCCTGCTCCACCCTGTGCAGCTCTCCTGGATCGATACCTGTGCGGCTCCTGCACCCTGACCGATCCCACAAAACTTCTGTACCTCATCAGTCCTTGGACCAGCCCTGCAATTGGTCTCGGACAAAATCCGGACCTGTGGAGGTGACAAAGGCATACAAAATTTCCTAAATTGTGGCTGTTTTAGTAGTGCTAATTTAGACACTTATACGAAATGCATATAAATAATTGGTGTCTTTCATGTGCGACAGAAAAGCGACTATTATGAACAGGATGCAGGAGGTGGGGTTTATTCCTGAGGTTGGGTATGATATCACCCCGCACAAGGCCTGTGTTGTTATTGTAGATGTCATGGAAGCGAAGGAAGATTGCTCAACTTTCTTCCTCTAATTATTAAAAAAAAAAAGGAAAAGGAATGTGGCTTTCACATCTCAGAATTTGAAATAGACTTTATATCCCTCCTTACATTTTTAAAATCCAAAATTATTGTTTTAGGTTTTTGTTCAATGAAAAAGATGAATCCATATAAATAGCAATGCCACAAGAAAAATATATTCAGGTGGTTAAAATTTTTCATAAAAGCATTAGAAAATGTGTGTCTACATTCTTTTTCCAGAGGCTTTTTGTGTGAGCAAAACTATGTGTTTATAAGAAAACTTATGTCAAAGGTGTCTGGATCTCACTAATATATTGGTTATTGGGAGAATTCTGGTGCCCTGCAGTGGCATATATGGAGTGTATACTGTATCCCTACTGAAACATATATGCTGCGGTAAAAAAATTGCTAGTTATGGTGCCACCCCTGTTGGTATCAGTGGATGGAAGATACGTATAATATACTTCCATACTTCTTCCCGTAAAACAATTTACTAGCTAAAAGGGTAGAGATAAAGGACGAAAAAAAGCCTGTCTTTTTATATCAGCTTTTTAGGTGGGGAAAATCAAAGAATTTCCACATGAGACAAAATGTTCCAAATAGGATGCAGTTCTCTGTAGGCATGAGTACTCTACGGGCATACGAGCTACCAAAAATCATCTTTATTGCACACTTCAGGTGCAATACCAGCAGTTTTAAAACATTGATCACTGTGGCATCAAAACCTAGATGCCACCTCAAGGCCAAAGAGGACACGCCACTGAGGGATCGCTTGGAGTCTTCCAAACCATATTGGTGATGCTCTGTGACACAGGACACACAGGACGGGGTCTAGAACCGATGAACGAGCTGGCACCGTGAGCTGTATCTCTGTTTTTCAGGAAATGCATATACAGAAAATTGGATAAGAGCAGGTTATACCTGAGGCCATCAGCACATTATTCTAATCAATGCAAACACTCAAGGTGAGAACTCTGCATGGTTGCTGCATTGTCCTTCTGCATGTTGGCTGATCTCTGCTGCCCGGACTCCTCACAATGGTTCCTCCTGCCCCTGCACACAGGCTGCGTCAGGAGCCTGCAGGTGCCTCACCAGCACAGGCTTAACAAAACAGGAATTCAGCCCCACAATTCCAAGAGGAAAACAACAAGGTCCGCTTTAGAAAGGCTGCCTCAGTCCTTGGAAAAGGTGGGAATCTCTGTGGAGATCGCGCCAGGCGCAGTGCTGGGTGCAGGGGCTATTGCCTGCTGCTGTGAAGAGCCTTTGCCTCCAGCTGCGTTAGGGCCCAAGACAAACACCAAACCTTCATGTTGCTGAAGGCGACCATGCTCTAAAGCTCCGATTTTGTTTGTAGGTAGTTCTCCAAATGCACGGGTTAATGGACCGAAATGGAAAGATCTGCAAAACTGTTTGTTTTGTTTTTTAATGTCTAGTGTTTCTTTCAAGAGAAAAACCTTTTCACCAGTAAGAGGGAAACATGTTTCTCCATTTATTTTTTAATTTGGCAATAATAAATAACACAAATAGTCTTTTACAACATTTTCTCTATAGTTGTCTTTAAAAAAACAAACAAACAATTAAACAAAAGCATCAGGAGACTGCAGTCTTGGTAAGGATGGGGGAAACCAAAGTGTTTTCAAAATTCTGGACATCGTTGGGTGTGGAATAAGTTTCCAAGTACGTGATGTGATAAGACTCTGCACCTCTTCTTGAAGAAACAGGCCAGGTCTGTGTAGCTACACCATTGCTCACACGGTAAGAGTCTGGCCACGGAAAGCTTCAAAAAGGCTCTGAAGATTAAGTCTGGAAGGAAGATAAAATTGGCAGGGCTGCTCACAGCAATAGTCTTTTACTACCCCCTATTACTCTGCGTTATACCCCGAACAAGATATTGTGCATTCTTCTCGTGTGCATGGAAAAAAGGTTTAAATTCATTAAAATACATACTTGGGAAACTACCAGTCTGTACGAATGTGGTTCTGTGTGTGTATAAAGAGCCTGAACATCTGTTCCTATGGCATAATAAATGCAATCACTCCTCCTAGGCCCATGATCTTCCTTCCAGCTTCAACTAGTGTGTACGAAAGTGTGAAAACCATGAATGCTGTTCCACCTAAAACAAGGGGGTATTCCCACTCAGCGTTACAGTACACAGCCAAAAAGGGAAGGACGCCCTGCTAAAGGAGAGGCAGTACATTTGCAAGTGCTCATCTGTTTACGCCACCCTCATCAGCAGAGTTATTCCTGCTCGTATGAAGAGCAGAATGGACAAAAAGCCACATGTGCTGTCCTGCTTTACAAAGGGATGTATCTACTGAGGCCGCACAGGTCCGTTTGAGGTCAGACTGCTTCTTTCTAATCTCCAGCATGAATTTACTCTGCAGAGCCTGGACAGAAGCTGAGTGGGAGAGGAGAATCTTGTTGCAGAAAGGAAAGGACATGCCCGGAGTGGAGGAGCTCTCTTTGGGCAGCAGATGTCTTTCTTCAGGAGGGTGGAAGAAGGAGTGAAATCAGAAGTACAAACGCTGTTGTCTGAAAAAGTTGTGCAAAGTTCTTGCTTTATTGGAAGAATAATGACGGGCAAGCAATTTGAATACAGTACCACCATCCAACATGATTTACCATTGGTTCCAGCTACCAAATGCAAGAGAATACACTTCAAGACCACCAGCAAACAGCAACGTCTCCTGGACACGCTGTGAAACCAAGAGTGAGTTTGCCTGTTTAGAAACATGATGACCGCCACAGCAACAGGAGGAAAATTTATCCCTAAAAAATTTCTCTTTCTAGGAAAAAGGAGCACTTTAGACCAGTCACAGCATATGGAGAGATAGGGTATGTGTGAGACAGTTAGCTTTTATTAGTGGATCATTGAATATAATTGTCTAAATATAGGGAAAGTATCCTTACCATCAAGGAAAAAAAAAAAATGCAGTTTAAGAGTGACTCCACCTGAATAATGAAATCATCCCTAAGAAAGAGCACGACTGACTTGCACGTTTGCGACTGCTGGCTGTACGTGACAGGCCCTGTTGCACAGGCAGAGAGAGAAAAATTAAAGACTATACGAATGAGGATGCTTTGGCTGCTTCCAGAGTCTCTGCGCTGGCACACAGCTGTGCAGAGAGGCAGCATGCCCTGCGTCTGATCTTTTGTACCTCAAACTACTGCACAAATACCCCAATCATACTTAAGGTAGCAGAAAATAAATAAGAGCTTGGAGACAATGAGTAGTCTGCTGTAGACATGTCGGTAACCCATCGTCAACACATTTTCAAGATCAAACAAGATTTTGTAGTCTTAGAAGGCCTGACCACTTACTACAACATTGTTTTCTAAAGACTAATTAGTTTGACAGCCAAATCCTTCAGACTACAGTCATTGGAGACCATTATTTTTGTTTTTTTTTTTTTCAAATCAAGTGCCATAATTTTTCATGGAGCCATTCTCTTTGCTCAAATAGTCCTGGACTTTTTCCTCTTCTGTTAAAAAACATCCAGCCAATACCAGAAGATAACCTATTATCAGCAGACAAGACATCTATTTCACCACCTTTTACAGAACAACCTGGGTCTGAGCTACTCTGAATCAGTGGAAAGATGCTCATGCCTTTCTACCACGCTTGGAAATATCGCCCTAACCTTAACCTCTAGATCAGAAACATACTATCAAGGAAGACAGTAAAGGACAACAGCAAAGTAGTTTCAATGCTTGTGCAGTGTGGCAAGTAGCACCCATGGAAATTTTCCCCACAAACCATTTATTTCTGTGGACCATTGTTCCCGGTTTACATTTTCCATGGAAAAAAATGAACTCACTCTCACCACTGTGTTTTTGCTTTCGTACTTTTTATCTGTATGTATATCTATATTAAAAATTTCCCAAGGTTTTTCACAATCAGAATAAACTGTTCAACATCTTCTGTCAGCATAATCACCTCGGAGAAGATCTGCTTTTGTGCAGCCCGGTGTAGTTCCCTTGGATCGGCGTTTGTGTGCGGGAACAAGGCCATTCAGCAATACGTGTTGGGATACCATAGCCAGTCATGTCAAACATATGTAATTCCAGAACTTCCAGCCTTACGTCTTCTCAGAGAGGACATACAAAATCAGTAAACTTTGCTTTACATTCTAAGCCAATAATAACCGAGTGTCTCTGTTGAGGTTGTATTGAATGGGTGTGTTCTTTGTATTGCATAGAAAACCCAAGAGAGTGGGAGTCTCACCTGTGCTGTGGCTGCAGATCTACAGGCTGTTCCGGCTGATGGTGCTACCTGGCTGAGGTCAGGAATATCTCTGTCTGACACAATTTTACAGAAAGTTTTCTCCCAGGACTAGCGTACCTACCCATCCAGTAGTCTGGGAAGCCAATACTCAGCCATCCTCTGGATATGTCCACGCTGAGAATGATAAAACAGAGGAAAAGCATTAACAGAAAGGACAACCAAGAGAAGTTTTTACCCTAAGCATAATTATAGCGCCAAAGGTGCAGCGGGAACAGTTCTGCTGAGAAGAAAACAAAACACTTTCTCTTCTTCTGCCGTTAATATACACACTGCTATTCCACTTAATCAGCCGTGTGGTGGCCTTTCTAGGTAAACAGTTCTCTCTCGTCTTCACCTTGATGGAAAGAATATGTTCTTCCTTTATGTCTTGGTGCCTTAAAACATGACATGAGTTTCTTTGAGTAATTTGCATATGCTTAATTTGCAATACCATTAAGAGCAAGAAATTATATGTCCTCCTTCCCTGCTTCTTTTCACCAGCACTTACTTATTCAAGAAAGCAAGGAAATACCTATACATACAGTATTGACTATTTAAGTCTTATAGGCAATAATAACACCTTTATTACAGAAATAACAAAACCTCCCATTGGAAAGTGAAGCACTTCGGGTACGAAAAGATGTCACCAAACCAGATATTTATATTCCATTTCAGAATTCTTTATTGCTGACATTTTAAAGGTTTGGGGATTTGGTCTAGTATTTAACGGTCCTTGAGATTTTCCCTCTTTCAGGGCTCGGTATTCCCACATGATTTATAAGTATACTTCACACATTCCTGACAAACACTTCCAAAGAATTTCAGCCATAACTCACTCCTGGCACAAGGGAGCATTGGCAGTAATAAAACTTTGGTATAAATTAATCACAGATCTCAAGAATGGATTCAGCCTCATGAAGAGTTTGAGCGTTTTACTCACCGTGAGGTTAACAACAGTTACGTGTTCATACGGACCTTGACTCAATGACAATGAAACACTTTTGCAGCTCTAAGCATCATTGAAGCTTATGGGAATAGGTAAAGACTTTAGGTCAGATCTATGATAATAGTACTTTGTTGAAAAGGAATGAAACATGTGGGATCTTTTTGCCTGACGATAACTGGATGTACTTAATCCCATCTCTTTGCAAGTAACAGATACAGTTTGAGAAAAAGGAAAAGCATTTGCACTGTAATAATAATAATAAGATGCACTAAAGGTAAGGTCTTCTTCTCTTCTTTTGGTGCATATATTTTAATTTGGATGGTAGGGAACAAGTTATTTACAGATTAAAAAACCTGAGAGTATTACACCCTAAAGTCTTTTCAATTTGCAATAACACTGGGGACCTTTAAGTCCATTTAAGAATCCTGTATTTTTTATTTTTATTCTGTAAGAGTCTTTTCTGTAGTTAAATTAGCAATGACCACGGTGCTGGGATGTGATAGGTAGGATCACGTAATGCTCTCTGTCAGACTGAACGACAAAGTTAAACTTGGCTGTTACCCTATCTGTGCCCAAGGAACTGGTATCAACCAAGGATCCCTTGTCAACAGTAGTACAAGCTGCTTGCAACATCCTTTTGCTTCTGGTGGCTTTGAGACTGGATTGTCTGAAGAGTGCAAACTTTAGTGTACTCAATATACCAACAACTTCTAAGTCCATGAATTTAAAAATGCTATCGCACACTGCTGGAAAAGTGAAGGGCATTTTGTGTCGCCCACTTCTCAGTGCACGCAGAAATACTTTCCACTCTCCTACTTGGTTACCCACTCAGTCCTCAAAAAAACTAGAAGTAATGGCTGTGTGACGGAGCATTTGCATTTCAGAAAAGCTTAGGAAAATAGCTTTTTGTTCCATCTGGTAACCACATCCCTTGATCTGCTGGCTATCTTTGTACCAGTTCAGACCAGGGTGCTGGTGGTCCTTGTTGCTGTCTCGTGCTCAGCTCACTCTCGTGCAAGGGTCTGCAAAAGACTCCAGAATCTCTCTACGACATCTGATCTGCAAGGCTTTGCCTTGTCCTACTGCTGTTTCAATCCCAGGTGCAGGATTTTCCCTTTATCCTTTTTCATCCTTGTGCAGCTGTTGTTGTTCAGTCTTCCAGCCTGTTGAGGTCACTCTAAATGGTTGCTTGTCCATCCAACATATCTGCCTCTCCTCCCAGTATGGTGTCATCCAAAAACTTGGTGAGGGGGCTTTTAATCCTACCATCCTGACAGGATATTTAATATTATCGGAGTGTTATTGAACATTCTCAGGTACCAGTACTGGCTCCTGAAGAACTCCTCCTTTGACTAGCTGCCAGTTTGACTCTGAGCCATTCACCACTAGCCCTTGAGCTCAGGAGCTCAATCCGTTTTCCACACAGACAGTGGTCTATCTGTCTAGTCCATGTATCACCAGCTTGTCAACAAGCACATCATGAAAGATCAGGTCAAATGCCGTGCTAAAATCAAGGGAGATGAGGTTCACAACTCGTCTCATCTATGAGCAACTCGTGTCAATATAGAAAGCATTCTGGTCAGTCAAGGCGCTATCTACGCTTCATAATTCCCTGTTGGTTTCTTCCAATCCTCTTCTTGTCCTTCATGTTCCTGGAAATAACTTCCATAATGACCTGTTTCATAATTTTGCTGGAGACTAAAATGTGGCTGACTGATCTCTGGTTTCTCAGTTAATCTTTTTTTCCCCTTTTGATAGACGGGCATAATGCTGACCCTTTTCCAGTCATCTGAGATTTCCCCCGTTCCCCGTGGGCTTTCAAAGATGATAGAGAGGCTTCATGATGATGTCAGCCAACTGCCTTGACACCCTCAGATGCATCCCTTTAGGTTCTCTCCGTGCAATTTGTGCAAATGGTCCCTGACTCTACCCTCCTTCCTTGAAGGAAAGTTGTAATATGAGCTCAGGAAGTAATTGGTCTTGCTTTCTTTCATAGATGATGATGGGGCCATTTCCATGTATAATTTCATTGACTTGGTTTACGATTGGTTCAACCTGACATGTCTCAGGTTGAAGAGAGAGGTCAGAGAAGAGAAGCAGCATGGAAACTGGTTATTTTCCCCAGCCTGTCAACACTAACACACATAGAGTCTGCTTCAGTGAAAGCACATCAAGGGAGGGATATGCCAGCATTTTCCTCTTCTATTCCCAATTCAGAATCATAGAATCATAGAATCATCGAATCATAGAATCATAGAATTAGTGAGGTTGGAAGGGACCTTTAAGATCATCAAGTCCAACCATTAACCTACCCTGATAAAAACACCACCACTTCTAAACCATGTCCCTAAGCACCTCATCTACCCTTTTCTTAAACACCTCCAGGGATGGTGAATCCACCACCTCTCTGGGCAGCCTATTCCAATGTTTAATAACCCTTTCAGTGAAAAAATGCTTCCTAATATCCAATCTAAACCTGCCCTGACATAACTTGAACCCGTTTCCTCTTGTCCTATCACTTGTCACCAGGGAGAAGAGGTCAGCTCCCATCTCTCTAAGACCTCCTTTCAGGTAGTTGTAGAGGGTGATAAGGTCTCCCCTCAGCCTCCTCTTCTCCAGGCTAAACGACCCCAGATCCCTCAGTCGTTCCTCATAAGGTTTGTCCTCCAGACCCTTCACCAGCTTTGTAGCCCTTCTCTGGACACGCTCCAACACCTCAATGTCCTTCTTGTAGTGAGGGGCCCAAAACTGAACACAGTACTCGAGGTGAGGCGTCACCCGTGCTGAGTACAGGGGGATGATTACTTCCCTAGTCCGGCTCACCACACTATTCCTGATGCAGGCCAGGATGGTGTTGGCCTTCTTGGCTGCCTGGGCACACTTCTGGCTCATGCTCAGCCGGCTGTCCACCAACACCCCCAGGTCCTTTTCTGCCAGGCAGCTTTCGAGCCACTCCGCCCCCAGTCTGTAGCGCTGCATGGGGTTGTTGTGACCCAAGTGCAGGACCCGACACTTGGCCTTGTTGAACCTCATACCGTTGGTCTCAGCCCATCTGTCCAGCCTGTCCAGATCCCTCTGCAGAGCCAATCTACCCTCAAGCAGATCAACACGCCCCCCTAGTTTATTGTCGTCTGCAAACTTACTGAGGGTGCATTCGATCCCCTCATCCAGATCATTGATAAAGATATTAAAGAGAACGGGCCCCAGCACCGATCCCTGGGGAACACCACTTGTGACTGAACACCAACTGGATTTAACTCCATTTACCACCACTCTCTGGGTATGGCCATCCAGCCAGTTTTTTACCCAGCGAAGAGTACACCTGTCCAGCAGCAATGCAGCAATTTCTACCCGCATTTATTGTAAATGTTTAAGACCTGCTGACAACTGCCTAAATGGAGCCATTTTCTTACCTTTTACTATTTCTAGCAAAAGAAATAGAAGTGAATGAAATTTTGTGTTTAAAACAAGGGAACTAAAAATCCCACAAGACAAAATTAATTAGAGCAAAAGAAAGACGAGAAGAGACTTTCAGAAAGGACTTAGTGTCTACATCTAGAATGTTTTGAAAAAAAAAAAAAAAGATATTGAGACAATTTGGGAAAGAGACATAAACACATGTCAAGAACATCCCAGGGGAGTAAAGACTCAACAAGGGAGGGAAGATCTCAAAAGCGAAAAAACACAGCCCCTTTGACTTCACATGTCTCTGGCAGCAACTGCACAGCAGACAAACCCCAAGCCTCTGGTAGCTCTACTCAAGACAAATCCATTTTTTTAACTGATTCCGCTGGTTCTTTATTATTAGCTTGAGTTGTCTGTGTACCATGTTTAATTGTGCCTTTTATTTTTTGTACTCAGGAGAATTTATTTTCACTTCCCAGTTCAATAATGAGAATTGGATGAAGACATCTAATAAAAAAGAACCTTTGAAATGGAAGTTTTTAATGAATCTCATAAATAGTAACCTACTTATCCTCTTACATATATAGTGGAAATAAAAATGCAAAGTGTTTGCTTAAGCAGATCTAGAGGTCCTGTATCTCTACAAATGTTTGTAAAACTAGCAATTCCAAGAGCAGTGATTGAAAATAAGGCTCATTTCTACAAACGTCTCATTGATTCGAGATCCAGTGGAAGTTTTTCCTATTATTTGTTTATTAACACGACCTCCTTTGACTAAGTTGATTGTAAAAGGCTCAAAAATACCTGGAGAGTGGGGGGGGGGGGGAGGGGGGGAAAGGTGGGGGAGACTAAAATATGTACAGACTAGTCCGATATCTTAAAAGAATCTGACGCACTTTAGAATTTATGCTAAAAAAAAATATCCACTTTGCATTTCCAGTCACATTGGTTATAATTACTGAATATGCAGGTGGAGACTGGTGATTCAAATTCCAAGCGCATCAATTCCTATTTTCTTGGAAAAGGAGGCAAGGTTCCTTGCACTGAAAAGAAACCGCACAAATCATTTTTATGATGTTTTACTGGGAATTACTTCCTGTCTTTACTTGCCTTTCCTAAGAAGGTGACTTACATGATTTCAGCATGACTTACATGATTTCACCAGCACGCTGCTCTCAGGGGCACAGCAGAAAAGCACAAGTGGAATGTCTGAAAGTATCACAACTGCATAAATCCTCTTCTTTTTTCTTTGTTTTGGGCTTTTGTGGTTTGGTTTTTTTTTTTTTTTGATGGCCAGATATTAGGACCTTCTCTGCTGTTTCCTCTTCCTCCCTCTTAATCACAAATATTTCTCATGAAAAAACAGTGATAATTAGTTTGCTGATTGCATATTAAAAGGGGGAAGAGACAACATTTTCCGAGGGAGACAGAAAAAATTATCGGTTGAGTGGCAAAGCATGACCTTTGCTCTCTCCAAATTTCACTTCTTTTGGAAGTAGACATTAATTATAATGCTCAAATTTTGCACTCAACACTATGAGTACAGCACTGAAAGCAGTTTAAGTTGGTGATGACAACAAACGATTTAATGAACTGCTTGAGGCATAAAATGAGAAAAAATATATACATGCAAAATGAACTATAACATCGCACTGATGAAAACTAAATATATCCAAACAGCCTCCTGTCCAAAGTGTTTTGTTCCGGTTTGGTTTTGGTTTGGTTCAAAAACCCTTTGAATCACCATCTTTGGATAAAGCCTTGTGTACGTCAGTCAACGCATGTGTAAGTTTGAGAGACTGAGAGTAAGATGCCGTGCTCTGGGCAACAGATAGGAAGACTCCACTAAGGTATTAGACCTGCAAGGTCAGCATATTTGTCTCTTCTGGTGTGGCAGGGCAGGTCATTCCGGCTCCTGTTTTATACTTGCTAGACAGCAAAGACAGCATCTCCAAGAAGGTCTCAAAGAGCTCACCTGTATATATAAAGAGTTACAAGTTTGGCAGTCCGGACTCATACCGTCATTTTCTTTGCAAAATGAGGGGAAAACTCATAATCAAGAATAAAAAGGACAGGAACATGGAGAGAAAACACCAGTGAAAGTGAAGGAGATCATACCTGGTGGAAGAGGGTAAACAACTGAAAATTGATTATTTACTGGCCAGGGTGGTGTTACTGTGACAAATTTGCAGTTCGGGACAGTGCCACAAGAACATTAATGAAGGAGGCACGTGCCTGCTAGATGGGTATTGCAGTATCCAGCATGGTGGTTGTGTTTTGTGTAATGGGTGGTAAGATGCCTGTTGAATATAGAGCTTGTCTACCTGGAAAACTCAAGTAGGTTTTCCAGCATTCCCCAAAATGTAGCAAGCACGTCTGCTTATGGCAACACCACATGGAGTGATAACTCATGGTTTTCCAAGTAATTTCACCAGGGTGTGAGCAGTCTCCTCTCTGGAGGAGCTGCACTGATATTAATCTGGTGCTCCGGAGACTCTGTCTGGACAGGAACCAGGACTGCAGGGGAAGGCAATGGTGGAACTTCTGTTTGATCACTCCATTTCAGGGCTGGTAAAGAATTGTGTTTAAAGCAAGTTGTGTTTAATTCCTACCCAAATCACAGGCTATCAGTTTTTTTGACTGGAAAAAAAACATCTGAATCCTAGTCATCTGAGGATGGAGGGCCACATGCTGGTGCTAGAAAACACCGTCCAATATTACAGTATTATTAAACTGAGTAGAGCACATTTGATCAGACTGTAAGAATCAGAAGCACTCATCAAATCCACAGCAAGATACAGACTTAAACATGAGTCTTGTGGCCCTCACTACAAGAAAGACTTTGAGGTCCTGGAGTGTGTCCAGAGAAGGGCAACAAAGGTGGTGAGGGGTCCAGAGAACAAGTCCTATGAAGGGCGGCTGAGGGAACTGGGGTTGTTCAGCCTGGAGAAGAGGAGGCTGAGGGGAGACCTTATCGCTCTCTACAACTACCTGAAAGGAGGTTGTAGAGAGGTGGGAATTGGTCTCTTCTCTGGGAGAAGAGGTGTAAGAGGTGATAGGACAAGAGGAAATGGCCTCAAGTTGCAGCAGGGGAGGTTTAGGTTGGATATTAGGAACAATTTCTTCACTGAAAGGTTGTCAAGGATTGGAACAGGCTGCCCAGGCAAGTGGTTGAGTCACTGTCCCTGGAGGTATTTAAAAAACCATGTAGACATGGTGCTTCGGGATGTGGTTTAGTGGTGGACTTGGCAGTGCTAGGTTAACGGTCGGACTTTATGATCGTAAGAGTCATTTCCAACCTGAATGATTCTGTGATTCTACAACTTTAATATTCACAGCTTCTTCATCACAAAAATAGTGTTGGTTTTAAAGCACAGTATCAATCTGGAAAAAAATAATCAAACCTAAACCGAGCTATCCAATCAAAAAACAGAAAAAAAGAAATAACATTGTCTAACTCAAGAGATGTGTTGCCAGCATGTTTTAAATCACCCAGCTTATGTTAATGGCAAACAACCAAGATACCATGCTAATGAAGTGCAGGATTCGTGAGCTTGCATAGCAGTGTGAGGCTGGTGTGCTGCTTTGCTGAGAGGGAATTAGAGGTGAAATCACAGCACACAGTATCTGACTAATGCCCAGTAAAATATTTTCAACCCGCTTTTTCTGTAGGAACAAAAACTATTTTGGCAATCCCTATATAAGGACCTGCACTGCCTCTAATATTTGGAAATTCTGAAAAGCTTTCAGTTTAAAAATGTGACATTATTTTGCCTTCTTCATGTAATGCGTGATGTAATGGCATCCCAGTAGTGTCACTGAGGTGAAAAATAGACTGCTTTAATTATGATGCATCTTTAATAGATGTTGCTAAATCTAAAAATATTTGAAAAAGATGTTCTATAAGATTTTCTGAAAGAAGCACCTGTGTGGTGACTGAGTTCAAGAAGATGGGCAGCTGGAGCATGTTAATAAGAAATTGGTTTTTTAAGCTCTCACTGTACAGCAATTCACAGTACAGCATAGAACAAACATCTGCTGGAACTCGCTATGCTATGATCAAACAACTTGCCCAGCATGTCTGTGAGAAAAGCAAAAAGATCTTTCTCAGCTGAAGAATACGGATTATTCCGCTTCTTCAGGACAAACAAAGAATTGTGGAACCAGATGTGAACAAGCTGTTGGTTGCTTGCGCTGGCTCTTTCACCCATAGCTCCTTGAGACAGTTCAGGAACACACATTCCCTCTTTGGGGAAGATTCTGGTTAGCTGCATAAGATGGAAGAAAGACACCTTTAACTCTGGGCTGATGGCTAAGCTGCCAGGGGTGCAGGTTGGACATGAGGATCCCTGTGAATTGAGCAATCAGTCATCGAATTTTCTGACACAGTGATCTGGAATCACACAAAATCATGACAGTAGTTTTAAGAGTGGAGCGCTTTTTCCTCTTAAGAAAAGCCAATAGCAAAACCTGGCTAATAATGTATTTGAAAGTGTTCTAGAGATGGTTATAACTATCCCTCATCAAAAAATAAAGCTATTCAGATGCATGTTCCTAAGATTCAATTTGCAGAAGAGATATCCTAATTTTCTGGCTCTTTGCAGTATAATTAATCTCCAAAGCAGACAAAAATTCACAATGAATTCTAAAGGGTTCCACTCACCATATTTTTTATTAGCTGAATTTCTGTTTAATAAAGTAAAGGAAATAATATTTTCACACACTTCAGGTAGGAGGTCTTGAAATTAGGGAGAAAACGCTGAAGAGGGAAAAATCACGCGTGGATTCAGTGCTCTTCAGCGCACGGTTTGGAAAAAATCCCAGTATGTAGTGTAATGGTTTGCACTAAGCAGTTCGTTAACATAGATTGGCGTCAGTCTTTCATGAAGGAAATGTGCAACGGATGGTTTCATTGCCCTGAGATACTCAAGCCTGAAGTAGGGTCAGTCCTTTACAGATAGCAGAAGATATGGCTGGTAGGTCTCCACTGCAGGGCAATGGGGAACGTTTAAGGCATTGACTGATACTAATGGTAGTTCTGGGCTCTCCTCTGTCCCCCTTTCCGGACCCAATTCCGAATCCACACCTGGACACCAACACAGCCGTTCTCCAGGTAGTAACCATTGCAGGCAGATGATCATTCTCCTCTCTCCAATACTGTTAAAGACAGACAAAAACTGTGTCTCCTTTTACAGTTTCTCTGATTCTTTCAGGGATTGTAAATTCATCCTGTAGCAATGGGCAGAGACCATAATTTATTGTTCACATTTATTCTCTCTTTTGGGGCATGCAGAATATTGACCCGATGTCACAGAACAACAGCAGTAGATGGTTCCGTTTTTTTTCTCTAGCTAAACCAAAATGATGAGTAAACACATCCCCATTAAAGACATCTCTGGGTTCTCTGTCCTTCTCTGTTCCCAGCTAAAGACCATCTGGCTTAGACTCAGCAAAGAGAAACACATGATGATGACAAGATAGGAAAGCTGCTTCCAAGAGCTCATCAGCATGTGCCTCCCTTCCACAGAGATGCTCTGGCTCTCTGTTATCAGAGCTCCACAGCACTTTTGGTCATGCTCACCTTTTTTGTTGAGTGTGGATGATCACAATGAAAAGCTGTTCTTTCAACCTTGCACAAACTAAAAAAAAAGGTTTCCTTTTTTCCTGGCTGAATGAATCACACTCCCACTAACCTCTTATTGCCAGCTGTGGCTTTTTACATCCATTCTGTAGACAAGACATTAAAAAAAGATTGAAAAAATTGCTGTTATTTAACTGAATGTTTGCAAGCCCTCTGTCTCCACAGTTATGCGTGACTGATGGAAGTCAAAGACTAATCTTTGAGTTGTTGGTGGATTTCCCTTTGGAGATGTGAGATACTTGCATGGGACATCCTTCTTTTGCAGATTACCCATTCAGCGTTGCAATGCACAACTGCAGTTTGAAGAGGATGTAAACAGGTTCATCAACACTGAACATCACCAATTTGGTTGTAAGAAGCTCAGGGTTTTTTGTAACAATTTCCAGTTGGTCAAATGCAATTGTAACACCTACATTACATGTTAAAGGGTTCAAAAGAACAGGTGTTACCAAATCATCTAGGAAGAACATCAGAGTGAGTAATATCCTCTGTGTTGAAAGGTAATTAAGGAAGTGTGCTATCATAACCTCTGTGGACTTCAGGCAATGCCCATGCTTTACCTTTTGGAGTTATATGGACAAATCCTCACTTATTGTCAAGTCCAACATGACATTCATGATACTGAAGCTCACATTTTGAGAGTTCTCAATGTTATGATGGCTGTCATTTCACTTCTGGACATTTTAAAAGTTTCCTGAAGTAATTTAAATAAACTATGAAAAAGAGAGCTGAGAAACAGGGATTGAAATTACTGAACTTGCAACTACCATGCAAGAAAGACGTTTCTGGTTTGCAGAAACAGAAGGAAAAACACAACCAGTGGAGGGATGCAAGGAAAATGAGGTACAAACAGGGCCACAAAATCTTGGGAGGCTGTGGAGGATCACCCATTTATGCATTGATAAAGTTGTAGCAATAACGATAGGTCAAATATGCACCTGAATAGAGAACAGTTTGAGATCAGGCTTTAACCTCTGACCCCAGGAAAACTGAGAGCCTTCAGACTGGGGACGACCTAAAAGAATGGAGAGAATGGCAATCTGTGGAGGATGGAGTTAAATGTTTGTCATCCTCAGCATTGTTAAATATTCAGCCCCATTAATTATAGGTAGGAAAGAAGGACTGACAGAGGACAATTATGTCTAGACTTGTTAATTTTTATTTGTTTCCATTCTGCAAGGTTGGTTGAGTTTACTAAAGGCAATTGCTTTCATTTGCTGACTAATGATACAAAAAGGTGATTTGCGGTAAACGTCGCTGCTATAAAACCTTTTTGAAAAAGCAGGACATATGAAATCGATCATTGGACATGAAATAAGGAGATGACTGAGGAGTTAATGTGCAGTCTCCTGAAAGTTATAGTAGTTCGTATTACTAGCACAAAGTAGCACATGATTGTATTTTATTTCTTGTCATCTTGTCATTCTCTGGTTTTGATAAGCTCCGTAACTAGTATTAAAATTTAGAAGGTCCTGCACCATAAGGAAGGTTGCAAATACGTTACATAGTTCGCTAACGGCACATTGCAGGGAAATAAGAAGACATCTCATATTTTTACCTTCTCAAAATTCTTTGCTGGAAGACAAGGACCTAATTCAGAAAACAACCTTCAGTTATTTTTGACATAATCACCTAATGTTGACAGTGACATGTTTTTAAAAAGCTTTTTACAGATCCCATACCTTTTAATATATCACAACTTACTTCTCCAAATCATGAGGTGATTTACAGAAATTATTTTCCAAGCAAATATATTTAATTCATGACTGTTTTTCCGGGAGCAACACAAGAAAAAATGGACTGAGCAGAGCATGTCAAAATCCACTCTTTAAGAGGTAAAAAAAATACTTGTTACACCTGCCTGCTGCCGCTCTTCCAATATCTCCCTGTAGCTGCAATGCATGTCCAGAGAAGACAGGACGGTTTCTCCACAACACGCTGCAGAAAAATACTCACAGACCACCCCTGTGCAGGGCTGACCACTCTTCCCAGAGTCCCTCACATCTCTGGCGTGGACACAGGAGTTTGAATTTTGCTTCACCATGTGGACACCAAGCCAAGCCAACTCAAAGGCGGCTGTTGATAAGAGTTCACCTTACCCTGCCCTGAAGACCCCAAGAAAATCTCAGCTTTCACGACAAGGAGGTTGTCTTCCTATATAAAAGTTTCCACTGTGTTTGAAGCCAATAAGTCTGATTTTCTTCCAAATGAGGGAAAGCTTGCCCAGGGACTGAGTGAGGGTTGCAAGAGCTGCGCTGATGCAGAAGATGCAAACTCATGGGGATGGCTGACTAACAGTCACTCTGACCCACACAAGCCAGTGTTGACTGGGGTCCTTCTGCGCAGACCACTCTCTGCCTGGGAATGGTATTCCCAAATTTAGAAATTTGGAGCACAGATTTGGAGCAAATGATTATGCTCTAAGCTCTCCCGTACGGACAAATGAGAATCCTGAAATTGACAGTTTTCTACGACTTTGAGTTCAGTGTCCTGGCTGATAGCAAACCAAGCTGGCGAAAAAGAATTTTTTTCCTGTTTAGCTCTTTATGGAGTTACAGACCGAATCATGTCATGTGAAGGGAACTACACTGACTCCCTCAGGAAGACACCAGCTCTGTCTATTGAACTCGGACCTTTCTGGAAGCCAAGTAGACCCTTTGTGCCCAGGAACTGAAGCTTACACCACCACAGACATCGTCTTCTGTTGATAGAGGACCATGAACAGATGACCTTAGATAGTTTAATCAGTGGCTCGATACTACTTGGATCCAGGAACAGGGCAGATTCGGCTACTCTTCCGTTAGTATTGGAGGGCAGCAATTTCCCTTCTGCTGCTCTCAGTCAGCACAGGAATGTCTCGTGTTTACATCTGTGCCTGAAGAGGACATTGTGCCCACCTGGGAGTCCAAATAACATGCAGAAGAAGCTCTTACATTCAAGTTATTACATTGTGTTCAACAGCTGCCCAGAAAAGGCCATGGTCTTTAGGTGCAATGCAGCCCCGAAGGTCTGTGTGTGCCTGTGTGCACAGGGAATGATCTAATTGAATATAAAAATATCGACATATGTATGTATGTCTATGTGTTTATATGTGTATGTGTATATCAGGGAGTTAGAGATGACTGTGATGAGAGTGCTTAGACACAAGTTAGTTCAGTTTAAAACTGTAAAATGAAGCTTTATTGAACTCATTCCTTGAGAAAACATTTATGCTAAAGGTTTCTGTTCGCATATTTTCACTACTTATCGCTCCATATGCCGAACTGTTTCCAAGACTTATCCTAAATTAGCTGTGGGTATGCAACCCCAGGGAGCAGATGCCGTACAGTCAGCGTTGATGGCTACGGTGGTTTGATGAAACCATCAACGTGCGGAGGTCAGAGTTGCTAGGGCTGCAGTGGTCAGGCTTGGGAGACCCTTGACAAGAGAAATGAGCCCAGAAGAGGGAAACTTCTTTCTACCCCCACCCTCCTTGCTTCTGTTTGGTCTTTCTACACCACTCGTCCCCTTACTGCCAGAGAGGATCACATCAGCTGCCAATCCTCTTTATCTTGTTTTGCGTTTTGTGAGCAACCTTTCCCCTGTGTTCACCAGCACGCCTCACCGATTTGCCGCCCCCATGTTTATCTTGTCTTTTGTCTGGAAACTCTTTGCTATGTGGATGCTTTCCAGGTGCACCTACAATGTCATTGCTTTCCCCTTTGGTACTTACATTTCTCATATTCACTTGGAGTGCTTATACATCGTGTCTGCCTACAGAATACTTGCATATCCTTGCGGTTACACTACTATATCTACGTTTGTTTCCAGACGAGCTAATACTATTTACATCTTCATTAGTGCACTTTAACTTGTAGGTGTCACAGGTTTTAATGATATACGCCTCCCTCCCCCTACATGCACTATATGGTAAGTGATCAACTGTTAAAAGAATCTTTTACATTGTTGTAGTCTGCCAGCTTCTGTTTTCAAAGACACAAACCAGCAAACAAACAAACCCCAGAGTTTCAGTTTCTGATGATGTTTAAATGTGGCAGGGCTCAGAGCATCACAGACAATTACTCTTCAGCATTTGCTGGATCACAGCAATTGGGTGCTCCCAGCCCTAAAGAAAACGCAGCAAAAGCACATCAAAGACAGAAATGGCTCTGTAGTCTTCAAAACATGGCATTCTACTTAAACCCACTTCAGATATGAGCCCTGCCACTTTAATTTTTCCTTTCTTTACAACACAACCCTTCCTACCTTCCACCCATCAACAGTAGCAGGAACGATATGCTTTTACTCTGATTACCACTTCTCACAGGTGAAGACAAACTCTAAACACTACTTGAAGCCTTTCAACCCAAACACAGAAGCCACAGAGCTGAGTGCACAGCAACAGTTTGCTAATTCCTATTTTCCCTGACAGAATGCAGCTCTCTGGGCAGCCCAAGAGAAATACCTGTGCTTCCTCCTGACTCCTCAAGGCCAGCAGGCTGTGCTTGAAAACTTTAAAATTCTTCAGCTTCTCGTGGTTATAATAACAGTGACTACAGACATCACAGGGCTGAGTCTGTAATAAAATGGTGGTGGTGGGAATGAAAGGCTGCAAGAAGAGGACTTTTCGTAAGAAAAGTCTTGGTCTGCTTTATTCGGGACAGTCTCAGAAGTTAAACCACCCAGATGTATTTATTTTCATTCATGCACGTACTTGAAATATGATACTGAAAAGTCACCGATTCCTTAATATGTTTCCCCGCAGTGGTTTGTCTGGACTTCTGAAAATCCTTGTTTTCATTTTGAACGCACTTGGCTTTTTTCCGAGAAGCAGGTTGTGTGGCGAAAGACACCCAGACCTCCGACGTTTTGCCATCGTGGAACTGTGAGAGGACACAGAGTCCTGTGAGCTGAAGTGACAACTTTACAAAGGGTGTAGCGCTCAAATATATTGCTTAAAATAACTACGTCTATTAAAAATGGACATCATAACGAACTACAAATAATTTTCCATAACATTGCCATAAGTTATAAATTATGCATGACTACAACAATAAACTAATAATTTCGTCACACTAATTCTGCGTGTTAATGTGCATATAGTTCTTAAAATCCATGTAAACTTATTACACTCCTTAAACAGTTCTTAATAAAACTCTACCTACTTTATGGACGTATACCTAAGTACATTATTTTGCAATATATGGCATATAGTTGTCATTTAATGACTTCAGCAGAAAATAGTGCACAGAAATACGTAAATAGGAAGGCTTTGTGAACCATTTATTTATTTATTTATTTATTTGTATTGGAATTACTTATTATTTATAATAAATGTAAATGTAATTACCAATTATTTCTGTACGGTAAGTCCAAAGAATCTTCTGTTAGCAGTGGTTTGATATCGTCAATATGAGGCGATTTCTTTTCCCTCACATCACGCCTGTTGCAAACCTCATGCACTCTGACAGAAGAGACTTCCATGGTGTGATTTTTAATCTGCTGACTTGCAATCAGGAATAATTTCAGCTGGTCTAAATCAGAGCTACTCTTCTGAGGGATTAGCACCTGCTGAGAGTCTTCCCCTGCTAATATTTCCTTCCTCTTCACAGATAGGCAGCAAAGAAACATTTTCTAAAATACCAAATGTTGCCTCCAGTTGTCTCTGCGGGTCAAGGCTGACGTTTTGTTGGTTTGGTTTGTTGATTTTTTTACATCTTGCAGTTATTTCAAAATGTAATTTGATGCTGGGATAGAGAAATACGTGCAATGTGTGTGTCCCAGTGCCTGCTTGCCTCCACGTGTAATTGGGCACCTCTACCTCCAGTCACTGCAGCAATTCAAACATTGTTTTATTTGGTGGAGGTTCCTTACGCTCTTTTTGCTGAGGAATGCTGACATTACATTGACTCTTCCGAGGAAGTCTGCTCCGTTTTGCCCCTTTACAAATTTTTAGACTAAACAGGTTCAAGCTGCAACAAGTAAGAGCACACAGCTAAACTCTTTGAAGTAAATTCTTGCCGACTAATGTTGATAGCTCAACACCGTCAATGAAGCTTTTAGTGGCACGTGTTTGTATATAAACTAATATTTAATTGCACATTTTGCCAATAACATGTGAAATCAACCAAGGAAATCTCTTTATTTCAAAGCTCTTGCACACGAAAATCATTACAGGTCATTGATGAGCCACTGATAAATATTTGCACATCTTAAGGCTCCGTTGTTCACGCTCTGTGTTTTTACAGCTGACAAACCCAAACTTTATTTTCCCAGTATCAAGAAACAACTGGCCCACAGACCTTTACTCGCAGAACCATTTAGACAGAGGACGTGTGCTTAGTCTGGGTTTGTTCATCTGAGTGATGACTTTGACCGCTGCTTTGTGATTTGAATTTTGTATGGGAACCAATGATGCTCTGGTGCTGCTATGGGGAATGCCTTGAGCATAATGTCAAGTCTCTCTTTAGTGCATCGACAGGAAAAAACAAACCTTCCAAAGAATTTTTCCAAAGGAAAACTCTTTTTCCCTACTGACAGACTGCTCACCAATGTACTTTGAAAAGATTCTGTTGTTGGAAGGAAATTAAAACTAAAACAACCATTCTGCAGTTTATTTAAAGTTTATTTTGACGTTGCATGAATTCCGGCCACAATCTAAAAATTTTGTCTGTTTTTTTTCAACCACTTGCTAATCCTGCCTGGCAGTCCTATCTGGCAACAGGTGTTCTCTATAGCTTCCTGCAATTTCTGAATTGAATTTCTGCGGTATTGTGAATACTCCAGGTGGGCATTTTTGTTTTTATCATCTTTTCAGTTACAGTGGATTTCAAATCCAATATCCATGGCAAATAGTCACATTAAAGAAAACCTCTATTCCACATAACGTCCTTTTTCTGCTTGTACGCAGGTTATTTCTATGAGTAATTTCATATACCCATAATTCAACATGATAAAGTCTCCAATCTTGCACCTCTCACTTCCTATTGCTCACTAAGTCATGCTTCTGACAAATCAGTTCAGCTGTTTTTTACCTTCTCAGTGTATGTGATCTCCTGTTCTCCTTTACCAAGTGCTGCAATAATGGAATAGTCACTTTATTCACAAGCCCATCTCTGTATTTACTGGAAAACAGTGAATTCAATTAGACGTAGTTTCACAGCGTTCTTATTAGCCACAATATTCCACAATTAAATGAGAAGTAGTTCCAGGGAGTGCACTGCTCCATTCATCTTCTTAAAGGCATTGGCATTCCTGAATACCTTGCAGAATTAGATATTTACCGTGCAATGACGCAGAATGGGCGTTAGGAAACATTGCTTCCACTGGCCCTAGCTGAGAGTAGTTAGAAAGCCAAATTCTCAAATTCTGCAGATAAAAACCCAGAACTTGACAACCTGACTTTAAGCGGTCGTTTGCTTCAGCTGAGATAATGGCCAGATTGTTGTATTTCCTGAGAAAACATCCTTCCCCATTTGTGTGCTGGGTGGATAGCAATAAGCATCTTTCAAGGCAGTTTCGTTACAAGGCAAGTTCTCAACATTTTGCTCTTACAGAAAACAGTTATCCTCTCTGTGTTACGTTTTGTGTTACTGCTCCAGCCGTCCATAATTGCAAGAACACATCTCTGGGAGGATGGAAGAAATCACGCTGTTAAATATGGGGCACGGTAGCCAGGCACACAGCTATTAGCTAATCTACCAGAAAGGTTCTTCCACAGAAATCTTCTTTCAGACCTCAAGACTGCTTGCAGAGGAAATCTGGTGGACTCATCTCCAGCAGTACCGGTGTCCTTCCCTCACTGGTTCCCTCCTCCACGGCAGAGGCACTGGACAGGAATCAGTGACCGTACCACTGCCTTGCCAGCTCACTGAGACACTTGAGTTCAATGCTGACACAAGTCAGGTTGAGCAGTGGCACCAGGTTGTGAACTGAGGTGGCTGAGCTGCAAGTACATGTTTTTTTTTACACTTCTGCCATAGACGCATCCGCCTCTGGATGGGTGGGCAGGAAGGGGACCGCAGCATATTAGAATCATAGAATCATAGAATTGTCTAGGTTGGAAGAGACCCTTGGGATCATCCAGTCCAACCATCTACCCTACTCTACAAAGTTCTCCCCTACAGCATACCCCCCAACACCACATCTAAACGTCTCTTAAACACATCCAGGGATGGTGACTCAACCACCTCCCTGGGCAGTCTATTCCAATGCCCGACCACTCTTTCTGTGAAAAATTCTTTCCTAATGTTCAGGCTAAACCTACCCTGTTGGAGCTTGAGGCCATTCCTCTTGTTCTGCCATTAATTACCTGTGACAAGAGACCAGCACCAACCTCTCTACAGTGTCCTTTCAAATAGTTGTAGAGAGTGATGAGGTCTCCCCTCAGCCTCCTCCTCCTCAAACTTAACAGTCCCAGCTCCTTCAACCGCTCTTCATATGATTTGTCTGCTAGGCCCTTCACCAGCTTCGTTGCCCTCCTCTGCACTCGCTCCAGCAATATTGAATGCCTACTGGAGTTGGCTGCACAAAGTGGTAGTCAAAGCCTTTCTTTTTCTTCACACTCAAACTTGACATTGTCTCTAAATCCCTTTTTTTTTTTTTTTTTTTGCCTTCTGTTTTCTGTTTTAAAAACAGATTTCTGGTATTTAATGTAATGTCATTAGGGCAAACAGATATTTGCATTTCTTAGAAAGAAAGAGAGATCAAGTCAGTGGTTTAACAACTGCACAGGTCACTGCAATCTCACTCTGAATGGGAGGGTTGTAGAGCTTCCAATTTTTTTTGTCCTGGATGCTGCAGAGTTGAGGCATCAGAAACAATCTCAGAGCAAGGCTGGTGAACCAAGATGCAGCAATAGCAAAGTGTCCCCCTCTGTCAGAAAATTCTTCTACGGGGGAAAATGAGCATGATTTCTTTTTCTTCCTCATTTATGAATTTTTACCTGGCTCCATAAACAGTAACTTTGACTCTCAAGGTCCCCTTTTTAGCACACTTGGCCCCTTAGCAGTTAAAAGATTCAACAATACGTCTTTATGGGGATCCAGGCACACAAGATGAATCTAAGTTGTCTAAGCTTTGTGTGTTTTAATAACTTTCCATGAATGTATTTTCTCATTATCGCTACGCTTCTTGACCTAGTCTCAGCCACCTTTTTCATCCTTGTCTACTCTAACTCTACAAGACATTTTACTGACATAAATTAGAAGACCTGAGTTTAGTGCCAGATCTGTATTTTCTATATGTGTTGTTCTTTCAGTTTCTCTTCATCTTCCAGCAGACAAAACTCGTTTCCTCCAAGTGCTCTCTTTCAGGCTTGATAAACTCTTCAGAACCACGAAGACTTTCTTTTGCTCCTCACCCTGCCCTTCTCTTCCATAGCTGCTTGGAAAGGGGGGGATTGTCTGGCGGCATCTGCTAGATTTAGTTCCAGTTCAGTGTTCCCTAGAGACCACTGCCCTTTTGGACGCCCTTGCTCCTATCCAGGGCTTCAAAAATACCCTCCTTTTAATAAGATTTTCCCAATCCTAAGTGGATAAGATCTCATCAGAAACCTTGAAGCCTAACAGGCTGAACGTGACCAAACGGGTACCGGCTGCACTTTATCAGAGCTGCTTGTGTTTTGCTTGTACCGGTGTTTTGTGACTAGCAAGCCTGTGCTGCTGTCAGAAAAGCAGGTACCAGCACAAAGCTATCTTCTTTTTAATGAGTTTCTATTTGATGAGATGTATCAGACCAGAAATCGTTGATTCCTCTCTCAAAGAGTTCACACACGTGTGGAAACAAAACAAAACTTTTAAGGCCTTTCTACCACTGCCTGAAGAGAGTTTAGGCTTTACCTTTGTCTTCCATCTCTCTCGTCTCAAGGCCACACCATGCTGAACCAGCGATGGGAAGTGAAGGCCTGCCTGCCTCTCTCTTCCCTTGTAGCATTTAGAAACAGATACCCCGGTGGGGTAAACCATAAACCATCTAGAAACTACAAACGAAATGCAACAGAAGTACCTCCCAGAGGCGAACGGCTGCACACCGTCCCCCTCCCTATTATTCTTAAGTTCTGGAAACAAACCCAAGTTTTCTGTGCGGTCATCTTGAGCATAGGTCCTGGCAGAAAATTAAATTTCTTGAGACCTTTTGGTGTAATGAAACCTTCTTCCAAATCTCTAGCAGCTGTGCTGCTCTCTAAAGAATGACATTCATCTTGGGAGTAGAGTGCACTTGAAAATTGTGGGGGGCAGTTGAACAAAGACATTGTCCCAGCTCAGTAAGAACAAGGAGTTTCATATGGTGTGTGTGAGCTTGAAAGAAAGTTGTCCCATTGAGAATATATGGAATACCAAAGACATGGGGTCCACTCAGGAAAAACTAAGAAAATTATCCCTCTCTAGAAAACTTTACTTTTGCTTTATGAAGGAGGAAACATAATAGTCAAAGTTCAGTAGGTTTTATTTTTTCATTTTTGGAAAAAAAAAATTGAAAATAATTGAGGTGATTTTTGTCAGTATGAGTGTGTACATCTCAGCCATCTCCAAACCGCAATTAGATTAGTTTCCTCCCTCTTACTATGGAAAGGCAGAGTAAGCTAGATAGTAGCCACGAATACTGGGGTACAGCTGCCTGCAGGAAAGACAACAGGATGACCCTCAGGCGTCTGTGAAAGTTTAGTTGAACCAAAAATCTGGCTTCTAGAAGGAAATGTGAGGATGAAGCACCAAAATTACAGCTCTTCCAGGAACCAAGAGAATGTTATGGATCACAAAATATTGCAACTATCATCTGCAACGTTGGCTTTTGGAACAATATTTGAATACGTAAACAATCCCCATGGAAGAGAAACCCACTCTATTGTGTTTGTTTCCTCCAGTCTTTTGTGGCAATGTGCTGAGCTGGAAATTGCTAAACCAGTTTTCTTGGAAGCCGGTCAGAGCAAAAATTAAGCGTTCAGACATGTGATGACTACTGAACGTAAAACTGTTTTCCATTGATAGAAGTGGGATTAGAGTCTCTGCTTATCAATTCCTGTGAACACATCCAAATAGGCAAATTGATTAACAAGTATGAAAAGTGTGCTTGGTTTGGTAGTCAGCTCTTCAAGTGAAATGGTGGAAGAAAAGAAAACTAGTGAGATGTCCCCTCCCCACTGAACCTCAAACCCAACCCAGCTGCAAGACTAAGTTCTTGGACAAACCCACCTCGGGCATGGTACTGATCCTAGACTACTTTGTCAATATCTTCCCTTTGAATTACCTTCTGCGTAAATCCATAGGGAGATTTATGACAAATGCAGCTCTGTTTCCCTTCATGAATGGGCATTCAGTTCAAAATAAACCTCCTGATCTTCCCCAGACAGCATCTCCCACCACCTTGCATGGGAACTGTTCACTGACATGGTGCACTACCAGGGAGGTCGTTCCAGAAAAAAAAAACAGAACTGCTGTGTCCCAAACTAAAGTCTTCCTGCTCCGCACACAGACATAGATATCCATTTAACAAAAGCAGTGCCTTTATGTGACGTGTTGCAAACAAAGCATTGGTTTTATTGGTTTTAAAAGACAAAGGACTTGAGATGACGTTTTCTACTGCAAGAAGTTACTCACAGCAACAGCGTGGGGGGAAAGAGACAGAAGACAATAGCAGTAGATATTTGTTAATCTTCTATTCCATTCCAGAACCTGAGAACACTACGGAATATTTCACCTGTGTCCTTCTCTTTTGTGAGGTTTGGCTTTTGTTAATTGTACAGGGAGGGGGGAAAAGTTGCAGTGAACGGTGCTGTAGACAACGGAATGACAAATTGTCACATTTTCCAAGAATGGCAATGTTTCAGCTATAAAAGTGAAGCGTAGATGTAAAAATTCTGCCATTCCTTCTGTCTTTATAAAATTAGGCCATTTCATATCAGCAATTGTACTCTACCTCCTCCCATTCTCATGGAGCAGAGCTGGTCCGAATGAGAAATCAGAGCTTTCGTACAGAATGTGGTCTTCAAGTTTCCACCCTGTTCTGTACTTGACCCTTTCGACACCATCCCTTCTGATTGCTGTTACCAAACGAGCGAGGCAGCGATGTTCGCCCGTCCTCAAGCCCTGCTGGGCTGGGCCAGTCGGAGCCCTTCGATGGCCGTTTCCACTTGTCTTCTTCCACACTGAATTACGGCAGGTTCTTCTAGCACCGGTGCTCTTTGCCTCCCTGCCCTCGCCCGAGCACACACGGACCCCTCCAAACAAAGGCGCAGATGCGGAGTGAAGCCGGCAGTCAGCAGCTCTGATCCCGGGGTCACATCCTTCCTCGTACTGTCTCTGGTGCACAGAGGGACAGCAGGAAAGAAGTGAGGCACAAAGATAGTGTCGCCAGATTCAGCTAGTATTCAGATATTTCCTAGCTGGTTTAAAGCTCTTTGCATCTCAGAAAGCAACAATGTTTGTGTCCCCTATGGGTTAGCAGAGAACACAGCACGGAGAGGCTGTTCAGTACCATAATGATGGAAAAAGCACAGGCGTTTGCCCGATCTTCCCTTGTGAACCCTCAGCACTTGCACATCCTGCTCTGTCCACACTCTGCTCCGTTTTTAACTCACCCCACTGTTCAACTACCTGAAATCTCCTTTCCTCCTTTAAACTTCTCGCTTCCTATCCTTCACGTCGGATCCCAAGAATAATCTATTTCATTCCTCTTCTTTTTTTTTTTTTTAATTTTTATTTTAATTTAAGTATTTGAAAGTTTTCATGTCTCCCCCAGGTTATTGTTTTGCCGACTAAACAATCTCTACTCTTTTGGTCCTTCCTCCAAGCATGGTCACGGACCCTTTGTCTGTATGGGACATGCTCGCTCAGCTGAGGCTCCAGACGAATAGGTTCTTACTGTCCTGTTAAAACGTGCTGGAGTGATGCTGCCGACTCAGCAGCCCAGTTCACAATCTGCTGTCAGTGCCTGCTTTTTTTCCACAGAAACGATGCACCTTCTTAATGCTCTCTGGCTAGTTGTTTCCCAGTTCGAAATTACAATTACTCTTATATTACAAAATAAAGAGAGTTTAGGGTTTAGGAAGAAACCTCAGGTTGTTTCCTGCTCTGTATCGTCTAACAGGAATGAACGAGACACCACCAGCATTTAAAATGCAGGAAGACACCATTCCTTGAGAAGCCTCCAGCTTCCTGAAAATCAGTGATTTAGGAGCCTAACTTAATGACTTTTGAAAAGGAGCTGCTACCCATAAATCACTTAGAGAAGTCACAAAATCCCACCCTCTCCCATCCTCCATTTTCTGTTTATCTGTGCCAGAATTTTGCTGAGCTGGCATCCCCTGCACCGGCAGTTATCTTTGAGCTGTTGAAACGCAAACAGTCTAGTAAAGAAAATCAATTTGTGGAAGCATTTTTATTCCGCATATCACATGTCTATCTGAGTTAAAACCACCTCTCTATGCAAATAAGGATTCACATTAACAGTGTGTTCAAAATGAGAAGTCCTTGAGTGAACGCACAGCCTGCAGCCGAAACAACCTGTACTAAAGAAATGCCTCTCACCATTAAGGCTAGATGACCATCTCTTTCTCATGAAGCCAAGCTTGTAGTTTTAGTCATGAGAGATTCCCTCCCCCCCCCTTTTTGGGGATGAAAATCTAAATAATCGCAGTAAAAGTAGGTCAGTTCATAAACCGTGAAGAACGCAAACAATACATCCAGGTCCATTTTGCTAACATTAACTCATATCTAAACATTGACCCTTCAGAAGTGCCTGGCTTACAGCACTTGCAGAGTTGTGGACCTCAGCCCTTGCCCAGTGATTCATTATGTCCTTTTACTTCTCCCCAGACCCAGGAGAACCATGGCTGCTGTTGCAGCTCTTTGCCTAATTACAACCACTTCATGAATGATATGAACACCATTCTACAAGCCATTTACAACACCCGTTAAAACATAGACAACCATGACTACAGTCACCTTAAATCCCTTTTCCACAATAAAGTGCATGTGCTGAAGGCGGTTTTAGCAGTGTAGTGCAGAAAAGTCTCCAGTCGCCGATGCTGCTGTTTTCCCAGGAAGAGAAAAGGCAGATAAATGCCTTTCTGGTTATTTCAAGGGGCTTTGGGTCAGCCCAATGTTGACTGAAGGTTGTTGTAGGTACGAGAATTGGGCGGAAACTGAAAATGTGTTAGAGGTACGAACACGGGGTTACCACTGAGAAACGTGTTAGCTGGTTAACCTCTGGGACTATGTAATAAATCACTCCGTTACTCACTGTTTAAACCAGAATGGATGAATGAAGCTTCTTATTTGTCCTTAAACGCTCATTAAAGTAAACAACCTTTAATGAACCTCTGGTTACTGAGTATTGCTTGGAGGAGACGTGATATAAATAGATAAATAATCATGCTGGAAGCCTTCATCTCGCTGAAATCAATGAAGAAGAGTTTAATCGATTGTGTGCCTATGGCCTCAAAGAGACAACAATTTCACACCCCCCGTATTATTAGTGATCAAAACTTCACAGTGTGGTAAGCAACATAGTGCTTATTATCTTCTATCTGGCTGAAAAACCACTGCAAGATATGTAAATAAAGAAGCATTGAAATAATTTCCCAATTTAATAATTATTTTTACTGCGCACTCTTCCGAGGGCGCAGATATAATTAATGGAATCTGTAAATTTTTTTTTGATAGAACAATTCTGTTAAAAAATGTAGATGAGTTGAAACTAAAAGAAACCCCGCCCCACAGAAATATGTCACCTGGAATGACACTTTTAAAATGGGAAAAAAGTCACAACGCTTCCTTCGGTAGTTTTGAAATATTGCATAAGAATTTGTTAACATTAAATTGAAGCAGCCTATGCATATGTTTAGCATCTCACCATAATATTTTCTATATTTTATGCAAACATGATAAAATCAATTAAAACCTGACAATCTTATCTTTTAAAATTTGTTTCAGTTTTGATATCGACAGGCAAAGGCAGAGTTTTGTTTATTTGTTTAATCATAAACACAATTGAAAGAAAAAGACCCCTCTTTATTTCACCAGTAAAATGCAGGTGACCGAGACAGGAGGACGATATCTTCCCTTTCGGTGGTTACCAGCAGTTGTTCTCAGCCACGGCGTTGCGAAGCAGTGCTGGCGATTGTCAGAGGCAGAGAGTTTGGCAGAGGGGAAAGCAGTCCGCATGTTCAGAAGGAGATTTTCTGCCCGAGGTGCGCTAGTCTTTTGTGTCTCAAAGTGCCCCGTGCTAATTAGACTTGCTCCTGGCTTTGAAGATGGTGTCATCGAAGATTTTTCCTGAACTGATTTCCTCTAAGTGACAATCGCTGACTCTCCTCCTGCTCCCAGACTGAAATAGCCACTTCCCGCTATATCCACCACGGTCTGCCCAGCAGTGGGGGCATCTCAGATACGGTGTGTTTCTGCCTCCCCAGCACACATTCCTCACAGACCGCGGAATCTGGGTCTTCACCAGCTGTAAAGGTTTCGCGGACTCACAGGGAAAGCCACAAAAACTACGGTGGAAGGTCCCTCCTGGGCTGGTTTCTGTAACTCGCCCTACTGAATGTTTTCAATGTACCGTAACCGAATCAAAGCACGTTTCTGGAAAATAATGGCATGCTTTACCAGAAAACATATTTGATGTCATTCCCCAATTATTGTCGTTGTCAGTGGAATAAGAAGCATAAAAAACGAAGGTAAAATTCGAAGTTTGGAAAAATGTATCTCTTTTTCCATATATGAGAGGAAAAAAGTGTAGGTATGCTTACAGACTCCACCAGTTTGGGCACGTTGCTTAACTGGGACAACATTCTTTGCATACTTGTGCAAAAAGATGGTGCATGAATTTAGGTGACACTAAATTAGTCACTTTAGGTGACTAAATTAGTCACTTAAGGTGACTAGTACAGCTTAGGCAGAACCTCACCTTGAAAGGCTGGTGAAGGAATATTCTACTAAGGTCTGTCATATTAATTATGAGATGTAATGAGGAAAATCAGGCAAAGGGGAAAGGCTGGCTCCCTAGTGACCACAGGTAATTTTTTTGCTATAATAAGAGATTGCAATCTAAGCATTAGTAAGACATAACTGTAATTCCATCTGTTTAATGCTGATTTTAAACCTCATCAAAGCTTATTCTTAGAGGTGCAGTCGGGAATCTCACTGCCCTTTTGGGGGAATTATTCAGATGAACACATGGGAAAATGTCTCAGACGTTCCAAATGCTGGCTGGAAGCCTGTAAGGGTGTTACCCTCACCCCTTCACTGTTTTTCCTTCTAATAAACAACTTCATTATGTTGAAGAAAATGGCGTATTCTCTGGGAAATTGATATTCTAAGCAGGATAAATCATTTCTGCGCAGAGAGATTCCGGATAGTGATTGGAATTAGGTGTAACAGATGTCACATTAACATTCGGCTGCCGAGCTGCCAGATGAGTGATTGCAGCATGGAAATATTAGGCAAGTTGATAACGGGCTTCCGAACACATGCTGCTGTTGTTTCATATTGCTGGACCAAAAGAGCACCCGGACTGCATATAGGAGTGAAATATAAAGTTATATTACGTTCAATAACATACCATAGTAATCAGTAATATTCAATAATATTCAGTCAAGTTCAGCATTTCATGCATTCCCTATTCAGCACACAGTCACATACGGTAACCAAACCCAAGATATGATTACCAAGTTACTGAAAAAAGTATGCCTACAAAGCAGGGGGAAAAAACCACACACACACCCCTCCCAGAAGCCTATATTTTCTGCAATAAGATTTGTGTTTATGTAAGTACAGATAAATTTTTCAATGTAAACCAAAACAGGATAAACTATGAAAAAATGTTTAGAAAGACTCCCTCATTCATCAGGTAGTGATGTTTTAAAAGATGTATCTGGTACTCGGCTAAGATGCTGCTTGGATTAGGCTCAGGTTCTTTTAGTTAGGCAGAAATCTGGGAAAGTGACTCAGTCAAGTGAAGCAGTTTGATCTTATGTCCCCAAAGATTCGAGTGGTCCATCTTTGTACAGCTTCTAAGTAGGTGATACCCTGATCTTGACTGGGATCGCTAAGTTTTGCTGTGACCACAGAGTTCTGTGATAACTCAGCCAGGTATCAAGAGCTGAAACTCACCGGACTTCCTCATCATCCAGTAAATTGCTCCATTTTTCCAGAGGGAAGCTCATCCCAAAACAAATGATCCACAGTACTGTAAATCCTAGATGATATTTTAGATCTTCCTTTTTCCCCAAACTAGAATTTCCCAACACATCAGATCTGAAGTTCACGACTTAAGTCATCCTTGTACAACTGCAGGTTCACTTTCCTTGTGGACTTCCCCAGAGCAGGATGGGGAAGGAAGCCCCCCCGGGTATTCACCAGCAGATTGCTCCCACTATATGAATAGGTCCCAGCATAACACCCACAGGAAGGCTCTGTCGAGCGAAGCTCTTGCAACTGACCAAGACTCCGCCAAAGTAATGGCAAAACATCTAAACATCCTTTCTACTTAAATATGACTTATTGGATCACTGGTATTGTGCTTGGAAGACCTTTCTGAAAGGATGCATCACCACTAAATGCTACTTAAAATTGGGCTGTGCCACTAGCAAAAGAAAGCTGGTGCTGGAAATATTGGAAGGCAATTTTGGGGGTTTCATTCTGGCAGATATAAGAAAAAGAAGGTTTGAAGCTTTTTTTGAGCAAGGACGAAGCATAACTGGGACAATGAATAAAAAGTTCATGAGACTGGCTGCTTTGGGGTAGACTAGGTGTGCTTGATACCTCATTGTCATATTTCTGTCTCCAGTTCCAGCTGGAATCTTGCTGGTTCCGGGAAGACTGAGGGGGACCTGTGTTTCTCTGGCAAACAGTCTCACTACCCATAGCAGTACGTCTGCCGGTGCATCTCCATTAACTTGACCGTCGCACTCAGGCTCACTCTCTGCAAAGCCAACAGAGAAATTACCCACCGCTCTGGACCAGCTGGAGGCAACCCCTCCTCCTTGCAAAGCAGCCGAACCCGGGGAGCTCCTCAGAGCCGCCGGCAGCAAAGTCATTTTCTTCCTGGCTCCCGTGCCGGGAAAGCCAAGGAGGCGGCTGAGTACCAAACGGCGTGCTCAGGACTCTGCTTGTGGGGCAGGCTCAGATTCATACCCGGAGAGGAAACAATAATAATTGGGGCACTACCAGCATTAGTGATGGCTACTGCTATGTGCCCGGCAGTGAAGCAGGGTTTGAAAAGGAGGGGAAATGAGGTCAAACTTGTTAAAGCGTCGTTTCTGGTATCTGTAATGCCTCTGACAACACAAATTAAGTACCAGTTCCAAAGTCCCTCTTGGGTATTATTCATTGCACTTGTGAAAATGTACTTTTTCCAAGACAAAAGAATGAGGTCTCCAAATATTAACTCTTCTCCTTACCCATTTGTACCATTTTCCCCTTTTTCTTTCACTGTTGCTTTTGCTTCATTGATATTCTACATGGTTGTCTCCTTATAAATTTGAAATATGCTTCAAATCAAGCTCTTGGCTTTTTTCCCTTAATACAGAGCACACACGCTCTTCATTAATCAAAGAGATAAAAGGAGATTAAAACATGAGGGGAAATGAACTGTGTGTACAAAGAGAGGGAAATCAGACCGGACTGAGCAGGTACAGGGGACACACAATGCGCAGTGTGGATGCTGTCTGTGCACTCCCCAGGTCTTATCTTACGTTACAGCAAAATGTTCAAGGCTTAACAATTCACAATGTGTCATGCAATGACACTTACTCGTCAGCTGCAGAGACGAACACCTTCTGCTAAGTTCTTGTTGCTGCAGCTGAGTTAGTGAAAAATGTTTCCTGCGTGACTGTTACTTTAACTGAGATCCCAGTGTCCACCACAGGGAGTCTTTCAATTGACAGAAACTTGCCTTTTTCCTCTCTCTCTACATGAGGTCATTTATCCAGTACAGTAACTTGCGCTGGGGACGCTGTGGGGACAAAGTGGCTTTATAACCCTCCAGCAGAGTAGTAAACTCTCATATTCGGGGTTGGGAGAGTTCCGCTACCGACTTCCCCATGACCTTGAACAAGCCATATTCTCCATTTGCTCCTCAGTCCCTTCGTCTGCCTGCCTCCACCCCACGCGTACCCGTGTGTGCGAGTGTACAAATGTCGCCTGCCGCAAGCGCATGCCAGAGTCTCACTCTGTTCCAGGACTCCAGAAACTGCTATGATACTAATAAGAATTTGCCTTCTTCCATGGCAATCTGAAGAGCCATGAACAAAGGCAATCACCCCCTTCGACACATCTTTCCAGTTACGTCTGTGTCTTGCATTGCTGTATTTGTCTTTCCAGCTTGACAGAGGTTGTACAGGAGATCTTTAATTGGATGTCACTATTCACACTGCAGAAGTCTTTTAACAACGTTAAATTAAAGAGCTTTGCAGGACTGCAAACACCGTGACCTTAACTAATGCATATTTTATAAATGAAAGGATTCTCGAGACCTACAGCAAAGTATAGCATCCTTAGACCTCTGCCCAGCCCCCGAGGCATGCAGGGCCGATCCTCTTGGCCGGGTGGCTCAAGGCAATAGGGAGGTTGGCTTCACTCAATTTCATCTGCTGAAAAAGCAGGTGCTTCTCTAAGAGGGGTGGTAAGCCCATGCACTAAGAGGAACACATCCAGAGAGCTGTTCATCCTAGTCTGAGACAAACTTTTACCTTTCTAACTGAAGGGAAGGACCCCAGACAACCCCTTTTAAGCTCACTGCCCAGATCCCAGCCAGGTAGGTCAAGTGAAATGAATCCACCTTCTACAGCCTGTAAGCCAGTAAAGCTCTCCGTTGTCAAAGCATCGTTGTTGCACGTGCTCAGGACAGGTACCCGGAGAGGTGAGCTCCAGCATCGTAGCTGAGATGAGTCCCCTGGGGATGGCAGGGACAGGGGTTCCTCATCGGGTGCATGTGCCCCGGCCACGCATTGCCCAACGCAAACATGGACCAGGCTGAGCTGCTGTCCTTCAGGAGGCACGGCCAGAGCTGATCTTCCTGAAGGCTTCTTTTTAGTGTTAAGCACTTAGCGGACAAATGCACAAACAGTTCTTGGAAAGAGGCTAGGAACCCTAGGAAAAGGAACCCGATGGAAAGGCGCAACTGCTCGCTCCTTCTTCTGGCTGCTGTCTGATGAGCAAGTTGCTGGGTTTTATCAGGACTGAGCTCACTCTTCAGCAACTCCGAGTCTGCGAGTATAGATAAGGAATTTTAGGTCATGCAGACAACGACCACACCACATAATCCCTCCAGAAACCCAAAGGACCAGAAAAGTAATGGGCGTGTGTTATTTAGAAGCCGTGCAAAAGCGAAAGTGGCTTTGGTTGTCAAAGATATATAAACAGAATGAAGGCAGACAACAGTTCAGCTCTACAATCACTATCCTCCTTGATTCACAAGTAAAATAATACAGAAACAGACTCTCTGTCCTATGCATTACTCCAATTCACGTACGTTCACATAAATAATCTATTTTTCTACAGGATAGATGGCCACCACTTTCCTCATCCTGTGCTCTAGTTCTGCAAGTGGACCTGTTTTCCTCTTCTTCTTCCTAATGTTCACTTCACTTTTGCTGTGCTGCTGTGTAAGATCAACACAAACCATCATTAGAACTTACGCTAGCCCATCCTCACTTTCACAAAAACTTTATTTCCCAGTCCACAGCCTATTTCATCCTAATAAGCTTCAGATAATTTTGCGGTATAGAAGAAACATGCATGTTTTCTCCCACTTCACTGAAGTTGCTCAGCAGTTCTTGTCCCACAGAAGGACAGAAAACTCCACCGTCTGGATTACTGCACTCAGACCTCACTACCTCCATTTCTACACATCCAACACAACCGTCCATGGGATGGTCACCTGGACATGTGGGTACGGGAACCCTCTGAAAGAAGTAAATGACTTTGACTCTACTTGCAGAAGTTGAGGCTCGTTGAGCCCAATTGCCGCACAGCTCCCGTCAGCCAGCAGCCAGGGTTGGCCACCCCACGAGGGGTGAGGATCCAGGAGCGGAGCGTAGAGACAGGTCGGGTGCGTATTGAGGTATGTTAATGGAGTATCGTAATGGGGAAACCCAAAGCACCTGACATCTAGGGTAATATTATGGAGACAGAATTTTTTTTCTTTTTTCTTCAAAGCATCATTTATTAGTCCCCGTTAGCAGGATTTTCCCTTCAGTTTGTGTGCATACTTTCCTGTGTAGCTGTAGGCCTTTTTTATGTGGTTTCCTGCCATTTTAGTAATTTCCATTTAGTGTTCATACTTGTTGTGTGAGACTGATGAAGGACTGTGGCCATGTATTCTCACAGCTCTCAGGTGTCATCCATGGTGATTTATCGCAGCCATTTCGAGCAGCACTTTGGAGAACATCTTAGCACAATTTAACAGCTCACTTCAGAGATAACCCGTCCTGGATCAGAATTGTGCCTTTTGCTTATAGCATCTGCTGCACGGCATACTGACTGATATCTTGTTTTCTAAAAACAAGAACAGCAAGAAAACCTTGTCTTTTTCGGTTAGAAAACCCCAAACTAAACCAAACCGAAGACACTGGAGGTTTTAAAAGGTGTAAAACAAGAGAAAACAAAGAATTGTTCCTGGGACGGAGTCCAGCGTTCACAAACGCGCTTGTCTGATGACAGCTACCTTTCAAAGAGAGGTCCTGCAGAGCCCGGGGCACTCAGGTCAATCAGCCTGAGATTTCTTGGGCAGCAGACTGTCAGAGTTCACTGAAAAGCACAGACACTCTGACCACCGGGTTTGCCCATAAGCCCGTCTCCATCCGAGTTTGGCTGCTGTTCCTGCCGTGAAGGAAGGGGTTCAGAAAGCAGAGGGTGCCGTGACCCACACACCCGTGTCAGTGGCCTCGGCGTTCTCCGTCAGCCCCAGGATTAGCTGAAGCAGCTGAGAGCACACAGGGTCCGGGGCTCTCGCTCCTCCCCAGCCCGCAGCCTTCCTCCTGCAGCTCCTCATCATCCTCACCCTCCTTCTCCCTCTGCAGGAACAGGCGCGGGCGGGGAGGACCCCAAGCCCTCACTGTGGGGAAAGCATAAGTCAAAGTCCCTCGTGCTGCTGAGAAGCTTTGAGGTTTCCTTCTTAATTGCCTATATTTTCCCAAAGGTCTTTCAAAGTATTTGAAAGAATTTCAAGTGCTGCATCAATCAAAAACAAAAGGCACAACAAAAACAAACTCACAAAAAGTAATTAAAAGGACAGACAGCCTTTTCCTTTTGGAAACAAAGAGTCCGTGAGTTTTCATGGTGCTTCAAAATGATGCTTAAGTGCACTCTCTGCCTTAGACGCAGAGTGCAAAATAAAACGGAAATTTAGAGTTTATTTGTATTTTCCCATGTAGGAGTCTAAGCCAAAAAATGAAAGCCTGTGCTGTTGAAACCAGTCTCCTGTAGTTACAGGTGTTACAGGTCACCTAATTCCATAGAAAACCTCCTCCGCCGGTTTTGAGTCACTCAATAATTCACATTGCCTCTTCTGAAATTAGGATTTCCAGTCAAATACCAGGCAAAATACCTACTTTTGTGCTTTTCCCGTGTTCAAACATTCTTATTTCCTCCTAGATTTTGTCGATGCGGAAAAAGGAATTGTTTATGAAACAAATTCTGAAAGGGTACAACTCCAGGAACCAGAGCATTACAAACCACAATCCACAAAATTCCTTAAGACCTACAATGAAAAAAAAATCAGAGACTCTGGCAATGCTGCATTCATTTGGCCATTTAGCGATTTTCCTGGAAAAACCTGCATCAACCTGTGTGACTGTCCTCAGTCACCTTGGGACGGGGGCAAAACTGTCAGAAATACATTCAATTTGTCAGTGAGTCAGTGAAGTCATTCAATTTGTCAGTGAAGTCACTGACTTCGTTCTGTTACCAGCTCGTACACTATGTTAAATAGCAGAATTAGAACTAAGTTACGAACATTTGAAAAGCACGATTTCCATCTACTTATAAGGTCCAGAATTTATTAATGAGTTCACTCTGAGACTTAAAATTTAAAAAAAAAGCAAGCAAAGAAAAAAATTTGAGCGCATATGCTTATATACAAGCATGAATTACCTGAAGACTTTCAAGTTTGCCATACTGAAATATTTTACTCCAAACATTGCTCATTTATTTTTGTAATTAGAGCCTATAATAGAATGAGGGGGATAATCAGCAGGTTCATTATAGTGTGTTTCTCTATTTGAAAAATATCATTTAAGACCTAATGTCTTGAAATATGTAAACTCAACATTTAATCAGACAGCATCAGTTTCTACAACTTATTTTCCAATCAATGCTGCAATTATAGATCAGCAAACACCACTCAGAAGCAGGTAGTAGTTACTGATAAGTCTCTGGTTTAAAATCTAAGACTTTAAGAAGATGATCAAACACAAGTTTATAGCCTTTTTAAAGAAGCATAAACTAGCCAGGATATTGAGAGCGGAGGGAACAGTTTGATTTCTTTTTGGTGCAGTCAAGGTTTCCTTTCCTGAATATTCCTTTGAAATAAAATACATTTTGCTTTCAAATTATTGAGTTTTTTTTCTCATCTGTTATTCACAGTTTTTGACAAAAAATAACTGCCAATTTTAACTCAAATTCAGCAATATTTTCAATGTTTTAGCTATCACTGCAACTGTTTACTGGTGATGTCCCTGTGTTGCCTATGACATTTTGGAAACACAGTAATGTATTTTTTCAGAAGAACCAGGGAGGTCCTGTGATTTCCCTTTATGCACCTTGGAAAAGCCTGTGCTTGACAATAATTAAAACATACTCTCAAGTGTTATTCTGGAATTCTGTAGTTACTATGTTATTAGTGACCATTTGGTTGAATAGAAGGGGAAAAAAATTTACAAAAGCAAGTCTCTCCCCTACGTTTTGATGCAATTGAATGTGGTTAGCTGTCTTTAAAAGAAAAAAACAAACAAACAAACAAACAAAACCCACCACAACAAATAAACCCCAAGACAAAATAAAAGGAACACATGTATTGGTAAGGAACAAGAATTGGTTTGTCCTCATTTTGAACGATGAGCCATTTCATGCCCTTTACTCAGAATTTCTTTATGTTCCACCACAGATCTGGGGCGTACATGAAGGTATCCAAAATGGGACATTGCTAAAGGACAACGGAATTTGCAATTATCTTGTGTGCAACAGGTCTCCACCTGTACGAGGCTTTTCAGTTGCTTATACAGCCCACTACTCGTGGAAATGCTCATGTGTACTGGGATGCTCCAAGGACCTTTGCGTACAACACCATCGTCAGGTAAGATCGTTTTCCCATTCCTTACAAATTATAAAAAAGGAAATCAGCCTTTTTATGTGAACAACAGTTGACCCAGTTGACCCCAATCCCTCCAAAACCAGCACATATAATTTCCAATCAGAAGAAAATCTGAAAACCAAACCTTTGACAGTGTCACCACTCTGCTAATTCTTCAGTTTTTTCCATCTAATTTTCATTACCCAAATTTGCATAGTCCATTAGTAATGTCATTTCGGTTAATCTTTGCCCTGGGGATATCTTGAATAATAGCAATTCCGCATGACCACAGTAGCAACTTGTCATGGCATTTAAGTATCTGAAATCCCCCAATAGCCAAGCATACTCGGGGCATCATGAGTTACAAAACCCCCAATCAGTTCCCCTCCGTGAAGAGAGCACATTTTGCCCTTCAGCCCCAATGCGGGGGTGGGGTGGGGGGAGGATACTTTTCAAGGGCTTTGCCCTTCAAGCAGCACTTTTGCTTCACAGAAAAATGCCTCTGGTAGTAAAATTCACTGGGTAAAACCAAGTGCAGCGTGCTGAGCTTCCTTAGTGCTTGCAGAGATGACTTTGGAAACCTCGCTCCCAGTACCGATCACTGGCTGTCAGCCAGATCGTAGTTATTATCTCGGCTCTGTATTTGCCTCCGTTAATTTCAGATGTTCCTTTGCTTTCCTCCACGATGCAGTTTCCCCGAGATCAAGCAGCCCCCAGCCCACAAACTCAGGTCTTTTGTATCAGTATTGCTCTTACTGCCTTGGACCGCATGACTGAAAACCACCCCAAAATGCAAACTGGGCAGACTGGAAACTCTCCTGGGTGGCCAATAAAGTCAGGTCTTTTGTATCAGTATTGCTCTTACTGCCTTGGACCGCACGACTGAAAACCACCCCAAAATGCAAACTGGGCAGACTGGAAACTCTCCTGGGTGGCCAATAAAGTTCCTGAAAGGGAACGTTTCCCTCTCAGGCAGCAGAGACAGTACGTACCGCAGGACACGCATAGGGAGCCAGGGCTGTCAAGACCTCGACACAGCATAATTAAGTTCATATTGCGAAAGCGTGTATGCAGATGCACAGAATGATTCCCCCAGCGCGGTGTCGAATGCCGTTGCCGGCACTGCGTGCCCTTCGGAGGGCAAGTCTGCCACGCTGCAGGATGTCTGAGACAGTCCCCGTGAAAATAACTGCCAGAGAAGCGCTTCCTTGTTTGCAGTCACTCAAACGCCAGAGCTAAAAACACCCCTCGCAAAGCTCGGTTAAATTCTCTGTAATTATCCCCTATTGCTCTGCTCTCTGAGCTCCACAACGCAGAAAGAATTCAGCACGGGAAAACAAGGGATCGGCTAATGGCATACAAAACGTGACTCTCTGATTTTTAAGAGTTTAAGCCCAGACACGAAGGCATAACAGCATGGCTGTCAAGCCAGTTAGTACTTCAAAGACCCAGAGAGGAAAGCAATTTCTTAACATTAGTCTTGATCTTCACCGATGCTAAAAGATTCCCCCTAAATCCTTGCCATCCACGAAAGGATGCAAAGCGTGTAACAGAGTCGTACCATACATAAAGGGAGGAATACAGACAGCTCCAACTACAGCCGTGTTGCAGCCAATATTTGATAAACTCCTCCAAAACAGTGAAGCCACTTCACTACTAATGGGGAACCAGGGGGAAAATTTCTCCTTTGCCTTGGCTTCTCACCTACGACTGTCCCAGTACAAGCTCCGTGCCTGAATTATACCACTCTTCCACAAAAGAAGGTCTGCAGAAGTAAACATTGCAAACAAATCACAGAGGCCGTTGAATTTGAGCATTGTTTATGGTTGACTTTTTGCCATTATAATACCCCTTACAATACCAAATGAAAGTCTTCTTTTCAATGTGCATTTTCTAAAATAAAAAATGTTCCTATGTTTCCCTCTTCGTCTCTCAAAACACTGTTTTTGTGATAAGAAAGATTGATTTACCAATATGTTCTTTCAGCGGCGCTGTATTTTTTCATGCACAAATATTTTGCCAACATTTGTTTGATATGTTTTACATCTCTTATAACAGAGCAGGCAAGAAGAAATAATTGTTTAAATTCTTTCCATTTGTTGCTTAACCTGACTGAAAAGACCTTGAAGCAAAGGCAGAATGATGTGCTGTAATGAAACACCACTGTCTCCTCAGGGTTTCGGCTCGATAACACATGCTTAAAATACTCTACAAATAGAAAAGTTGTGATTTTGGGGTACAACTGCCCAAAACCAGCCCAAGGCTGACCAACTTTAGTACAGGAAATCCAAAACTTGCCAGAATTATGCTGATCCTTGGTCCATTTGGGATCAAGAGTCCAATGACTAAATTGCCTTATCATTCCACAAAAAATCCCTCACAGGTGATTTACATCGCTCACGACACAAGAAAAGTTGTAGTCTGAGTTACGCAAAAGGGCCCAGAGAGACAGCACAAAGCACAGTAGAAAAGTTAAAATTGAGATTATTCCTCTTACTGCTGTGTGGACAGATCTATTTAAGCATATACATCCTGTGCCGCTTCATTTCACATCACACCACCTCGTGTTTGCGTTTTCATCACCAAAACTTTACTGCGAGGCATGCGTCAAGTTAGAAACCTTGAAAAAATCTCTTCTACTTTAATTTCATGCCTCCTCTACCAGGATGCAAGGAAGAAAACCTCCTATTTAATTGCCTGTAACATCTCCTTGTGACATTTCTGGTTCACTTTGCTGCATCATTGTTCTTTGATGAGGACATAAAAGAGAGTTCACATTGTGAACCTTGCCCCAGGCTTTTCTCAACAGTCCATGGTAGGATTTTGCAGCTATGACACTGTAGCGTGTTGTATAGAAGCTAAAGGCAAAGACATCCTCTTTCAATTTGTACATTATTATCTACTATACTCAATGTGAAAAGGTGATAAAATACGACAGTTTCTTCTGTTGTGATCACCTTCGCATAAAGGCGAGCTACAAAAGGAGTAACTCAGTCATACAAAGAAGTGATATTTACGTGTGGTAAATACTTCTCTCACATATCTGAGCATCTCACTTAATTAATACTTTTATCCTAAGAGTACTAATGAGATTGAGATGGTTCTCTGGACGAGTGGCACCTAAGACAAGAAATGATTTGCTCAAGGTCACACAGGGCAGTCGTGGTAGAGTACAAGCTCCTCTCACCTTCAACATCCCACGGTCACGTCTGAACCATTATATCATTTATAGTTCATATGCTGACATCCAAACGTAAAGTGTTCAGAAGATTTGCTATATTACCCTCAAAGATGCCTTTCTGACTTTCCATCAGCATCCTCAGAAGCTTCTGCCCCCTCAAGGCACAGATGCCTGTTCCCATGTTGCCTCTCTGAGGTCCGAGAGCATCCCATTGCCCAGGGATACACACTACTGACCGCCACCGCGACTCGGTGTGGAGCCCAGTCAGGCCTTGGGGTTTGCTGCTGGGGAAGACATTGAACAAAGCCGGAAGAGTTATTTTTTCAGCCTTTAGCTCTTCGTTGAAAGCAAATCCACGTTCCCGGGGGCATGAATTTAAGGCTGTCCCGTTTCCCCAGAACTGTCTGTTTTCCCCTCCACTACACAGTTGCATTTGAGTTGAAAGTGCAGAGTGGTTTTGGAGTAGGTCTCCAACTTGAAAGGCAAGAGGGAGTGTTTTCCTCCCTCTTCTGTTTGATAGGAGGAGTTTGTATTCAGAAAAGAGACAACTGTAGGAACCCCCTATTTCTCACTGACTTTAATGAAGCCAGGGAGACGTCTTCAGCCTCAGTGGCTGGCTGATGGATAATCTTGGTCAAAGTTTTGCTGCTGTTCCTCAGCAAAATGAGAAGCATATCAGAATGTCAGTAAAATATCTAGGACATGTTTTTCAGGCACCAGGAGTTGTATACAGCACATGCTATGCTGAAACACACATTCTGCCTCTGTGTGATGAAGGGCTAGACACCGGCATCTAAAAAGATATTACGACCATCAGCAAAAAATATGCTACAGTAATTAAGAAAGGCTTCTGCATGCAGTGGCACACTTCTTTAGACTGTACGTAACTGTAGGCACTACTAAAGTATAAATTTCAATTCTAGTTAAGAGCTTACCCCCAAATATTTAAAAATATATAGCGTAGTTTAGGAGTGTTTAAATGTATTAGACATGAAACAGGCGACAGCTCACAAGGATGGGGGATACAAGCGGGTGGGCAAAGAGAGGAGACTGGAAGAAGAAGAGGAAGAGGAGAATTAAAAACTGTTTGTGTGTACAATCACCGCAGTTCATTCAAAGTTAAACGAGGCTCTGTGTAAGATGAGCCAACGTCAGACAGAAATGCAGCCCTCTGTGTGGGACCGTATACAGGTAAGCAAGCTAAGGAAGCACCCTGTAAAGCAGACACCTGCAGTCTATGACTATGCACATCTCTTTCTTTCTTTGTAACTGCTTTCCGTGGCATTTCTCTCTCACTTCAGACAGCTGAAAACTCTGTAGATCCTCATGCAAGCAATATTCTGCTTGATTATGGGCTCTGGATTTTGCACAGAACAGCGCAAATGTCAGATTTATTTCGGTACACGTGCCTAAATGTGTAAATGGCACCTGTGATAATTCGATGTTGTGCCGGGAGAGTAGGGGGAAGATCACCAAGACACACGCTTGCCTTTCTTCCAGGGGAATCAACACATTCACACCAAAGAACCTCCTACCGAATGGATTTCATATAAAATCAATCTCAAACATTTAAATTATATCATTGATTCTCTGGCGCTTAATAACACTTGCCATTGACATTCTATTTACCTCGTTTTAACCTTTTTATTTTTATGGGTTGTTTTCTGCCATTCTTCCTCATATGTGCTGTACGTGAGGGTGACAGGACAAAACTGGCACCTCTGTGACCGGTTTCTGTGAGCAACAGCAACGCAATGAGACCAGCTCAGCCCTGATCTCTCTGCCAGCGAAGCCTGATGGTTCCCTTGTACTGGCGGGACTTTTAAATCTCCAGTCCCAGGAATATTCTTCAGCTTTCGTTTTCACTGAATCTTCTTCTCAGAGAAGAGTATTTCCCGGGGCACTGTACCTGCTGATGACCTGCAGGGCTGCATCTCAGATATCAAAGGGATTAGGCAGTGATTCTAGAGAAAGTAGTTCTGTGGGTTTGGTTCCAGGCATTATTCCTCTCCATCCTCTGCAGATACAGCAGCTGGGACTCTGGCATGCCAAGGATGAGCCCCCACGGAAATGGAAGCCGGTAGCTTATGGTTAAGTGGCGCATTTGGAGAAGCCTTCCCCACTAGAGTCCTTCGTTAAGGAACAGGATGACATTTGTCTTCATTTCTTGAGCAGTACAGCAGCCGGCCTTTCGTGTAGCATTATAGTCCAGGGATACCGGTATTTGTCTCACAGGTGCTGGTGAAGACCCCTTTCACAGGTCGGATTGCCGAACACGAGAGATCCCGCCTCCCAGACCACAAAAGCCAACATGCAAGTGATCTTTAAGTCCTGAAAGCAAACACCTCTAGATTCCTGTGCTGAAAGTCTGAATTAATACAATGGCATTACCATACACTGCATGAATTAAAGCAGACATTTCGTTCCTTGCAGGATCAGTGCCTTCTTAATACTGTTCTGTTGCCCATAGACCTGAGTTACGGTCAAATTACAGGACAGGTGCTAGAAAGTCCCCTCAGAGTTTAATGAGCTGTGGGTTAAGCTACAGAAACATTTGCCAAAGCGTCCCAGTCTGACTGGCATTGCCATTTAGCCTACGAGGTGACTCAAATATGCCTTCCCCATTTACAATGCGTATCAGAGCATTACTGTGAATAAATGTCAACCAAAGACATTAAACTCGTTCCTTGGCTTGGTGGAATATCGTCAGCATTATAAGATTCTTAGGAAAAGCTATGTTTATTTATGTCTTGATCAGGTAGTCCTCAAATACCCTGAATGAGCCCTCTAAGAAAACAGTAAAACTAGAGAAATGAAAATAATCACAGTTCGTGTTATAGTACTGGAAAATAAAATCATTACTTTAAGATAATATCTGCCCAAGTCCACCTATAATCAAAAGGAAATGTTATGTTTGTCTTGCAAACAAAGACAAAAATTAGCTTAACAAATTATGCTATAACCTAGACAAGGACTATAGGGGCATTTGTCATAAGTATGTAAACATATATTCTGAAGTATCTTCATTTGCGTTTGTTTTTTTAAAGAAATCGCTGGAAACTTTTTTTTGTTTTCAACAAATGAAAGCAAATGTGAGAATTGAAACTAACATTGATTTCAACTCCAGATAAAACTGATGTTGGATTAAACAGAGCATGAAAAAGTTACACTAGAAACGGCTTTGAAAGATCCGACATCCAGAGGGAAGCGGAGCAATCTGAGAAGTTTACGTGACCAGTTACAGAATTTGATCAGGCAGAAATGACACTCATTTAGACTTCAGAAGCACATTTTTGCTATAATCAGCTATTGCACTTTCTTAAGTCTTTTATTATATTATCTGTGTTTCTTTAATCTTGCTTTATGTCCCTGACTCGTATGTCTTGAGCAATTCTAATTAACAGCTACAAGAAGAAGTGGTTTATTCGCAGGGAAAAAACAGTCCTTAGACTCCCAAACCGATCAGCGGCTTAACTCTCCAAATACTTCTGGTTAGAGCTGGTTACTACCCACACCGTTTTTGTGCACATCTGTCTGTTTCACCGTGCTGTCAAGCATTAATAGTCCATTGCTGTGAGACCTTCACTTTCCCAATATTGCAGATGGCTGCAAGGAGAGCGGGATTTCCTCCCGAGGACTGCTGGTCTAATCGTCTGCTGCTATGATCAGAAGGGACTGAACGTTAGTTCACTGACTGGGAATGCAGCATAGGCAGTCAGATGCCACCACTCAGACCCAACTGTTCCGAGGGCAATGTCAACGTATCATCTGCCCCCAGATGGGAGAGTATGAGACGTGAGGTGTCTTAAATATAGTACCAGAACCAGAGAAAAGGTCACAGTACCCCACAGGAACATCTGATACGATCCAGGGCAAAACTCAACCCTAAGTTAAGCAGCTGCTTTCCATTATAAGGTTTTTGCCTCTTCCCTGAAGCATGATGACAATGCTCTCTGCTGGAAATACAATGATCCTGGATTAGACAATGCTTTCATCTACAGGAACCAAAATTCCTATGTCTAAAAATCACCAAAGTGGAAAAGAATCCAACCCTAGGAAGAATTTCACCCTCTATTCTCAAACAGAACACTCTGAGTTTAGAATCAATTTCTTTCCCCATGCTGTGCTCAGCTCAACTCTAATTAATTGGGGAAAAAAAAAAAGGGGGGGGGGGGGCTTATTTTGGCCAGCTCCTCAGGGAAAACATCACCCAGGAAAGAGGAAGATAAGACGGCTTCAGTCCGCAAGGGCTGCTTTTGGCTAGACAAATTTAACATCTCAGGAGATCGAGATATAGTCTCTCACACCCTTCTGCAGGAGCATGACTGGCCACAGCACCACTGCCGCAGGGAGACCATTACCGGGGAAAGAGGAGAGCAGCAGCGCGGTGACACAGGTGCTCCTGGTGGAAGAAGAATGGATGTGCCACCAGGAACGGACACTCGTTCTGCTCCAGAAGGCAATGCGTCAGGGGTGTGTAATAGACCATAATAACTGGTGCTGAGATGGAGTTCAACCCCCATGCCTTTTTATTTCTGTAGCTATCTTTTTCCTTAACCAGCACAGTAGATATGTTTTTCGTTTACAGATGAACAATTAACACCTTAATGGGATGGGGGATCACATCCGAGGTGAAGGTTTTCTGAGAAGGCAAAATCTGCTTATCCTCTGTAATTGGGCTGAGCGTCTCCAATCTCACCACTGCAGGAGATGCCTGCATCTGTTTCCACCTTATTTTCTGGGATTTGTCTAGTGTCAGCAGGTCCAGTACGAGTTTCATATACCACCAGTAAGGATTTGCTGTGAAATGGTCAGTGCCACGCTGTTCTAAGGCTGCTCACAGTGCCAGACACTCCAACAAACATTTAATTTCAGTGAACGCATACATCTCCTAAGCTCCTACACAAAAGCTGCATGCTTCCAATCAACACCACAGAACGTCAACACTTAAATGGCACATGGCAATACCAGATTAATTTTCTATTTTATTTTGTATCAGAAAGCACGAGCGCACATGATGAGATTAAGAGAGAGAAAATCCTTTGTACCCTTCTCTACTCTTCTTCTCATCCCCAAATGAGCACGACTAAGCGTATGATGCAGAGCTCCCCTAAAGGAGGCGAAAAGGCAGGTTTATCCCCAGCCACATAACATGCGTGTCACAGACCACTATTTGCAGCAAAATCCTGTGCTAAAAGGGTTGCCAGAAAGTAGTTTCTTCCAATATACACTCCTCCAAAAAGATATTTGAGCAACTAATTTTCTTAAGTAGCAAAGAGAACAGGGGAGGTCCCTCACAGAGTGACCCACTGAGACCTCTGTCCTGGTGTATTGAGGCTCTTCCTGAGTCCCAGTTCAGTGAACCTGTTAACTCTTAATAACTCATATTTGATGGTCTTTTAATGGGATTTAAAAACTTCTCTCTCTGTTGTGTTAACTGTTTTGCTAAGCACAGAGTGTTTGAGAGGATTGCGGGGAAGGGAGGCGGTTTGTTTAACTGGGGTAAAAACAGAGGGTCGAATTCTGATACTCCCTGCAGATAAATTTGAAACACTTCCAAGGAAAGCTAGAAAATGAAAAGTTCATTTAAAACCAGATTTATTTTTTCCTGTCTAAAGCTTCAATGGTCAAAGCTAACGTCTTTTCCTAAAAAGCAAGCTCGTGTGGTGGTAACTGGACTATATGTTTTGTATTTTTCTAATTGGGTCTGAATGCACAATGGCAACTGAGTTAACATGAGTTTTCTCTGCCATTTTGTGTACAGGTCAAGCAGATCTGCATTTGAGAAGAAAGGTGTGATTTCTATATTTTAAAAATCAGGAGAATGTCTTTGTTCTTATGTGTAGAGAAACTACATTTCTGGCAAGGTGTGAATGGAAAGGGCGCTCTAGTGAAAGTCTGGAAGAGTGAACTGTAAAGACAAATTATTCGCTGAAGTTTATTCCTTAAAGTAGTCTTGAAATGTTCAGTTTTCCATTCTTTAGGCCTCTGAGTTTCAGTCATACTGCTTTGACCAACTGCCTTGCCTGGAACTGCGTAGACAACAGCCCCAGTTTGAAGGCTCAAAGATCGATTCTGACACCTTCCATTTAAGAAAAAGCTTGTCCAGAGTGAATTTCAATTTCTTGTCCCACACTAAGGAATCTAAACCTCTGAAAACTAGGATTTTACTCCTTTCTTGTTCACTGTGCTTTTGTTCTGCTGTGGACACAGCTGTAGGGAATTCTGTGGAAAAAGTCCTCTGAGAGGCACAGCTGGAATAACCCATGGTGGAGAGGCATCTGCTCAGGATTTTGCCCTCTCCGTCGCAGAAACACTCCTTGCATCTCTGCTGCAGGTCCGCGGGGGGCCCAATGAAGTGAAGTGCCCTTGTTTAACTTGGTTTCCAGGTCAATTCGTGCCCCCGTTTCAGGTGTAAGGCACGTAAGGCTTTGCGTGGGAGGTCTTCAGGGGCAAAACCTGCTGCAGGGAGAGTCAACGCGTTTGGGTTAAGGTGCTGAGTTCTGACTAGAAGTAAGAGCTATAGAAATCAAGTTCACTGTGTAGATAGTTCCAGCAAGTATAAAATAGTGATGTTCGGGTGACACAGGGGCTGCACTGTGCACTGGACAGGGCATTGAATATCCCCAGTTAACAGAAGTATTCACTATAAGCCATCAAGACTGATCAACAATGGGCAACAGCCATGGGAACGAGGAGGAAGCAGTATCTCTAAGGTATATATGTTGTTGAGGAAAATGAAATAAATTTGTCAAAAACAATCCTCTCAAATCGATATTGACAGTTACTGATTTGCTGATATTACACTATGTCCTTATCAACACATTGACTGCAGGTGAAGTGGACATAAATCTGCACCCCACCTCCCACCCCCAGAATTTTTTTCCTAAAAATAGGAATTGAGGAGTTTGGCTTGCAATTATTCAGCCCTATTTTTCATTCCACCAAGAGAGGAAAAAACCCTAAAGATACGCTGTTACAGAGACAGCTTGACTGACACTACCCCTTTTCCAATTACAGCGTGACTGATTTTCATCCTCTTTTCTTATTTTTCCACCTCCAACCCACTGGTGAACATCCCGCAAATTCACGCAGGAAAACTTAGGTCCTCCTCCACAAAAGATGGCATAAAACTCAGGGTATAGTGTGATTTCCAACAAAAACCTTCAAAACTGACCGTGTGAAAGTCTCACACACATGAAATAATGAGAAACTTGAAAAACCCTGCTCTGAAAGCCTCAGAGATAGGTTGGCGGCCTCCCTTGGATTTCAGCAGCTTTCGTTCCAAATCTGCATAATCATAACGCTGTTCCTATTGAGCAATGTTTTGGAAACTTGACACTGAAAATCAGAGCCACTCCCCTTCTTCTTTGCTGAACGTCTGTAATTCAGCATAATTTGGGAGTTTGGGGCATTTTTTTCCGATATATGCAGCCATGCAGAGGCTCTATGAGTATCATTTTCTGAAGCACTCCTCTTTGATAGCCCCCGAACAGGGGCTCCTGTAAAAGGAAAATGAAAACCTGTGATAAGAAGTACTGTTCGTTCTAATTGTTCTGAACACAGAAAACTGGTGGGGGAATCCCCTAAAATGCCTCTAATGGCTGTCACATTCCACTGCCTGTCACTTGCATGTAATCAAAGTGTCAAGAGGTTTCCCTGTCTGTAGCTCAAATTATATTGTGAAAAGAGAAAGAACATTGCATTTCAACACACACAGACTACCTTCAGCACCAAAACGAAGATGTGAGGAGTGTGTTAATCAGACAGCATTATTTCGTTTGCTAGTTTCTGAAGTAAAACAGGAAAAAAGGGACATTGCCCGTGCCTGACGTGGTTTGACCCATTCCAACTCTAAACCGAAATCCCATTGTGAAATGAGACAATTATTACTGTCTTTCTACGGACTCTTTCACAAGCTCTTGGTGCCGGTGAGAGGTCTCCTCCAGAGTCACACATCTCTGGCTCTGGAGAAGTGAAGTCCCTTCTTCCTCTTCCAGAGTCGGTCTCTTTAAAAGGACTGCACAGAAAATACAAATCTCTGTGTTGGGAAGAAATTAATAAAGCTTCAAAGCAAAAAGAAAAATCTAGCATAACATTTCTGCAAGCTATGCTAAGCAAGAAATGCAGCGTTTGTTCACTACTTCAGCCCTTCCTATTCAGTGCTTAAATTATGGGGCTCTTGATCGCAGATCACTGGCAAATCTCTCCCTTCCTACACGGGCGGCAGAGTCAGGGTGTCCAACAGACGGGCTGCTGGTGTGCCCGGCCTCTGGAGAAATGTTTTGCTCGCCTCTGCTCCCCGACTACATGAACTAGTCTATCTCAGCGGCATTAGATACGGCTTTATCACCACCACAGACCTCAAATACTCGATAAATCAGTCACGAGGACAGCAATTTTCAGTGTGAAGTGGAGCCCACTGATCTACCACCAACATCGTGTTATCTGGAGAAACCTTTTCATGGAAGAAAGGTCTAAGCAAAAGAGACGTTTTTACCTAGGACTTATCTCCCCTCATCCAGGGCAGCACACTTCCTGCATATGCTGTTTGGTCACTCAACGAGGCTGTACGGTTCCTAAACTTTCTGAAGAACTTTGTGATGCCGTCTGTGTATTACCACACTTACACTTAGAAGCAGCTGCTGCAACAAAACTCAGTAGTCAGAGAAATGAGACAATAACGTTATCATTCATAGCAATGGAGTGGCTTTTCCCCCTTCAACAGAGAAGAGTCTTAGCTACTCTTAGGTCTTCTTTTGCTGCAGCTTATACGAAACAGCAGATGAGCAGGTTCAGAAAAATACACCTATACACTTTCTTTTTCCCTAAGAAATTTCAACACAACCTTTCAGTGTGTTCCAGTAATAAAATTCTGTATACTGAATATGAACCATTCATGGATTCAAGCTAAACACTTACAGAGAAGGGCCATCTACTGAAAAGTAGAATGAAAAGAAATCATGATCAAGATCCATTTTAATGAATTCATCCCTAAAATATTAACTTTTACCTGTCCTTTTTCATTAGCTCTCCTTGACACAAAACCTTGAAAGTCCAGAGGTTAGACTATGGACAAGGCACGTTATTTATTCTCTTCCATATGTGAAACGGTTTACAGCTGAAACCCACATGATTACAAGATACCCGCCAGGTGGGTAACGTATGCACAGTGCACTGGAGAATGGTGCTGAAACAGACTGTGGAAAAAGTACGCTAATGCTGTTCCAAAAACGCCATTGCAACTGAGACTGGCCCATTTCATGCGTCTGGAGTCTCACGTGGAATAATGCAAGGAAGTGACGTTTAACGGGGCACAAAACAGGTATTGCTTTGGTCTGCTACATCTGAGGAAGCAATGAGCACACCATCAGAAGCCGGAAAATCTCACCAGAACAAAAAACTGTAATGACGAAAAAGGGAGTGGTTTATTTCAGCCTTCAATGCAACTGAAAGAACAAGATTCGTATTTTGTGATTCTTGTCTACAACCCGTTCTTTCAATACCATTGAGATTGTTTTGATTGAGTCAGTGTTTCCTTTATGAGTTAGTAATTCCTAATGCTCAGAAAATATAATCTTAGAGGTGGGTTCATTTCTAAATAGTTACTTTTGTATATTCAACTATTAATCGTGTGAGTAGTTCTGAGATCACCGTTGTAACACCAGGTGCCAGCCAGCTATCACGTCTCTGTTATACTGGGAAGTGTTCTTATCCAAGTATGTCTTCAATGGACACCTTCTCACCTGCAAAGACACTTAAACCAGAAGTGCTTAAACTACCAGTGTTACCTGGTAGTTACCTGACTCAAACCTGTGGCCAAAGTCCTGCAGAAACTGCTCCTCACGCGGGGAATTGGACTGTCGGTTTCAGAGGGAGGGGAGCAAGGGTAAGGCAGAGTACTTCTGAAAACCCATTGCCTAGATATTCACCCAAACACGGTTCAGTGTGGTTAAAGAAATATTATCTTTCCCAAGAAGCCCTTTCCAGGGCTGTTTCAGGAAGAGTGTAGCCGCCTGTTAATTTGTGGCGTGAATTATTCTATACTTCCTCTTCTGAGTGCTCCTTTATGGAGTAAAGCCTAGGTGACATTTTTCCATCTTCCTTTAATTTTCTCTGTGGCTCCCAAAAGTCTGTTTTGGGAACAGATCTAACAGCAGAGGCCTTAGCTCAAGCACTCAGGATGAGCAATCAGTCTGAGCCCTTACAGTGGCACATACAACAAAACAGGAATACAGGCCAGAAAATTCTGACGTATTTATCCTTCTTGTTCTCTCAATCCCGGCAGGGTCTCCTCTTCTAAACGTCAGTGGACATTTCTCACATGTATTTATAAGGTCGGTTGCTGATAAACAGCATCTATGCAATAGTCAGTTTGTGTATCAACACGTCTATCTCATAGTCCTCTGACCTGGGAAAGGATAAACTCCTGCCCAAAGTGAAAATGCAAAACGAGAGGGTAAGGAGATACAGACTTCAAGAAAATACTACAAATATTCCCACATCCGCTGATTGTTTCTACCTCCAGCTTCACTCTGGGTACATTTACAGGCTATTTTAGTTCTTCTCACACCACAGACCAGCTAATATTTCCCATGGAAATTGTACTGGGGAGCTCAGGACTGGACACAGCACTCCAGATGTGGCCTCACCAATGCAGAGCAGAGGGGAGGATGACCTCCCTTAACCTGCTGGCAACACTTCTCCTAATGCAGCCCAGGATGTCATTGCCTGCTCTGTGGCAAAGGTTCCCTTGCTGGCTCATGTTCAGCTTGGTGTCTACCAGGAGCCCCAGGTCCTTTCCAGCCAAGTGGGCCCCAACATTTTCTGGTGTCTGGGCTTGTTCTTCCTCAGGTGCAGGATTTTACACTTCCCTTTGTTGAACTTCATGAGGTTCCTCTTGGCCCATTTCTCCAGCCCGTCAAAGTCCCTCCGAGTGACAGCACAATCCTCATGTGTTATCAGCCACTCCTCCCAGTTTTGTGTCATTAGTGAACATTCTGAGGGTACAGTGCCTCGTCATTCTGATCATTAATGAAAATGTTGAACAGGACTGGGATTGAGGGGCAGTTGTCTGGCCCGTAGTTCCCTGGGTTCTTCTTCTTGGCCATTTAGAAGACAGGAGTGACATCTGCTGTCCTTCAGTCCTCAGGCCACTCTCCCGATCGCCACGATCTCTCAAGTCTCATAATCCAGCCATGCAATTTGCTGGCAACCGGAGAGGTTTCAGGCCCATGTACGTGGTTGTGTTTGCTTATGGTGGGCCCAGGTGCCTCTGCTCCTACTTTTACCATTTTATCACATATTCCTTGCTGGTAGAAGAGAAATGCTAAGTACTTGGGTGGCTTCAGCTCACTTCTACGGCTTCTTTGTTCACCTTATGTGGAGTGTCCAGGTACCTTTCAGAGTATTAATCCATTTTATAGGCAAAGCTGCTTCCCTCTCCTATTCTTTCCTAAACAGAGAGTAGCTAAGACTCAGAGACATTAGTGGCAGACTTGGATATTTTAACTTTTACCTCATGAAGATCCTTCACAGCAACACGGTGTGAAAACTGGCATTCAGAGCTCAACACATCCTGTAGAAGTCTGTGGCACTATCAGGATACGAGACAGCAGTCAGAGGCCAATAACTTTCTCTGACACTATTTTTAAGCCAGAAAAAAAAAAATCCCAGAGTTAGAATTTTCTTTCTAATTTAAATTAATCAAAAAAAAAAAAGACAAAAATGAAACAAAGTCACAGAAGTCAAAGTCATTTCAAAGGGAAAAACATCTGTCTCTATCTTTAGTGAGCAGGAATTTGTATATACCCTATATAACTTGTTTGGGATATTGTTCGACACACTAGCTGTGAATTACGGACTGCAGCCTCCTCATCTTCCTTTGTCAGTATTTGTATCTTTTGTCTCTCTAGAAAACCGAGAGCTCAAAATTTAGTCACCTGATTTATTTTTTGTTTAGTAGAGTCTGGGACTGCGAAAACCCATCAGCTTTGCTCTCGTTCTTCTTCCATTCAAATACACTGCTCTCTTTCTCCTTTAATTTCTTTGGAAGCTAAGGAGAAGGTGTATTGGTCTTATTTATCTTGATTTACTTCTTAATTCCATGCAGAAATATCATAACTATTAGGGAATTGACTAGGATTGATAACAATGTCGACAGAGAGTTCACTCAAATACGAAATGGTGACCAGAATTTTATCATTGTTTTTACTACAAGAAGTTGCTTAAAATTGCAACGACAGCCCAATTTGTCTCACAGAGAATGATGCGTGGCACGCACAGCCTGTGTGGTTGGACAGAATCCAATTGAAATGATGTGTTACTCAACTGTATTAGTAACCAGTGACAATGTGCCCCATCCCCACAGCAGTGGTGCAGGAAGGAAGGAACATAACTGTTAAATTAAAGTAAATTAACCTTTTAATCTTGAATATGCTTGCGGATAGTTTTGTTATATACACACTGTAATTACCGCACAGCAATGAGCTGTTCACTTGGGTGGAATAATGGACAAGGAGGAGTAGTTTTTTAAAATTTCTTCCCTCCTCCTCTCAAAGTCTTACATGCAAAGGCATGTTCTGAGGTCCTGCAAACTTTGGTTTTAATGTTCAACATTTTGGTGCAGGTTGCCATTTTTGTTGCTCCCAAGGAGCGACGGATTTAACATGCAGGAACATACACAGGAAATCCCTACACACAATATGGCAACAAATGCTTATCTCACGGTGAGCTCGGAGTTAAAGAAGTTTATGCATAAAATAAAATGCACGTATATGGAAGGCTTTTATTTTATTTTGCGACTGGTGGGATGTGTGTTTCAAAGTGCGGCTTTGAGCTTGATCTCTCTGGAGTGAGCCTCCAGCGACCCCAGGATACCTGATCCTAGTTTTGAGGAATCCATCCACTGCATGGATCTGCCCTGCAGTTCTCAGTCACAGAAGTACATAACACATTGCAGCAGTGTTTCGGAGGCAGGGCGCCCCGGGCTCCCAGTTTCCAGTCTGTCAACCTATGATGACCTGAGGTTCCCAAAGGCTTGGGTCTCCTGGTTCTTTGCTGCAGAGATGGGTTTTAGAAATCTCATGAGCTTCAGTTCTTGCTGGAACTGCCTATCGTTGTCAGAAGGCTGGCCATGGAAAAATCAGTAGCCATCCGTACTTTCAGTATCACGCCTTGAGCAGCACATGTCCTCTCAAAGTTATTTGCGCTCATTTTCAGGTTTTTCCCTCAGGTGAAGTTTAATTCCAGGATGCTTTCTGTAGGCATGGAGGCTTCACACACAATCATTTTTAAAAGAACTCTGCTGAGTTTTTTGAATAAAAAAAAAGCATCCTAGCTGACTGAGGAGAGCCGTGACCTGCAAACCATTGGATGAAGGAAAAAAATATAAGACAGGAGCTCTCTGTGCTTGCCCTGCTCTTCGGTTTTTCTCTGTGTATCTGACGTTTGTCTCTTGGACACAGGATAATGGGTTAAATGAATATTTGGTCTGACATGGTAAAACTATTCTTATTTGCCTGCATTCCATTCTGGATTTGTGGGATTAACGGTCCCAGATGAGTCTTCTGTTGCAGATGGCCATTCCTACTGACTGTGCTTTGGACTTGCCACTTAGGGACACACAGTTCTGTAAGTGCAATGCTCTCGAGGGGACCAAGAACTTTAGCTGAAACTACCAGAACAAAATCAACAAGCGTCTGTATTTTTAGATTATGAAATGCTTTCCCGTTTCTCGGCATTGCCAATGAAAGGATTTTCTACCAGACCCACGAGAGGTAGAAGAGAACTCTGCCTTTCGTAAGGAAGAGCTCCTGAAGATAAGAAAAGCTATGAGAAAGAAAACAGAAAAGCAAAAATCTATGCATGGTACAGATTTCAGAAATGACTGAGAGGTAGGTGTAATGAAAGGCTTTAGACAAATTATGCAACATTGACTAAAGCGCTGTTTCAGCTGAGAGCTCAGTGAGATCCATTGCCAGGATCCCGTAATCTCTGGCAGGCTGTGGGCAGTTTGCAAACGACTTAGATAAATGGCTCCCATCCTTGAAACATTTAAATAAAACCAAGCAATCCTTTTCCCCAGAGGAACTTTGGGTGGAAATTAGCAAAAATAATTAATCCAGCTGTTTTGTACTGTCTGAAGCAGACCTTCAAACGTGCTCCAGTGCACATGGGCTCTTAGACAGGCACAGATCACCTGTGCATGTGAAGCAAGATTTAATGAAGGTTGGCAGAACTGAGAAACAGCAACGCATTTGTGATGACAGTTCTTGAGGTAGAGTGCAGCTGAACAGTAGGCTGGGGATGCCCAATTCCAAATTTCATGGCTGCTGTCAAAGCAGGTAACTAACAGAGCTCCCTCCAGCTTTAGTCTATGTTCTTTATCACGCTGTGAATTTTTTCGCAGCCTGTGCTTCCCATTAACTCCTAGAGCAACTGCACCAAGAGCAAACCCGCAACCTTCTTTTCTGGCCATGCGTGCTTTTTCATTCCATGTCCATTTTGGTCCAGATTGGACCAAAATGGACATGGAATTGGCTCTTGGATTTTGGCTCAGATTTCACTGATGGGTGCTGCTAGCACCCATCGACAACTCTTTGCTATGGCCTTCTCCTTAACATTTTGAAGCAACCACTGGTTCTGGGTCACCATAGCAATTTCCACCTCAGTCTTCTCTCTTCAGCCGTCTGGCTTCAGGATCTCTGCGATATCTCCATCAAGCTCTGCAGAGACGTGAGTGACAGGGCATTGCTCCCCCAGTGCTCCAACACTCACTGGACTCGGCGTACTGTGACTGACCACTAAACCTCTAAACCAGAAGAAGGCTCAATTTAGATGGGCAAGGACGATGTTCCCAGGAAGCTTAGGGGATGGTGCAGCATGTGACTGTTGCAAAGAAAGCCGACTTTATCTCAACACAAAGGGCACCACTGGAAGGTGGCCTTTGGTTTCAGGAACAGGTAGCAAAAGCTGAGTGGATCAGCCGGTGATGTAAATGTTTCTCCCTGGGTTCGCTGAACGGGTGTGAAGGTCTCCCAGAGTTAGCCAGACCAGCACGGGGAGGAGTGAGTACGTATGTGCCTCAGCCCAACATAGAGTTTGAAAACTAAACATCAAACGAAAGAATTTTGAAGGCAGCAATGGGCCTGAGCTGGCTTCTACCCGCCTGTTCCTTCCCAATGACTGGGATGCCCAGCATCCTGACGGTGAGCAAATTTTAGACATAAGTAATGGGCATCACAATGGTATTGTGATTGAACTGTGTATTGCAAGTGCTATATTTTATGAAGTGTAACTGACATAGCTGTTTTCTGTGTATTTTGTATCAGTCTGCTAAATCAGAAATCCCCTGTAACATCAAATAGCTTTAGATAAACAAATTTGATATTAAACATTAAACCTTCCGTGCATGGAATATGTAAAAGAACCTGGTCAGAGAGTATTGGGCTCTGACCCTTGCCTGCACAGAACCATGTCTGCCAGACAAACTTTCAGCAGCTTCACTGCACTCTTTTTGAGCCTCTCTTCTAGGAGAACACAGCTACCTGCTGCTTCTGAGGCTCCTGAATTTTCCTTCTTACTTTCTGGAAAAGAGGTACACTTGTGTTTGTCAGCATCAGAGTCATCAGAGATAAACTTTGCATTTAGTGGGAAATTAAGTAAAGGTAAGTGGGAGATCACATGGAACGTTTTTAGAGAGAATCGACTGCTTTGCCCTCCTACAAACCTTAAGGCTTTCTCTACTGCAGATTCCCCAAACCACGCTTTCTGTCTATATTGCCCAGTTGCTTACAAGAATTGTCCCAGAAGATGGCATTGTTCATCATTTTTTAGCTGCTCAGGTTGTGTCTCTCTATTCTTCCTTGTTCAGTGGCTTCCTTGCTTTACTGTTATATGCCCAAGGAAACCTGTGGGGTTTGGAACTGTTAAGATAATCCAATCTATAAATAATACAGCCGTGCAAAAACCAGCTGGACCATAATACCTTGCACGTGCTTTGGCCTAAATGACCTTGCTCTGCTTTCTGAAGGGTCATTTTGTAATTTAATGGTTCACATGACTTGCTAGGCTGAAAGATTAAACTTCTCATTAGCTCACTGAACAAAGATGGAGCCGCTCCAGAACTTCTCAAGATGAAACCAGCCATGACAGTACTGCACACATATGCGGAATACTCATTTTTCTAAGTGATTACCTTCCTCGTCTAGTCTTACAGAAAAATTAGCCTGCTGAAAAACAATTGCTGTAATTGAACTGAAAGCCTGCTAGGTAAAATTTATTCCAAAGTGTAAGTTTAATAAAGATATAGATAAAGAAAACATCAATATTGCCAGCAAGTCTTTAAACTAGTGTTGAAATACTTTGTGTTGGTGGAAGAAATTCCTGTGGTCTTTTTTCAGTCCCATAGTTACAGAGAATACTATAAAGCAAATTGCAACTGCTGTTTTCAACTCATGCAAAAAAAGGTAAGCAAAAGAGCAGAAATAGTTGCATTTGAGCTGCATTTCCAAAGCAGATGGTTTACTTTAATACTTAAGGCAAGAGAAGGGGGGAGGAGAGGATCTGTGTGTTGAAAAGAAAACCACGATGGAACTCTGTAAATTCATTCTGTTCCTCCCCCGAAAGAGTATTCTCATATTCAAAAGGTTACGAAGACTGAGGCCAAAATTTCAAGTGATCTTCTTTCAATCAGCTGTCTTAAATCATAAATTTGTTGGTTATTATTGGTCTGGCTTAACAAGTGTCTGACAGAATGATAAGCAGAAAACCTGCACATTCATAATGAAATTTCCTTGAGTAAGTCATACATTCAAGAGGATTCAGAAAACAGTTTGTTTTTTCTTTTTCTGTCTCTAGAAAACGCCCCAGGAACTCGTGCCTTCACCTAGTCATTTAAAAGCAAATGAGTTCTGAGAGGTCACAGCTACTACTTGAGTCACACATTGTATTCTGAGCCCTTTCAAAAAGATGCCCTTGATTTTCAGCCTTATCACAGTAAAAATGTCATCAAAGAAAATATGAGATAAATTGAACTCAGACACCGCTTCACCCTCCATTAAACGACAAAAATATACTCTACCCTTCTCGTTATATACAAATATGGAAACACTGACAGCATTGGTTTGGATGAAAATGAAAGGGAAAAGTAGCGCTACCGACCACCTCATCTAGACGAGAGCAGTTAATGTCGGCAACACAGTGCCAGAAATCCCCTGTTGCTCTGTATTTAAGTCTCTAGCCATCATATTGATTTATTGTATTCAGATTAAAAAGAGAAAAATGCAAAATAAACATAATGTTTACCCCCAAAAATGAGCTACGGCAAGTATAAATTTGCTTACATGTTTGTCATCCAGTTATTTATAACAAATGGGAACGTAACATGAATTCCACAGAGAAGACTTCTTTTCACCCTGGTAACACTGTTACTTTATTGATCATTAAAAATGAGTTATAAATATTTTAAATATCTGTAGCTCTGCAGTCTGGTGATTTATATCTACATTTCCTAGCTAAATCCAATTGTCATTTAAAAATTGTAATCCTGTCCTCAGGAAGTAAGATGCCATACAAGAGCTAGGTGAAAATGAAATTTAAAGGAAAAGCTCTGAAAGATTCTGTACATTCAGGTGTATGAAAAATTTGCGCATTCCATAACACACCTCCGTGAGGGAAAATGCTCGTGTAAGGCTGCATTGACTGTGTAATACCTGATGTTAGGTAACTCATCAGAGCACTCATTTGAATCCCTAGTGCAGCACAAACCCTGCTTTTAAAAAAGAAGTCATCTAGAAGGTCCCACCACAAGTTCAAAGCACCACCCCCACAATACTAAGCTCTCCCCCAAAGAAGTCTCCAAAAATGGATGGATCTCTTGAGCATAGCTGGAGCCTGTACTAGGAAACAACTGTCCTTGCCAAGAGCTCCTGCAGTTGTCACAGCAGCCATGAAATGTCCCCTTAGGTCCATACAAACGTTGTCTGCGTCACATACGGAGTATGGCTGAGCCGTTTCTTCTCTCTCATCTCCAGCAGCACCAGCAAGGGGAAACGCTGCTAGCTCTGCTGCCTCCCCTAACAATAAATTTAGCCTTATGACAGTCGAGGATTGGTGAAGATTAAGTTTCTTCTATCAGGTGTCCAGAAGGATCATTTCCTGGCTCTGCACTGAGTACAAACAAGATGATAGATACATGTGTGTTTATATAGATATAGATAGATATAGATATAGATGATATAGATACAGATATAGATATAGATATAGATATAGATATAGATGATATAGATACAGATACTGCTCCCTGTAGGTACAAAGCCTGAAAAGAACCAGCTGTGGAAGTATTTTGCAAGCAGGTATTGTCCTTCTGTCCTTCTCTGAGCAGCATGCAGGACAGACTGAAAGCCAGCTCATCCCAGCAGGTTGTCTGAAGCAGGGCTTGGGTCTTGGCCAGCAAGTGTCTTCTTCAGCTGTTTCCCGCTGCTCGTTTCCCTGCACACTGAGAAAGGGAGAAACCCCTGCACTGCTCTATGGTTTGTGACGGAGTCATAGTTGCTGGGTGTGTAGGAGGCTACAGCCACCCCGTGCTGCTGCTCAAAACAGCTTCAGACATCATCCCAGGAGATGCTGAACATGGATTCTGCACGTTTGCGCAAGGAAAGACAGACTCCTGACACAGGCGCAAGCTTCAGAGCTCTGAACCACATAAGGAGAATAAAAATAATTGGAGACGTGGAAATCAAGGTGATGTCAAGCAGAAAAACGATACAAAACTACACTTAAATATGCGTCTCAACAGGAGAGGCTGAACGATAATGTCAATTGTTAAATCACTGGGATGTGACCTGGGAGTAATAGGATAAATCACATTAGTATCAGCTGGATCACAGTTCAGACACATTTCTTTTCATGCTTAAATAATCCATAGGGTATTGATTTCGTGAAGCTTCCTTCACGTACAGATTCCAAACTGGAACCTGCTGTAACGTGCCTGATCTTGTGCTGTTTACTTAAGGCCAGACGCATTGCTTAGGTGAGTTTTGCCGTCTGTGAATCCAGAGGCAAGCCTGATGCACCACCAAGCGAGCAGAAAAGGACATGTTAGAAAGGTCTCAAAGGGCAAAAGCTAGAATCAGAAATGCAGGTTATTTTTGAAACCTAGACTACTCCAGCCATTTTCAAAAGTGGCCAAAGAAAAACTGCTCGTTAAACCACCACTCACAAAGTGGAGGCAAATCCGAAGAAGTTCAGGAGGCTCAGTTTTGGTTAGTAATTCTTGGTTTTGAAAGGGGTGGGTTCAAAAATCATGCTGCACTCATATCTCAGGCTGGGCAACCTAACCCTGGGATGTCTCTGAGTGACTTGTACTTGCAAAAATTCTGCTCGCAGTTAAAAATATCTGGCATTTCTTGGCAAAAGCCTCTTTCTTATGCGCATGCTCTCTTCAGGAGGGATGTGCGTTCCTCCCGATGGAAGCACAGTCCAGTGCTGTGGGAGGAATTTATTTTTAGTCTTTGGAATGAGTATTTCTTCACACTTCTCTTTGTGGTACTCGTTCTGTACATTTCAGTGCCGTTCAGTTTGCAAGTTGGTTAAGAGATTCAGTCTCCTTCTACCATTAAAAATGGGAGACGGCATTTTGGTACCAACAACTGTGTGAAAGATTTGCTGCCGTTTATGTTACTGCAAGTCTGGCATAATCCCATAAAAGTCCCTTTGGTGTCACTGAGCATTTAACAGTAGCTGAATTTAATCAATGATAACGGCCTTACGCCATTATAATTTAATAGTACGATGTCTGGGGAGAGTACTGAAAATGGCAGTATGCATAGGAGAAAGAGGGTAACATAATTGATTATTTCAACATGGGTAACTTTCAACTTCCTGAGCTGTAGTCAGTTGTTGTTCCACCTCCCTTCCCTGATAACCCCTGACAGCTAATAGCAAACCAAGAGACGAAACAAGAAGGCGTGCTCTCTTTACCCTTCTTCTTACAGTGATTGTTTCCATAATTCTTTTATCGAGATCTGGGCCGGAACACTCTTGTATCAGACCACCACCAACATTGCTCCTAATGAAGTCCATTGGCTTTTTGAGAACCTGAAGTTAAAGCTTGTTTTGCTGCAGTGCAAAGTATCAAGAGAGTCATTCTTTAGCCTTACAGAGGCCTTACAATGATAAAATAAAATTCTCACCACTGTTACAATCATGGCCAGAAACGGCAGGCATCAAGTTTGTGCTTTTTTCCCCCAAACCTCTTCACGGACTCACAGAATGACGGAATCATGGAATTTTCAGAGTTGGAAGGGACCTCTAGAGATCATCTAGTCCAACTCCCCTGCTAAAACAGGATTGCCTAGAGCACATTACTCAGGACTGCATCCAGGCGCGTCTTGAAAGTCTCCAGAGAAGGGGACTCCACAACCTCCCTGGGCAGCCTGTGCCAGCGCTCTGTCACCCTCACCGTAAAAAAGTGTTTCCGTGTATTTGAACGGAACTTCCCGTGTTCTAACTTGTGCCCATTACCCCTCGTCCTGTTACTGGGAACCATTGAAAAGAACCTGGCTCCATCCTCCTTCAACCTACCTTTTAGATACTTGTAAGCATTAATAAGGTCTCCCCTCAGCCTTCTCTTCTCCAGGCTAAAGAGTCCCAGCTCTCTCAGCCTTTCCTCATAAGGCAGATGCTCCAAGCCCTTAATCATCTTAGTTGCCCTTCGCTGGACTCGCTCCAGCAGTTCCCTGTCCCTCTTGAACTGGGAAGCCCAAAACTGGACACAGTATTCCAGTTGTGGCCTCACCAGTGCAGAGTAGAGGGGGAGAATGACCTCCTTCGACCTACTGGCCACATTTTTCCCTATGCAACCCAGGATTCCATTGGCCTTTTTGGCAACAAGGGCACATTGCTGGGCCATGGATAATTTACTGTCTACCACAACCCCCCAGCTCTTAGAAAACACTGTCCAATTCACAGCAGAAATTAATAGTAGCCAGTATTTCAAAAATCAACAGCCTAATTAACATTAACAGCATTATTATTTGGATGATTAGCTCCTTTAGTACCTGAATTAAAATCACCCATTTAATGGGAACAGTGAAACACCAGAAAAGAAAAAAAAAAAAAAAACCAAAGAAAAGGAGAAGCCAGCTGGCTTGGGTATCCTTTACCAGATCATGTTAGAAATTCAGAAGTGCAGAGATGACAGCCCTTTCCTGGCTAATTGTAATACTAATGTTGTATTACACGTCCTGTAGAAGATGTGCGCCTAATGAAATGACTAATGTGTTATTGAGCATTCATTATCTCGCTCGTTGCTCATTAGCCGTGACCCTTCTTCTGCAGCAGCGGCACCGGACTATGAGATTGAGAGCGGTCTGGCGTACCCTTCGTAAGCCTGTGCAAGTGGGCAAACAAAGCTTTGGGGTTTGTTACATGCAGTGACCCACACGAGTTCTGCAAACTCCTACTTTGGGTCCCCAAAGGTCAATGGATCTGACACCAGCAAGAGCAAGGGTAGCTGATTGCCTTTGTGGACCAACTCATGAGCACCATGGTTTGAGCTCTGGCAGAGGGTAGAAAGTATCATCAGAACCATAACATACAGGCAGAAGAGGGGTGCCAGCACTCAAGGATGTCTCTGCAGGGAGTCTACATGGGTGCAGGTATGTCTCGGGTCCCGCCATGCAGGGAGGTGATGACCCCTCTCCCACAGCTGGGTGAGGAGGAAGCATAACTCCAGAGGAAGCCCTGGCTGCCGCTTCTCCTCAGAGCAGGTGGTTGCACAGGGAGTCACAGGAGGGAGTCCGACATAGCTCCCTGGGGCTTTGGTGTGACACAGTGCCCCACAAAACCAGGTGGCAGCCTTTGGCTGATCTGAAGATGGTTCACTGCAATTGAGATGGTTACTGCACCAGTACATGAAATTACTTTTCTTACAATCATATTGAAGCCTCTACTTTTTCCGACACATTGACTTTGAAATGCACTTCCTAAACAAGCATTTCATTTAACTGGCAGGTTTCAGACCTTGCATTTGCATTAAAAAGCCTGACGCACAGATGACTGGCTCCTAGATATTTCCCTGAAAAATCAGTGAAATCAAAGATGAAGGAGAAGAGCAAGACAGAAAGTACACACTTTTCTTCACACTTGGAGCCAGAGATGTTTCCCTCCCAAGCCCTCGTAAGAATTTGATTTCTTAGTTTGAAAATGGTCACAAAACCTTCCCTTCTTTAAAACGGAGTGCTCTGAACAGTCCAGAGTCCACTTACGCTTAGAGCAACAAAAGGTCCCTCTTATCCTGTTTATTTTCTTACACAGATCTACCAGTTTGCTAAAAGAAGAGACAAAAGAGAAAGGAACATGAAGCCAAAAGAGCAGACACCTGGGGTGAAGGTCTCTTCGTATCTACAAAGTACCATGACACAGTCATTAACCAATTTGCTGCTCAAAGTGCATTGGATTTCCCTGGTTCGTCCTGTGTAATTTATACAGCAGTGTCTGTTTCATAATTTCTGGAACATGGCATCATTAGATTCGTGTCTCTTTACATCCTCATTACAACGAAGTGCCTGGCATCTGTTTTTGTTTAGTTGTCAAGTGTCACCAAAGGCATGTGAGACTGAGCTGGCTGCTGCAACTGACCATGTGGAGCAGCTGATTGTGGTCTGGAAGCCACCGTCCCTATGGTCATGTTACTGTCTGCGGGTGCAGGTCAGGAGCCAACACTGTGCAGAAATGACTGGTGATGGCTCACACTCCTTTATTCAGATTCCCGTCCCCAAAGCTCTCTCAGGGCAGAGCTGCCAATATAAAAGCATCAAAGGGGTACTGAGACACATCATGTCTTGCTCTGTTATTCTAGTTGATTATATAAAAGACAGAACTTATATCCTTTTCCCATTGTTTTCCCAAAGATGAGCGGCATTCTTGATGCTCAAGGTGAAGCTGCCAATGAGGGTCAGTATGAACTGCTGACCAGCAAATCTTCGCTCTTTGCTGTTTCTGTTCCCTTATGACAGGCACTGTACAACAAATAACTGTCTTTTTTCTCCCCAGTTTCATCTGGGACGAGCAAGTCTGTGTTTAAAGGGTAACATCTGCTGATGCCACCAAGCAGAAGACACAACACGCTTCTGTCCTGTGGGTCTTAAGAACCCAACTCTTAGCAAGAAGGTGGCAACTTCTACTCCTGGTCCTGAAGCCACTCCTGAAAAGCAGACTGTGAGTTTTTGCCTTCCAGACCTACCTAGAAAAGTACCATGGGCTTCCTGTTTCTAAATATGTACATGTCGCTTGTCCCATAGGATTTGGTTAAACCTTCAGCTTAATACAATAGAATCAGGGTTCTGGTTTGCATTAGAGAAGCCTAAGCAGTTTTTAAGAAAAAGAAAATATCTGGCCTGCCAAAGGAAATTCTACTGGCCACGAACAGACCATTTGAAATCAGATACAGAGGCCAGATCCATTTTTTGCATGCTATTTGTGTAAAACTATATCTCTAGCAGTACGTTTATTAGGGATATAAACCAAGGAACACAGGATAATGCTCTGCCAATACACTGATGGTGTCTTCTAAGCCAAATATTCCCTAGGAATAAATAATGCTCTTAGAAACTACATTTAAAACACAGAAAGTGACTGCCCAATTAAGAGCGGGTTTTAAGCTCCCAGGTTTATTTCATTTTCTAATAGTATTTTGAGTACCTTGAAGTGATGACCTGACATAAAACAGTCATTTGCTTCCCTCTTCCCCATCAGCCCATTTGCAATAAGGCACGCAAAAGGCAGAGGACCAACTTTGCATCAGAAGGGCTTTAGAAGGGAGAAAAATGCAAATGACTGCCCACATGGGAGAGTGGCCATTCGGCAATGCCTGACATGGACATTGCAGCAGCGCATGATCCATCGCAGCATCCTCTGCTGAAGGGCACACACTGGGCTAGCGAGAAGTCTCCACTGCACACCTGAGTTAGACAATGACGTTGAGCAAAATGTTATCAGTAATGTTCAGAGTGTGTCCACATGAACACAGGTAGAAAAACTGATTTGAGGGAAGTCTGAAGAGACAGTGGTTGCTCCTCTAGCTTCTTCCACCTGCTTTCAAGGCTCTGTATTTCATGTACTTCCAGAGACATCTCCCCAGTTAAGACATTAAAGCTCAGTCTATCTGAACTGTCTTAGGACTGGAGCGTCCAGCCTTCAGTGTCGATGAAGACGTTCAGGGTTGATATAGAGAAGATGAGAAAACCCAGCTTGTTCTTTTGAAACATACCTTCCCCTTGCTTACAGAAGAAAGGCCCCGTGATGTCAAAAGCATGCTTCTGCATGGACTCCTTCAAAGTTCTGGGCTCTCTGCGCACAGACCCATTGCTGAGACCATGCCCGGCTGTATGATCAGTCACAGACAGGTTTTTACAGCAACCTCCCAAATATTTATCCTGGAAAGGTGTAACAGAAATGACCACAAAGGCCATGAAGGAACGAAGCGGAGAGTTTCCGGGAATCACTATGTCTCTGTGCTCTGGTTTTTCAACAAGTGTTCAAGTGCCAAAGGTTCATCGCTACGTCTCTGCCATCTCTGCAAGGCAGTCCCATCTTTTTCTCTGAGCTAAAACTAGTGAGTTGTTTTAACGTATGTTGGCTTGACCCTCAGAGCTTTCCTGGAGCTAAAGACATCATAGGGTTTGGGGAAAATGCAAAGATTTTCACGTGTGTTTTGATTACCTGCATTGCCCTTGTCTACCCCTATCCTCAGTGAACAACTCAGAACAAGGCTCTGTAGGGCTGGATGTACAGAAACAGAGAAAGAGTAATTTCTGCAAAGCCTGATCCCAAAAAGGAAATTACCCGCCAGACGTATGAGGAAATTACTTGACAGATGTATGAGGAAATTTCTTCTGCTGATGTTCTTTGAGTAAGAAACAAGTGCTGCTTCCAACAAGAGTGCTATCACAAACAAGAGTTTCTTTTAAGAACAGCCTACAGGTGCATAAGTAAGAGTGTGTGTGCATGTGAGTGTGTGTCTGTTGGGGCAGGATGTGTGTATTATATAATGAAAATTTTTGTAAATTTTCCATAAGAATAAACTTTTATAGAGGGAGAAGCTTGCACAAATGCAGTAGTGGCAAAATTGCCACAAGATAATTCAGTGATTTAGTTCATCTTCTCTGAGTCATAGGATCAGTCATAGAGTCAGGTCAATCATTTCAAGATTACTCTCAATGGAAAATATTGGTCTAATTCTTTTTTTAATGAAACGGTATATATAAGAAATGCCACCATTTAGTCAAAGTTTGGGTTTGTTTTTCCCAAACGCAAAGGCTACAATTAAACCATAGGATTGTTTTTGTTTTGGTTCTTTGGGTTTTTTTTCCAAATTTGCTATTTTTCTAAAGATAACCTTCCCAAAAGACTATGCATGACACAAAGCAATCAATGAATGTAAGGAAAAATGTACAAACACACACAAATTTAAACAGCATAGCCAGATAATCCAATTTTTTAAAAAAATTAACATTTAAAAAAATAACGTTTTAAAAGAGCAGTATTAAAAAATATTAACTTTAAGGGGTTTGTTTCCTCTGTTATTAACTTCAATAATTTATAGAGCAGAAAAACCCCACAGCCTATGGTAAAGACTGAGAACAAGGCTTCACACTGACCAAGGAGCAACTTGCTTCCTGCCTGACTGGAAGTTGCACAGGGTGGATATCAGGAATGTAGAGCTCGTACGGGAGTGATGCTTTCAAGAAAGAATTAAACAACTTCTCGGATGCCTTTTTCACCCTGAATTCTACGATCACAGGATAAAACCAACCAACAGGAAATCCCAGACAGAATCTGGAACTACAATCAAGAGAAATAACTATTTCTTTTATTACCCCGATTCTGTAATCGTGCCTTAGAAGGATAGAAGGACTTCTTAGGGGGAAACCAGCCAAAAGTAATTTATTCCCTAAAGAAATAGTGAACAGCAGTCAACAACTACACAGGAGAATTGTTGCCTCCCACCAGCTGAAAATGCCGGTAGCCTCCCAAGAGAGGTGTTACTTCCTCATTTTTTATTAAAGAGGAATTTTATTTAATTTCCATGTGAGATGGTGCTCACATATTTCCAAATTCTACTAGTGAATGACAGGAATCACCACAAGAACCCTAAGAAATCCTTCTGTCCTTCTAAGAGAGGATAGAGATTCCAGAGATCAGCAGAGGGAACAAACTGGTCTGGCTGGACACTCTTATTCCTCCAGAAGAAAACTGGACAACAGGTTTACATAAACAGGTCTCCACGTGACTAAATATTCAATCTTAAACTGACGAATGCAAACGAGGTTGCACAAGAAAGCTGAGCTGTCAGACACCTTCCACCAAATTGCTTCTACCTTGGGTAGCTGTGCCACCGATGTGCAGTTCTGCATGCTCATGTGGGAGCAGAGGGAAGACAACTCTCCGTTTACCAAAATGTGCTGCCCTTTCTCAGCCCGTCACTGACCGGGTAGCAAATTGAGTCCAAACAAAGGCTTTCAGTATGTGGAGGATCTCATCTCTGGACTAGAGCTAATTTGGGGTCTATGCCAACCCACAAACTCTTTCTTTCACCGTGTCACACCACAGAGGCTTCTGAATTGTTCCGAACTTGGATGGCACAGTTGTCTTCACAGCTGCAGACTCTGACTTGCGTATAGGTGCATACGGTGAGTGTAAATCACCCCTTCCCACCCTGCAGGCTATGACAAGCAGCTTGGCCAGCCTTCTTTTACCCAATTCCCGTGAAGGCCTCTAGACAGGAGGAAAAGCCTGTGCTCTCTCCTTAAATGACTGGCACTTTATCTAAGTAAAATGGCAGCATTTGTTAGACACACGTAACCTGATCCGTCATTGAACCTTTGAAAGCACAACCGCCAGTACAAGTTATTTTTCAGTACCAACTCCGAGGATGCTATTTGACATAAATCACGTCGCAGGCAAAGCTGGGTTGCCATCATTTGAACATTCAGTTCCAAACAGGTAAAAGCAGAATTTTAAAAGCTGCTGACGACTCTGACCTTGAAATCAGTCTGAAATCTGAGTCTGACAGAAGCAATTTTCATCCTCCGTCACTCATAAATCAGAATTCCCATTCCACCATGGTTACACGGGCAACTTACATTCAGCTGGTCAGAACTTTTGTGTAAGTAACCAGATTCCAACTGGAAGTTACTGTGCATCAACCCCTGAGAGGATGTGCCCTCTCCACCCTTGGAGTATTCAAGACTCAACTGGACAAAGTCCTGAGCAACCTGGTCTTGTATCATGGCTGATGCTGTGCTGAGGAGGAGCTCGGACTAGAGACCTCCTGAGGTCCCTTCCCATCTGACTTATCCTGTGATTCCAGGTGCACAACTTCCATTTGAGCATTCCTACCAAAGTGGCAGACTCTACTAAATCTGGGCTAACAGAGCCAGCTTCACTCCCCCAGGCTGTCTTTTGGAGTCAAATCTGCTTACCCACAGGAGGAAAGGAGCTTGCATGCAGAGAATCAGGCTTGCAGAAAGAGGCTTCTCAGCAAGGTCCGGATCTCAGGCTCATGTAGCCTCAGCAAGTCTCATGTTCCCCGTTTGCAAAGTTGTTAGTGAATTGAGGTCACAAAAGTAACAAGAAAGAGGAGGAAACAAAAGGTTTTGTATTTGTCAGAACTACACAGGGTGTCCCTACCCCTGCTCGTTTCCCAGATACACTCATTTTATCTCAGGAGTGCCTTTCTGTCAGCATTTATGGCTGCGGGAATCTCCGTAACAGGACCTTTATGAACCACAGGTATCAGTCTCAGAAGTCTTTTTGTTCTGATAACCGGGGAAGTGTGTCTACATGCATCACCTTAATCGTTCTGCTTTTCATTTCAAGGGACAAGTCCTAGCAAATGAGGCTTGTTCTTCCCACTGCTTCTGCTCTTGAAGAAACAAAGGGAATGCTTTAACGGGCTTCCTAAGTAGGCAAAGGAGCTGAAATGGCTATTCTGAAACTCTCTAATGACCTATGTGCTTCTCTATACTTCTTCCTCTGTGTACACACACAAACAAAAGCTTGTAATTTTATTCAGGGATCATCAGTCTATTTACATGGGCCAATGGCAGATGTGCTAAATTTCCCTATGCATTTAAATACCCCTACTTTCAAATTCAATTTAGCTGTTGCTTGGCTGGTAGATGCATTTTAACATACAGTCTGGTTTTTACTAACCACCAAAGAAATCATGTCATACTAGGCTTCCCACCCACCCCAGGGAAATAAATTATGAACAACAACCTCCAAGTCCCAATTAGAAGAGTCTGATTATAAAGCATGAAGGAGGGGAAAGGAGAGAATCAGGAGAAGATACAGGGATCTTCTGTCCTACTGCTGGGAATAATTCAAGCTTGAAAGAGTAGTAGTCTAACTTATTCCCCAAGAAGGTGCACCCATGGAATCTTCCCTTCCAGCAGTGGTGCCCCACAGCTCAGATCATGCGTGCTGTCTTCGCTTAGATCTTTTATGCTTGAACTGAAGATGATGCTATTGGTCTGAGCTAAAGCAAACTGTTTCTCTTTTGCCTGAGTCGACCTAGGAGTGTGAACGTCATGTTTTTTTTCTGGGAAAAGTGAAGAGCTCCACTTCATGCACGTGTAAATGTGTGTGTAAACCCAGCCTCTGCCTCAGTTCCCTATAGAGTCATTTTCAGAAAGGGAATTGAACAGCAGAGAAAAGGAATAAAAAAAAACTTTTGAAGCAAAACATGAAGAAAATAAAATCCTTTTATACAAATGAAACCTATTTTGCCTGCCCTACTGCTACATCAAATAGTAAAAGGAGATTCACATGCAAATTTCCATTTATCCGTATCCACGGTTTTGTTCATCATCCCAACAAAATTCAAACATATATTCAACAGTGATAAGTAACCAGAAATGACACAAAGAAACTCTGAGAGATAATTTGGGGCAGGAAAGAGGGAAACTTTTTATCCTAATAAGTGGTCTGAGGGGGAAAAAGAAACAACAAAACCGCACAAAGCCGCTTGTAGAGAAGAGTGGGTGGAAATTGATTTGAACACCATTTCAGCGTTCCCGCATAAAGAAGAGGAAATATCTGAGGCTCGAGGACTCTTCATTCTTGCAAAAGAAGATTTAATAAAGTGCAGCCTGTGAGAACAACAGCTCTCCCTGAGAAATGACAAATCCGTCCGGCCAGCAGGTAAATAGAATTAGACAGGGACTGAAGGCACTCTCATAAACTGTAACCGAAAAACACTGGGGAGACTTATCAGCTTTCCAGTTAAGTCTTTTGTTCTCTCTCCACCCCTCAGTAATTTGCTCATTGAGAGATAACCCTTGGTTTCCACAGGGTGAGCCAAAACTACAATAATGAGGCAGACATGGTCCTGAAGGCTCAATGCGACTCGGTAACATCAGGCTGTCTGAAAAAGTGAACGCCAAAGCACCTGAGTGAGGATTGCTGATGTCGAGGCTCACGTATGCAATGAGACGCGGTGGAGCCCTGTGGTCCACAGAAGGGAGAAATGTCTGTGGACCAGCACCCGGTAAACCGGTGGTCTTGCAGCATGTCCAGGATCAACACTGGAAACAAAACGTTTCAGAGAAGCAGAACCAGAGCTGAACCCCACACAAAGCTCCCTGAAACGGTCCCCATTGTTGCCTTGGAGGCGGTACTGCCGCCCTGGCTGGGTGAACACCCTGAACCATGCTGAATTACTGTACGGCACATTACATTAAGCAATATCATGAAGGTTTTCTAACCAAAGACACAGGAAATTATTCAAGCCCAGGCAAAACTGGACAGCATTAGAGCAACCATCTCACCTTGGCACCACCTCCCTTTAATTTCCCTGGACAATGCAAATGGCACCATGAGGGTGTCCATCAAAGCAGCCAGGTTATTTTTCCATGGGTAGCAATGACAGTTTTGTAGTCAGTTGTCTTAGTCCAGGGCAGATAGTTCTGCTGCAACTCAGAAAAACACTGATTTACACAGGTGTGGTTTTTTTGGAACTGAGCATTTGACTCATAATTAAGATTCCATCCCATTAACTGATTTGCTTTCCACTACCAGACCACCCGTTGTCAACTGAGAGGAATGAGCAAGTCTCCTCTCCCCTCTGCCTTCCAGTTTAGATGTTGAATGAAGAGGAAGAAAAAAAGCAATTCGAGGTGGATAAGGAAAGACAGACATTTTTCAGAATATGTTTCTTTTGGATCAGCCTTTCAAGAACACATTTTGAAATGAAGAGAAACGTTAATTTTGTTACGCACTGGAACCAAAATAAGAGTGGTTCCCCAAGCACACTAATCTGTTCTTCCCTCTCTGAAACCATTCCCTGAGCGCCAACTGAATCTTCAAATGTTGGTCTGTCCTCTTGAAAGTGCTTTAGTTGGGTTGTGTTTTGTCAAGCAGCAAATTCTTAAAACTTTTTGGTCGTCCTCTATCTCTTCCCAACAGAAAGGTAAGTTACAGCTGCTGTAGAGATTCTGCCATGCTAAGGGACCATTTTGCAAACGTGCCGGGGACGGGCTCTGAGCACCTTTTACCTGTCAGACCTCAACCTGTCTGTTGTCTGCATTGGCCCCCTGCAAATCTTCCGCAGGCCATACGATAGCTTTCTGGTTATTTATTTGCTTTAAGAAGCCTTGGCTTTGAGAAGTACCCTCGTTCCACATAGCTTCAGGAAGTTTTCTACCCTGCCCCTTACACAAATTATTCTTTATTTGCGTTACTTTCTGCCAGAAGTTGGCCTACGGGTGCTGGATCACTACTAAGACACTGTTTTGAATGCCTATCCAGAAACGTGTGAAAAGGAAAACAAAATAATCTTTGTGCTATTCCCTGGGCTTTTCTTTTCCACTTACAAATATTAAAAAAACAGCGTTTGTCAAGCCAATGAGTCTGAAGGGGGAACCAACCTCGCAAGACGGCAGATAGCAAACCATACAGCACCTGGAGTACGAAGATTTCACAGCCCATTCTCCACTTCTGTGGCAAGACACTTTGTAGGTCACGTTTTCTTCTGCTGCCCTTCAGCAACACTGACTTACAGTCCTGAGGTCTGTTTTCCTTCCTGGTAGGCAGCGAAGCCTAAATTAAGTTGCCGCTTACCAGGTGGTGCCAGCTGTTCTCATCTCCCTTACCCTTTGCAATGCTCCGTTGCATCAGCTCTTCCTCCCCATTAGGCACTCCCAGCACTTCTTGCTCACCATTGCAGCTTGCTGCTATCATCTGCTATATATCATCCTTCCAGCAAAAGGTGAATGCAGCCTTCAGAACTCACGCCGTCTTCCCACGCGCAGGAAATTCCTGAATAAGGTATATGTCTTTCACTTATTGTTATGTTCCCTACTACTGCTATTTCTCAGCTGCTGAAATACTGAATTTCTATATGTCCTTCTCTCCTTCCTCAAATGTTACGTTTTGCACCTCAAACCTGCAAGCCGTTCATTTGGTCAACGGTGAATAACTGCCCCATATGCATTCAGACGCCACCAGTTGGCTCAGCCTCCTTTCCTTAGACCTACCACTTTTTTCCCAGTACATGAAATGTCTCCTCCTTTATCGAGATATCTTCCTGAACATAACAAAACTACATGGCTGATGAACGGACTGAGAGCTGCCCTGCGCAGAAGGACTGGGAGATATTCGTAAATTGGACATGAGTAGGCAATGGGTGCTTGTAGGCCAGAAAGCCGGCTGTATCCTGGGCTGTGTGAAAAGAAGGATGGCCAGCAGGTTGAGGGAGTTGATTCTCCACCTACTGCAGTGAGACGCTGGAGCAAGTTTCCTAGGGAAGTTGTGGCTGCCCCATCATTGCCAGTGTTCCAGGTCAGGTTGGATGGGGTTTTGAGCTACCTGATCTGGTGAAACATGTCCCCACCCATGGCAGTGGGGTTGGACTAGCTGATCTTTAAAGGTTCCGTCCAACCCCAACTGTTCTATCATTTTGAGATTTCAGGGCAGGTGGTAGAGAGAAAAGGAGAGAAACCACAGTTGTGACAGTGGATATTTTCTAGGATAAGTGTTGTCGTGGTTTGGCCTCAGCTGACAACAAAGAGCCACACAGCCGCTCGCTCAACCCCCACAGCTGTGGGGGAAAATCAGAAGAAAAAGGCAAAACTCGTGGGTTGAGATAAAGGCAGTTTAACAGAACAGCAAAGGAAGGAGAATAACAATAACACCGATAAAGGAATATAAAGATGCGATTACGGTACCACCACTCACCCACCAGACCCACATCGCCCCAGCCTGCTCCGAGCTCTTGCCCCTTCTCCTGGCCAGCTCCCCGCTATAGCTTGGGCATGGCTCATGGTATGGAATACCTTTGCCTGCTGCTACATCCCTGGGGAAATTAACCCCATCCCTGATGGAACCACGACATATGTATGTAAAGAACTCAAGATCATCACAGCACCTTCTGGCAGAATACTGTTAAAGAATGAAATGTATCTCCTCAAGTACCTGTCGATTTAGCTCACCTAGAAATTAGGCAATATCTAGGTACTCTGAAATTCCAGGTACTGCTTGCATCTTTACACCTTTACATTTCTTAAGAGTAGAACAAACTTCAATTCCAAATGAAAAGAAATACCAATGGCGTACTTTAACAGGCCCTTGCTCAAGCAATGAGAAATACCCCTCACAGTAACAACACAGAAAATTCACATGAGCAAAATTCCATCTTTGTCCACACAGAGATTGCTAAACACCAACATATAGTAATGGACATACTCCATTTGCGTAGGTTTAAAAAGAGATCTCTGCCCCCTCCAGAGCCGAGAAATATTACATACAATTAATTGCTACAAAATATGAACCAGTGCCAAATTTTATTCTGTTCTTCTGAGCAGAGGCTAAATATTCTATCAAACAAACAAAGTCCAGTGGGAACTTGATCCTGAATCATGTTTGTATCCCTATGTTCCAAACAAATAAAATTGTTTCAGCACGGATTTATGGTTATTGAACAATATTATTGAAAAAGCCAGTAATAGCTTTGGCTCCAGCCACTATTAAATCTTGGAAAACCACTTTATAGAGCAATACTCTTCATTTCCTATTAATACAAAGGCTGGAGTTAGCCAATTTGAGGGAATTCACTGAAATTACATGTGAAGTAGATACAATATCCCAGGAGAGTAGAATAAAGATGACTTGTTGCAAAAAGAGACTAGCACAATGCTGCTGAATGAGAATCATATATCTGGCAGGAGCGCCCATGACAGAGATGAATGGAGCCCCAGGAGTTTAGCAGCAGAGGGTTCTATTATGTTGTTCAGTTTATATGTGAGGAAATTTTAGAAATCACGTTGCCTTCTAATAAGAGCTAAGAAAATCCCCTTTTCAGCAAGGAGGAAAGAAGTTATTTAAAAAATATTGTTCTTTTAAAACATTTAAAAATACAAGGCAAATAAGATCAACCATTTTAATTCAGTAAAGAAAAACCTACCACCAGGACAGATAGCGGACAACTTCACTGTCATATAGTGCATATTGGAAAAAAAGCAAAACAGAGTTGATCCTCAGTCACTGTTTACTCTTCAGAGTCAACTCTGCTGTGATGATCAAAGTGCTAAGAGTGTTCAGTTTCTGTTTCTGAGGTATAAAAGAGCCTGGCATTTCACTTTAAACATGCTTCCAATATTTTTGAACCCAGAGCCTAAGCAAGCCTATCACCTGCTTTCATTTAATTTCATTTTTTTCCTTATCAAACTTTTTATTTTCTCTTTCTGATTTGAAAGCAAAGCCATTTCAAAGCCCAAATCAGTGTATCTCCAGGATGAAGACATTGGGTTGAAGTCTTTTTAGAGCCAAAATCTAATGCCTGTGCCGAAAGTGTGTGCACAGTATTCTGGGTACAGAATAAGGAGGACTTCAGCAATAACAGGGACAGATGTTCTCCTGTGGGAATTATGGATAAATATGCCACGAGCGGGAGGTTTAAGATCACTGTGTTATAGGGGATGTGGAAAAGGAAAATTAGAAGGTATTTCGGGCTACTTATGTTCTCATAGTAATTGTGAAGTCAGAGAAAATACATAGGGAGACATCAGTGCTAGTTCGTTAGGCGAGTTGTTGGTAGTAGTGCTACCTTTGTTAAGTTTGCTAGCAGCTATCAGGCGGCTATCAGGGTGCAAGTAATTACATACCTTCTGCTGGTGGAAACATTTGAATGTGGGCTTATTCTTAGTTTGTGCTGGCAAAACAGAATAAGAGTGAAAAAGCAAGGCCATGGAAAATGCCTTTTTTTTTTTTTCTTTTTATGTAAGGCTTTGAAGATTCTTGACTTACATGGCTCCATCCTATGTTTCTAAATGAAGGTCAGAATTCCAGGGGGAAAATGTAGAAAGAAGACAGAAAGAGAGATTGCAGCAATGGCTGTAGTGGACTGTATTTTGGAGCATTCCTGGAATGTCAGTGTCTAAGATGTGTTGTGAAGTTTGGTGGTGGAGTGATTGCTAAGCAATGTGACAGGACAGCATGGAAGATGTACTCTAGACGATCCCCAGGCTGGGGCATGGTTTGCAGTCCTGCTGCTGTGGAGCAGGGTCAGCCTTTCTCTCCTACCTGCAGAGTAGTACCACCTGCCCAGTGGTATTTTCAAAGATAATTTTTTAAAGCTAGACTAGGAGTCTCCATCTCTGGAGACATTCAAAACCCGCCTGGACGCATTCCTGTGCAACCTGTTCTAAGGTGGCCCTGTTCTGGCAGGGAGGTTGGACTAGATGATCTACAGAGGTCCCTTCCAACCCTATGATTCTATGATTCTATGATTCTATGATTCTATGATTCTATGATTCTATGATTCTATGATTCTATGATTCTATTTAACGAACTTAGTTCACAGCAATGCACATAATCCACTTAGATTGACCTGTCATGTCTGTACCACTATGGCTGTAAAACTGTGCAAAGGAAATAATCTGTAAAAAAAGAAAAAAAAATTAAGAATGTGTAAGGTTGTAGAAAGAAGGCTGTGTTTTTACCAGACATGTATCATACAGAGTTCTCCTTGTTCCTAATTGGATGAATACAGCATCATCTAGTTTCCACTGAAGTGTCTGTTGGGCATGCAGAATTCATTTTCTGTGACCTTTGTTTCAAGCTTGCTATTCTAGAAGATGTGCTCATGCCAGTAAATACATTCAATGAGTTATTTTTGAAAAGTGAAAGCAACTGAAGCAGATTCTGTTCAGTGGCAGTTATAAATTTTCTTAACGACTTACTCCTTTTCATAGAACAACTGATTGTTGCATGCACAGTGAACAGGAGAGTTGTAGTTTCTAGATGAACTGCATTAATCTGAAATCCAGTTTGAAAATATGTAACAGACGTGGTTAGTCCTGGGGAAGGTGCCAGAGCACCGTGCATCATCATGCCTCAAAAGTATGAGAAGTTACTTTTTAAGAGGTCATTTGACAAAGGGTTAACTTTTGCTTTAATAAATGAGTGGAACTTAATGGTAATTGTAGGTTTGGTCTCACACGTTTAACAGCTCAATTGTTAATCAATCATTTACATTGATGGAACTTTTTTTCAGGAGTATGTGAAAACTTGTCTCCTATTTCCTTTTTTTTTCAATGAGGATTGCATTTATTTTTTGCTGAGGGGAGAGATTATTCCTCCTCAGAAATTTTTTCAAAGACGTTTAATATATGTCTTTCTTTTGAAGATCTTCAGCGCCCCTCAGACTCCTTTGAATTCTGTTTTGTATCATAGCGGGAGGAGACTTTCAACAAAGATGCCCGTGTGTAGACAGCTAAAGGGAGGAAAAATGTTACGAGTTTCTTATAACAACCTATCATTACTCGGATTTCAGTATACACCCTTCTGCTCACAGCTCTTGTACTGTGTAACATAATGGAGAGAGCTTGCAAACTTACTCCCATGTTTGCCATAAAAATTGAGCCCCATAGCCTCACCCCAAAACCTTGTCTCTCTTTTATTACAAAGTGACAGGATCCTATTTATTGTTGAGTCTTTCAACTCACTTATTCCATCACAATTGTCATAAATATTGGAAGATTTATGTAAATCCAATCAAACACCCGCAGGAACATGCTAAGAGAACAAACAGCATATCAAATATTTTCATAATTTGCTGATTACAGCTGCTGAAAAGATTAAGTCAAGGGAAACATGAATATTGTTAGCATAAAGTACCACAGGGCTTTCTTTCAGTGAGTAAGTAATTGGTAGTATTTGACAGCCGTTACCTTGAAAGAAGGCTGACCTTCAGCTCAGTGAAGCCAGTGGGTATGTAGTTCTTTGCCCGGGATCCTGTTCTGTGAGGACCTGCAGGACCTCCCAGAAATCTTCTAACACGTGAGCAGAAACCTGAAGTAAAAAAGAGATGTGGGTTTCAAAATACAACTGGAATGGGATGTTGTGATTTTCACATCAGTTTAAGGGTGAGCAACAGTTTTTCATTTGCAAGATTTTTAGTCTGCATAGTCTTATGGTTGGAACAGTAACTTCTGTAACAATCATCCTCACAATCATCTTTTTCTTTTCCCTTGAAAGATTTGTTTGTAACCCATAGTTTAAAACCACCACCTGAATATATGAACATATGCAGCAAGGTTAGAACACTTGCTTTGTTAAAATATTTTCTTTTTCCAAGTAAAACAAGTGAAAAAGGTCTAGGGTTAATGTGATTGCTATTAATAATAAAAGGGAAAAGTAAAACCTGGGAACTACCACCGTAGCTGTCTGATACATCTAAAACCTCCACAAAGAAAATAGTCTTACGTGTACCCCCCTTTTGAACAGGAGTAGGCAATGTATGGAGAGAATTCAAGCAGCAGATCATCACGAACAGAATTATTACTGTATTTAATGGATATTTTGTCGTCTTCATGCTCTTTCTAGATTCTTTCTGCCAAAATTTGGCTGCAGACCATACCCTTGTGGGCATTGCTGCTGCATAATTACTCTCTCAATTATTAAATACAAAAGACTGTGTAATTTATTAGTTTGGAGATACCCCAATATGAAGAGCAGCAGTTCTAAGGCAATGAAAATGTAATTGATGCTAATTGTGCTTGCGTTTATTTCTATAATGACTAATCTGTTTATACAAAGTTGCCGCTCTCCTGACAAGCTTCCAAGCTCATATCTAAAGAAAGGATGAACACTAAATGTTGGTTTGTTGTTTTTTTTTTTGTTGTTGTTTGTTTGTTTGTTTGTTGTTTTTTTTCCCCAGCTGCAGGGAGGCTTTCAGGGCTCAGTTCAGACTGATACCTGGTCGGTCAGGCTACACGGGCAGGACACTGCTGCACAGACACTTAAGGAGACACTGTTTAGAAGAGAAAAAAAAAGAGCTAATTTATTTGGATATAAGGTAATACGCACATGGGAAAGCAAACGTCTCAAGCAGGGATTGGTCACTGCTAGGTGTCTCTGTCGCAAGGGTCTGAGCAATGACATCTTCAGCTGTAGCTAATGACTCTCCCTGAACTGCTGTTCAGCTCAGTACTAATAATCCAGATGGCCCATGGCCCTGTGTGACCACTCCAGCCCATGCGAGATCCATTGTTATTGACAGTCTTAAAGTATGTACAAAGCACCTTGTTAACTTATCTGTGTCCAAAAGACCATCCTACACAACTATTTCTGCCTCTGCCACGACAGCTTCTAGTGGCTGTTTACAAGTGTCTTTTCTGTGCATAAGCAGATCAATTTTGCAGGAAGAACCATCTAGGGCAGTGACTTTAAAGGCCAGATTATCCACCCACAATGTCAAATAACACTTTTAAAATTTTTCTAGTCACATGAGGAACTGCCTGGAGGAATTCCTTAGCGCAGTTGGATTTTCCCACCTAGAGAGCTCCTGCACCTCTCTGTTGTGAAGGTGGCCTGAAGCTCACTCAGCGACCTAGCTGGTCCACTGCTTCGAACAAACTCATTGTCTCATCTATGAAAATAACTAGAAATAACTAGAAGTGAAGTTTCTGGACCGCTCAGGGAATTAATGTCTAAAGGTCACCAGGTGTGCACCCAGGTGTATCCCTGATACTTGGCAATACCAGAGTTATCATGAAATTATTAATTACAACTCACTTATAGCTTCAGTCCCATCTCTTTTCCTGCACTGGAATATAGATAAAGAAAGAGGCTCATCTGCTGCTGTGAGAAGCAGGTCATTAGTCTTAGGTGCTAGCGGTGACTCTGCTCACTGCTCAACAGATGAAACTGTCAGCAAAACCCAGTTCCGGCTTTATAAAAATCATTCAGGCACAACAGACTGGATTTTCATGAGGAAACTGACCTTCAGAGATGTCCCAGCAGCCTACTACATCGTGAAAAGGAAAACAGAGACAGCAGAGTGCACACCAAAAACTTGTTTCTCTCGTGGGTACAGATTAGCTGAATGAAACAGGGTTTACCCTTTCTCTGTCTGTCTTATTCCTGCCGGAGAGTCAGGTCTCCTGCGCAGTTCTGGCACCTGAAAGGTTGTCAAGTGCACAGTTAAAGGAAACTCAGAGGACATGGCTGTTTTCTACCAGGTAGGGTGTTTAAAAAATTATTCTTTAGTTGGAAGATGCTACTGTGCAGTGTGTTTGAAAAACGGTAGTTCAACCGAGGCAAATGTGACTAACTCTAAGCAACTGGGGGAAGGCCTGGCTGAGCAATGTGTTGTTTTCAGATCTTTTTCCAATTCTGAAACTTTTAATTCCTTTCCTTCTTCAGTTCTACCCAGAATTAAAAAAAAAGAAAGGAAAAAATGAAAAAAAAAGAGAACTTTTTTTAGGTTTGTTAAAGATAATCACCTTCTGCAGAGTATATCTAATTTAGCTAATGAACAATAATTTTATTGCAGTAGCAGTGCTGTTTTCCAAGAAGTCTGGATTTAAACCACACTCTGCTGTTGCTGTTGGCTGAAAGGTTGGTAAATATCTTTGGGTACTCCACACTAGTGTGTTTCATGTGTTTCATACTCACGGGGGCTCTGGCTTAAATGCTCAAAAGGTTCTTGAGATTTTTCTCAGCATCACAGAGTCTCTCTCATCTGAAAACAGACAGCTACGATACATTAACGAGCATTTTTCAGCCATAGTTTGCCTTCTTAGAAAGGTGTCCCATGGGAACATATAGGGAAAAGATATCATGGCCATTTGAACTTTTTCTCAATTGATGTGTTTTATGACTCCTGTACGAGCCTGGTCCTAGCTGGAAGTGAGCAGCTACTTTTAGGGAAATAAATTACCAGCAAAACAGATTGTCCCAAGGAAACAGAAGACTGCTCACCAAGCAAAGCCAGAATGCTAGGTGCTGAGAAGCTTTACTGGCATACCCCGAGCCCCACAGAAGCGTTGGCTGCTACAACCACTTTATTCTTGTGCTGATATGAAGAGATGGTGTGTAGGCATTGCTTTTCAAGGAGGATATGAGCAATAAGGTGTCTATCTGCTGATTTGCCTGCAGACACTCTATTCAATTGTATCCTCCCCAGAAAGAACAAGTAATCTTATTTTTTTAAGGATTCTTTCAATCATTACTGTTTTCGCCCTTTTCCAGATTTCACTGAAGCTTTAGGGACAGTTTCTATTGTGGTTTGGTTTATTTTTAAAGAATATCTCTTTTGAAACAATTAGCATTTCTCCTAGAATCTCACTGCACACATTTTGCCCTGTGAAAATGTTCACAGGGAGAAGTAATTCATGGAAGTGGGAACTAGGTAAGAAGTTATGTTCCTAAACTGGCCTCAAGGCAGCAAATGTTCCGCTATAGCCTTGGCTGAGTGATGGCTCAGTCCTGGCAGCCATATGCTGAATGACGGTGTCTTTGCAACCAGTAAGAACTATATTTTTTCATCACATATTTACTGGAGATTGGCTTTATTAGATAAATAAAAAAATGTTTGTACAGTTAAGAAAGGCAGTTCATTGCCTCGTGGTAAATAAAATACTAAGTTTCACGGATGTGTTGCCACACATAAGTAACATTATCATTCATATATTTTGGCAATAGCTGTAATTCTACGGGGATGATATGTTGCATTTTTTTTTTTTTTCATCACCTCATTTTTTCTTCTGCTCTTCCATAGGACAGAATCATCTCTGTGAACTTCTGCCTGTGAATACTATGAAATGGTTTTGGTGCTCATCACCTGGTTGTCTTCTGATTGTTCAAGTGTTTTTGGCACCAGTGTTTTGGAAATAACTTCTCAAATCTGCTGTCCTGCTTCTCAATTTTAAACAGAAGTTGCATGTGATATTGTTTGTGTATGTGTATTCCAGAATGCTTCTATGCTTTTTCTTCTGTTTTCTGACAAAGAGAGCTCAAAGACACACAGGTTTTGCTACTAGAAGAGCCTGCATGTCATTCAGTGAACCTTCCATGTATCATAACAATAGACCTTTTTCTGTAGCAGAAAATTTCATTGTGGAGTGCCTGTATTAAAACCTGCATTGCAGAATGGGGTTTAGTTTATAAATATGAAGACATTCATAACGAGCTTTTTTTCCCTCTTGGTTGTGACATTGCCTTCCTTGCCTGCAATGCAAAAGGTCTGATGCTTTCCCTGACATTAGAATGGTCAGGCTAACAGGTACTTTCTCGGTATATTTGATCTACTGAATGAGGTTTGAGCAGCAGTTCTGTTTACAGAGTGCTGTTCATCTCCATTTACTGTCCCCTCCAGTGTATTGTACAAGCCAAAATAATGTATATATGATGACAATTACCTTAGTGCTTTTCATTTGTCACATTATCAGCCTGGCTGTACAGCAGCTTGTTCTGAGTTTGATCACAATTTATAGAGGCAACGGTCATCTTCTTCAATCACTGCATAGAATAATAGGGTGTCTTGGGATGCGCATAAGCTCCTCCATACTTGATCCATAGGGACTGCCTAAAAATATTCATTAGAATGTGCTTTTCAGGACAACCCTTTCTGCATCTGACTGTCTAGACTAAGCCTTTGCAGAAGGACCTTTAGTTGTTCTGTATTGACTGATCAAAGAAAGTCTTTCTTCTGTCAAGTTAGGTGCATTTGTTGGACTTGCACTTGCTTCCGAGAGCTGTTAATGCTCTGGCTCATTCATACCTTACACCTTCTGATTTCTGCATGCTGCTGCACGAAAACCTGCCTGGATGTCTGGTACTTTCAGATGGGTTGCTCTAAGTTCTTCCTTCACCACTAGCTTGACCACTAATTTATCCTGACAGTCTGATAACAGATATCCAAGTTCCCTTTCATTGTCAGAGTGAAAAATTACATTCCTCCACATTCCACGTCCAGATTACGATGGATGTGCCTCTTGGACAAATCTTTTATCTGTTAAATCCATGTGACTCTATGGATGCAGTTAGTCTTGCTGCGAGTTCAGTCATTGCTGTCACCTCCAGACAAGGAAAAATGGTTTCAAATGAGTAAAAACTGGCTGTGGCATGCATTATTTTCTATTCTATCTGGATAACCAGTCTTTCTGCATTTTTCTTTTTTCCTCCTCACTTTAGTGTGCAGCCTGGCATGACGTTACCTTTGTACTTGGATCTTCCAAAGTTGTGCACATTGTCTTGGTTTTCTTTACCCATTTCAGAGAAAGACCACGGGCTTCTCCACAGCTTAACTCCATAGTTTTGGCAATTACCTCTGCAAGAAAGTAGGCTAGAAGAAGACTAGAATGTAATAAAATAGAGGTGCACATGTGCAAAGGTACAGTTTTTCCTCCATATTTTCTGTAATGTTTTCTCGTTTATTCAGAGCTATCACCCAGCTACCACTCGTGGCAAGATGATTGCTTTCAGCAGTCTACTGTTGCTCTACGACTGATGTAGGGATTTTGCTGTTTTGTTTTGTTTTACCTCAGGAATGGTGCTGCCCAGTTGCGCTGATGTGAAATTGCTAACAGTACAAGCACAAGCACAGGTATTTCACAAAATACATCTCCCCTCTCTCAGAAGGCGCAGTATATTTACAAAGGTATTTAAGTTTTATGTAGTCTAGCTAGTGATTGTTAATAAAATTGAAAGGCTCTGCGGTCGGTTTATGATCACTTCATGGCATCTATGTTCTGTGGTAAGGTCTTAGACCTTGAGGAAAACATAAAAAGTATTCCTTGCAGGGGACTGTGAAATACAGTTTTTCCTAAGTTAGCTAAGGACATCTGTAGCAAAAACTAGTATCTGCAGTACCTTCTACGCTTCACCCTCTCTACTAGGATTTTAAAGCAAAATGCCCTAATTTCATGATAATGAACTCCAAACTTTATCTTAAAGATTAGCAATTTTAGAAACCAACTAAAACACATTTAATATTTTCCAAGAAAAATACCAAGAAACTGATTTAAAATTCAACATGGCAGGATCCAAAGCAACTTTTAGAAGTTCCAAAGTCCAGAATAGAATTTGGCCTGTGCACTCAGGGGAGGGAATAATAATGTCTTTTATTAATCTCTGATAATTTTAAGACTGTCTCTAATCAAAGCTTCTTTGACTACAGTGAGACTTCAGTCAGACAGACCTACTTTGGAACTTGCACTAAAATATTATTAGTTTTCAAATCAGAAAACGGATGATTTCCTCAATGCCAAGTTTTTGTGGGTTGATGAGGCTAAGGGCAACTTTCAGGCTGGAAAAGATTTTGTATTCCTTAGTTTTTATTACCACCACCATGCTCTGCCCAGCATGGGCAGTGTGCAGTACTGCTGTGACACAGCTGAGTTAAGGCACTTGAAACCTGGGGAGGGACAGCTCAAATTTGGAGCTTGTGAGCTTTCCATTGCAGTTCTGCTGCATTTCTGATGCTGGGCTAAAGAGGGTCCTACAGCCATGGAGCTCTGAGAGGGCAGTGTGATTTGTTCCTGCCAGTGCTTGGGAACTGTTCAGGAAATCACTCCACCTGCAAGCTGCAGTTTTCCCATGGTTTCAAGGTATTACACTTTGTAGCCCTTTCAAACTCAGAAATAAACTTGGTACTTAAGGATGTGTGTGTATACACCTATGTGTATGTGTGCATTTATCCCTGGAAACATTCCAGGTCAGGTTGGATGGGGCTTTGAGCAACATGATCTAGTTGGAAGTGTCCCTGCTCATTGCAGGGGGGTTGGACTAGATGGCCTTTAATGGTCCCTTCCAACCCAAACTATTCTATGATTCTGTGATTCCATGATTCTTTGATTCTGTGATTCAATGTATGTGTATATATATTTGCAAGTTTTGTTAGGAATCCTTTAATATCTGCTGTACACATTACTCACCTGAACTGGCATGGGCACAAGTTAGAATATAGGCACAAGCACAAGTTAGAACATAGGAAGTTCCATTCAAATACACGGAAACACTTCTTTACGGTGAGGGTGACAGAGCACTGGCACAGGCTGCCCAGGGAGGTTGTTGGGTCCCCTTCCCTGGAGATGTTCAAGACCCGCCTGGATGCAGTCCTGAGTGATGTGCTCTGGGCAATCCTGCTTTAGCAGGGGAGTTGGACTAGATGATCTCTAGAGGTCCCTTCCGACTCTGAAAACTCCGTGATTCCTTTATTCCGTGAACTCCATCTTCTGAAATTCAGATCTAGCAGACAGGAAATGAACTTCTCATCTAGTGACCAGACAGAGTTCAGTGTTTGAAAATCACTGTTGTCTGCTATTGGCATTTATTACAGTGTGACTCAAGCACAGGTGCAGGATTTGGTCTCAAAACCATAATGAATTCAGAACCTCTTTTCCTCTTTGCTTAAAAACTCATGCAAGTCAAGCTTCTTCCATTTAATAAAAAGCAGATATACCTGCATTCAGTCATGATGCAAAAGTGATTATTGCCAATATGGAAAGGAATTTTTTTTCCCAGTTGAACGTTGTGTTGGAAGAGCAACGAGGTAAAGCTAGTTTCATATAACATTTAAGAAAGGTTTGGAAACTAGAAACTTGGTCAACATGTAGGATACAACAGCATGAGAGTGATGGGTTTTTTTGCATTTCATTTCTTTAGGACTGCTTTTGCCCAACAGAAAAGTAGGATAAGGAAAGCTTATTGCTGAATCTTTCCAAATTGAGCTAAATCTAACTGCATTGCACTCCTTGCGTGCTCACAGTGACGTGGAAGCTGTTACCATGAAGCACAGGGAACTGTTCAGCTGTGAAATCTTGCTCGTTCATCTAAATTAATCCAGTCGATGCAGAGAAGCTTTATGTAGTGTTCCTTTGCCAAAAAATCCAATAAATGGAGGCTCTTTCCTGTTTCCCTTCCACACTTTTAGCTTCATAATCTCTATATTTTAAAAGCCTAGTGTTTTCAAAGCACTCTTTTTCTTTCTCATTGTCTCTTGTCTAACTGGGCTACCTAATCTTCTACAGCCAGTCACTAGAACCTTGGGAAAAACAAGTATTTAAATTATTATTACTGTTTATGCACTAACAACAACAACAAAAAAGTAAAACACATCCTCACACTGCCTAGACTGTACTCTGAAACCTTTAATCTCTGGGCCAGGATAGAAATTATCCATTATTCAAAATGCTAAAATTACTCTTTCTGGACCTGCAATATCTGTTAGGTCAATCCCATAAGCCCCTGCTCAGACCTTTGCTCTGCGTTCCGTCACCTTTTTAACTTGCAGAATAAATACAGGATGACTCCCCAGGCAAGGGAACTGAAGATTAATAGTAAGCCACACAGTTTTGTTGAAGATGTCTTTTTGTTACTCAGATTCTTCTTCATTCATACCACAAGAGCAATAGGAACTTGACAAAACTACAACTCAATTTTCTCATTAAATACAAAAAGCAAAGACAGGACCTGTTCATTTTTCTTTTTCTTTTTTTTTTTTTTTCTTCAATCTATGTGGAATAGCTGACTCTTTACCAGAAGAAAACTCTGGCAGCAAAAATATGAAATTCTGCATTTTCATCCCTAATAATTTTCCATATTAGTAAAAGAAATCAAGGCTTCTGATGGTAATTTATGTACAGGCATGTCAACATTTCCTAGAACTTAATTTAATAAATTGAAGCCTTCGGGCTAGCAATTCCATGCCAGTGGACTTGCTGTTTCTGTGCAGTAATAAAGGAATTTCTTCCATTATTCTCTAGATATTTAGGTGGATTAATGTGTCAATGTGTTTATAATTAGTAATACTGTCTTTTTTTACAATAACAGCTAGATTTCTAAAGTATTCGTTTAACTCTGCTCACTTTCAAATTAATGAGTCCTAATTGCTTTTCTGCATTAGCATTTGAGTGATGTCAACTCTGTACTTTAAGTGCATTTATAGAGTTAAAATATGTGACAGAATCTAGTTCTTGATAGGGAATGCATTCCTGGATCAGTCCAATATAAGTCCTGGAAATCAGAATGATTTTTTATTAGACTATGTCATGAATGACATAGCTACTATAATGGTAGCTGGGGAAGGTATATATCACAGGAGACTGACATGTATGTGGGTAAACAGTTGTGGAGATGCCAACAAAAATAATAGTATCATGTAATCAAATATTGTGTATATAATGACAGAACCAGGCAAAACCACTTTTTTTTTCCTCCCCGGTATCGATGTTTTATTGGTACCAGTTCTAAATATGGAGAAAAAACCCCCAATGCCTCTGGATGGCTGAACTAAAGTAGACCTAAGAGTACAGGAGGATTATCACATGGGTGGGAAGCCATGTTATGTGCATATGCACTGTGATTGATCATTTTTGGGTGTCTGTCCAATGAAAATTCTTAGTGAAGAATAGTTTTTAATAAAATTAGTGTATCTAAGACCTTAGGGCAAATTAAAAATCACCTTTGTAGTCCTTTCTGTCACAAAAAGATGCATGACTAAATCGTTTGAAGGAGAAGTAAGAGACACTTCTCTTTTTTTTTTTTTTTTTTAAAAGCCCTCAGCAGTTTCATTTAGAAACAAACTCAGTGAATTGTGTCAACATGGTCTGACATGTGGTACAAACAAGAACAAAGGGACCTATTGGGGATTGCAGAACCTTAAACCTTTTTCCTCTTCCACTGGGAAAAAATTTGAACTTCTTTGAACGAGAGCTAGAGTTTTATTAATACCCTATATGGAAAAAGCAATATGCTACTATGTAAAATATATTTGATCACTGATACTGACATTGAGTGGCATGGTGGAAGAAGCAAGGGCAAAACAAGAAAGAAATGAGAAGTGTCACAACTGAGACTCAGCCTTGTGCTTGCAGCGTGAAAGCTAACATTCTACCACTTGGTGTCACTGTAGCATTTGATGTGTCTGATTCGTGATCCATGTTGCTGCTGTTGGGTTTTTTTGTTGTTTGGTTTGTTGTTTGGTTGTTTTATTTTTATTTTTATTTTTATTTTTTTTACTGTAGTCACTGCAGCTGTTTTTTAACAAGTAAGAATGAAAGGTAGCAATTAAACTGAGAGCTGCAAATAGCTCTCAGATCTGCCAATGAATTTTGTCGAGCATTAAACCAACAGTGTAAAGCCTCCGGCACAAAATCGGTTTGCAATGAACTGATTCAGAGATGGATAAGACTTACGTAATTCAGGGTTTGGAAATCTGTCAAATCTATTAATGTAGTCATTTGTGAACTTGGTCAAGTTCACAGTACTCTTCCCCTTATGTCTACACCCTTTCCATTCTTCTGAAAAATATGTATCTTCTGACACTGACGTTTCTATACACGTCTCTCTGCAACATGGACAGCGTTTCACATAGAAACTATTTTGTTTAAAAACCTATTCAGACTGCAGATTTGTTTCAGGCAGCTAGCTTCTCTGTGCTATGTACAATGCACGGCATGTCCCATAGGGCTCCTGTCATGCCCAGCGCTTCTGGGAATTAGAGCTAAATTTTCTATAAATTGAAGAAATAAAGAAAAAGAAATAATTCTACACTGAACCAAGAGCATCAGAAAATGGAGGCTGGCAGATGAGGATGCACTGTACCAGTGCTGGAGAGAATGTATTCCTAGGTGTCACTACGTAGTGAGCTGCAACTGATTATTTATTTTTTTTTTCTGCTTTTTTCCCAGCTGTCTTTGCTTGTCTGTTCTGTCTCACCGTCCTCATCTCTTTGTTGAGCATATATATTTTTGTATTTGGTCCTCACTAATCTCAAAAGTCAAAAGCAAAAGTGAAGCCTCTAGCTGAAATATAAGGTTAATATTGTGTGGGTCAAATTTTCTAACCACGTGATTTCTTTGTTCTTAGTTTTGAGAGGAAACTGTCACCCTTGGCTTTAAACCTTTGCAATGTTCTGGCAGCCTGGCAATACAGCATTTGAAGGCACTGATATTGGAGTATTTCTGCCATCAGCCAGTGCAAGGGAAGCTGAAAAGTGAGGGACTTAAAGCCCACTACGATGACTAGAGTTCAATGTAATCCAATTCCTAATGAGAGAAATAAGGCAATGTAGTATTGGCAAATGTCGGAGTGGGAGACGGACCCTGGAGTAACGACACGGTCTCAATGTGAGTATGATCGTTCTCCTTTATTTTTGGCAACAACAGCGTTTATATAGATAAGCAAAGCAGTCATGCACTGCAGGTAACAAAACGATTGGTTAACTATCTCTGTCCACGTGCTTATAACTATTCGCTAATTGGTGAAGCCTGGCTGTTCACGCGGAGATTCTTTTCATCATTCTTTTGGCTCTTAGTTCCTCAAACTTGTTTATCAGCAGGCACCTTCCCTGCTCCTTCTGTGCCAAGGACTGCTCTCTTCACCTAGTGAGTCTGCGCAGCCCCCAAACACTGGATTGTTCATACCAAGCAGGTCACGTCCTTTTCCACTGAGCCATTCTTCCACAGGCAAAGATGCCGCATCTGTCAAATTTGTAAACTGGATCACAAACAAAAATGATTCCTGCTCCTAATCCCATGATAACAAAGAAAAAAAGTGGAGAACACCCCTTTACATGCTGAACTATCAATTTCTATCTCTTGAATCAATCAAATAAATTTGATTGCTGTTGCTTTACAGCCCTGCCACAGTGTGAGGTAATGTGGTATTAGAGTGTGTGTAAAGTCAACGAAATCAGGGAAAATTGGCCTGTTGGCTCTTTATTCCCCCCTCCCTACCCCTACCCTTAAAAGGGGAAAGGGGGGAAGAAGGCTGAGAAAGAAAGTAAATGTCTGGTGAAGATTCCCCAGTTCTTTTATTTTATTCTATCTCTCTGGTTAGGAAAAATACATAAACACCTGTATATAATTAACACAAGATAATAACACAATGTATCCTTCCTACAGCAAACAAAAGGACAAACAAGTGGAGAAGGAAACAGCATGTAGCAGACAAAATTCAAGGTGTCAGAGCTTAAAGGGTTGGGCAGCCATCTATTTATGTGTGTAGTACAGACACAGCTCCCTTAACCATGTCCGCCCAGGGTGGGTGGACTAATGGATTCAGAGCTTGCAACTGTGGGTGAAACACAGGGCTGGAGAGCAGAATGAAGCCCTCATAATCCAAGGGGAAACAGTTAGCAACCTGCTGCACCACTTAAACAAAAGTCTATCGGATTATATGGGATCCACCCAAAGGTGCTGAGGGAGCTGGAGGAAGTGCTCACCAAGCCACTTTCCATCATTTACCAGCGGTCCTGGCTAGCCAGGGAGGTCTGAATTGAGTGGAGCTTAGGAAATGTGACGCCCATCTACAAGAAGGGCTGGAAGGAGGATCTGGAGAACTGCAGGCCTGTCAGTCTGACTTTGGTGCCATGGAAGGTTATGAAGCAGAGTGCCATCATGTGGCATGTACAGGACAACCAGTTGATAAGGCTCAGTCAGCATGGGTTTGTGAAAGGCAGGTCCTGCTCGACTGACCTGATCAGCTTCTCTGACAAGGTGACCCCCTTAGTGGATGAGGGAAAGGCTGCAGATATTGCCTACCTAGACTTTAGTAAAGCCTTTGACACAGTTTGCCACAGTGTTCTCCTGGAGAAACTGGCTGTTCATGGCTTGGATGGCTGTACTCTTTGCTGAGTAAAAAACTGGCTGGCTGGCTGGGCCCAAAGAGTGGTGGTGAATGGAGTTAAATCCAGTTGGTGGGCAGTACAAGTGGTGTTCCCCAGGGCTCAGTATTGGGGCCAGTTCTGTTAAATGTCTTTATCAACAACCTGGGTGAGGGGATTGAGTGCACCCTCAGTAAGTTTGCAGATTACACCAAGTTGGGCAGGAGCGTTGACCTGCTTGAGGGTAGGAAGGCTCTACAGAGGGATCTGGACAGTCTGGATTGATGGGCTGAGGCCAATGGTGCGAAGTTCAACAAGGCCAAATGCCGGGTCCTGCACTTGGGTCATAACAACCCCATGCAGTGCTACAGACTTGGGGAAAAGTGTCTGGAAAGCTGCCTGGTGGAAAACAACCTGGGGTGTTGGTGGGCAGCCGGCTGAATATGAGCCTGCAGCATGCTCAGGTGGCCAAGAAGGCCAACAGCATCCTGGCCTGCGTCAGGAATAGTGTGGTGAGTAGGACTAAGGAAGTGATTGTCCCCCTGTACTTGGCACTGGTGAGGCCCCACGTTGAGTACTATGTTCAGTCTCGGGCTCCTCACTACAAGACAGACATTGAGGTGCTGCATTGTGTCTAGAGAAGGGCAATGAAAGGCGAAGGGTCTAGACCACAAGTATTATGAGGAGTGGCTGAGGGGACTGGGGTTGTTTAGCCTGGAGAAAAGGAGGCTGAGGGGAGACCTTATTGCTCTCTATAACTACCTGAAAGGAGGTTATAGGGAGGTGAGGGTCGGTCTCTTCTTCCAAGTAACAAGTGATAGGACAAGGTGAAATGGCCTCAGGTTTCACAAGGGGGAAGTTTAGATTGGATATTAGGAAAAATTTCTGCACTGAAAGTGTTGTCAAGCACTGGAACACGCTGCCCAGGGAAGTGATGGATTTGCTCTCCCTGGAGGTATTTAAAAGATGAGTAGATGTAGTGCTTAGGGACATGGTTTAGTGGTGGTTTTGGCGGTGTTACATTGATGGTTGGACTTGATGATCTTAAAGATCCCTTCCAACCCACATGATTCTGTGATTCTATGGTTCTATGATATGCAAAAGGTTTGGCTTTGGATGCCACTCTAACCACCAGGCACTGCAGACTTCTACCCATGTTGACCATTCAATGAATCAATGTATAATTTTGGCAGTTGTATCTGTCTTAAAGAATAAAGTTTTTTTTGTTTGTTTGTTTGTTTGTTTTTGCTTGTTTGTTTGTTGTTTTTTTCCAGGAGTGCTCTCACTGTGGTGGAAAAGGATGCCATAGCTACTTCATTGTAGGTGTCAGATGAGGCTGCTGAATCATACCCTCAGGATGGGCCTTTTTTTAGGAATTTGAATCAAAATCAGGCAGGTTTAGTGTTCTGCCCAAGCCGAGAAGGTGCTCTATGACTTTTACAAAGGTTGTTCTGAATCTGCCAAATTTAACCCCGAAAACAAAAGAAAGGGAATAAGGCATGGGGTAGTGTGAGTGGAGGAAGGTTCTACACTCTGTGGGTAGGTGTGAGGTTGAGTTTTATATATGTATATTATTAAGTAGTAGAGCAGGTTACATTTGCTCTCACTTGAGCAAAAATTAACTGTTTTTATCTAAATATGTCAGATGATTATACTCATCTCTGCTTCCAAATAGGTGAGGGCTTTTGCTAAACTTACGTATGAGATCTTCATAGGTGGTACGGCACTCCAGTATCACTCATTGCTAAATGCCATACAATACTTAGAAAATTGTAATGTCTGCAGCAAATAATACAAGCAATAAAATGATAACTTTTACTTTCAGAAATATATTTTCAGCCATTAAAATTGAACCATACACTGATGTTCGGATTTAACAGAAATTTAATCCATGTTACAGGACCTTTATATCAAAGAATACAGAGCCTAATATTCTCTCCATATCAAAGTACTGGAAGCAAAGCAAGAGGCATTCTGGTATTGAACAGCTTTAGTCCAAACGACCTTGAATCAGTCTGAATTATGTTAAATCCATCAACCAGTCATGAAACACATGAATACAGAAATAGGTATGGCCATTGTCCAATCCCACTGCAAAGACAAATGAATGAATGGTGAACCTCATAACAATATTAGATTATGACTAATAAAAAGTGGTCAAAAACCTTGTAACATCCATGAAATGGAAGGAAATGTGTCATCAGGAGAAAGGAGAATTGAACAGCTACAAAATCTGTATAATATTCTTGGTCTGTAGCAGCTTTAATTACTCTAATTTATACATTACCTTGTCACACCATGCATTGGGAATAGGTTTTAAAAATATTGGGCTAAAATTTCCTTCTTAAATTATTTTAGCGCAGGAGATCATTACGGAAGTTACAATTGCCCTGTTCACTTGTCTGATATCATGGAATGTGTAATTTAAAAACACAGCTGCATTTTTGCTCATTCTATTTATACTGAATTTACCACGATGGTGTCATTGCTACACCACTAAAATAAAATAAGAAAATGGGTAAAAATCCTTGTTTTTCTCTTTTTTAGAAGAAATAATATGCTTCCCAACAAGCAAATTAAGTTGATAAGCACTATGCAACTCTTCAACAAATGTAATTATTATTAAAAAATAATTATTTTTTTTTTAGTGGGCTAGGTAATTGGAGAAAGTAATTATTTTTCCAAGTTTTCCACTGCTAATGGTATTCATGGAAAAATAATTTTCAGGGGGTTTTGCATATGATTTTCATAGAAGGTATATCTGTAGTTGTACATTTTGTACAATTCCAAACTGTGCCACAGTTTTCAGGTGGACTGAAGGGTAGGTTTGATTCTCTTAACTCTTCTAAGTGGCAGTTTTTTCCCCCAAGCTATCAGTTAATTAATTGCTGGCATCCAAGCACACACAAATTCTTTCCTCTCCCTCTGAAAGTGTTCTGTAATATCTGATCCAGTAGAAACTTTCTTGCAGGAATAAATATGGACAAGGACAAATCCCACACAAAGAAGAAAAATGTGTAATATATATCCATACACAGGTAAACAGTATGTCTAGGTAGCTAAAAAAGTAAAGTAGGTGTTTTTTCAGTCCTGAAGAAATTTCGGTTCTAACACTGACACGTCCAGCAGCATCAATGTCTTCTTCATTTCCTAAATTAGTCATGCACTTGTGGTGTGCTCACATTAATGAGGCTAGCATGCATCTTAAAACCCATTAAGTATTAATTCAAATCAACAAGGAATCACAGTGCACCCAAAGCTCTGTAAGATGTTGTGCTGAAAGGAGCATATTAAAAGTTAGAAGCAGAAGTGAACAGAAACAATTAAGTGGAGTTAGCAACAGCCCTTGAGCCTCTCCACTTCAAGAGGTTCTGTAAAAGACAGTCCACATTCACTTGGAATACTTCCTTGCTGTTAGCTGACTTTCTAACGAGTCAGAGATGCAAGTAATATAGAATAATATAAAGCAGCGTAAGCATGGTAGTCTATAATTAGTTTCACTGCAACTGATGAAGAAATAAAGCATCATGATGGTAATTTAGTTAAACACTCAGGCCAAAGCATGCACTACTTTAACTGTGGATGTACTTACATGAGTGTTAAGATGCTAAGGCTGGATGTGTGTTTAGGACACAACTGGGATATTGCCTCACCATACATCTAAGGGCACCTCTGGGACAAAGTAGTGGGAATGGATCAATTTATTCTTGGATTTCAGGGAAGTAACCCAATGTTTTCACCTTCTGGCTGTCCCAAAGCCTTGACAGAAGGTTTGGGAAAGGGCATCAGGGAAACCACTCCCTGTAGCAAAGGATGAATGCTATCAACTGTGTGAGACTTTGAGGATCAGGGAAAATATTTACACAACCTAAGGCAGTGTTGTAAGTTGGGAGGGTGGGCTGCTTCACGCCTGCTCTCCCAATATAGTCAGCAGAGTGAGCAGACTGTCAATTTAGGATGAGACATGTCTTCCAAGACTGTATTGCAACCAGACGGGCTTCGTGAGTTGATGCAGGAAATGGAAATAATTCCCAACCCCTCATTTCCATAGCAGTGCCCTCCAGTAGAGCTACAAAAATCTTGTGTATTTTGGCTCATGAAAACCATTCTTTTACTTCATAGACTATGGTTTAAGATTCCCAAAGGGGAAGAATAATTCTTTTCAAACAGCAACAAAATGCATTTAGTTGAGTGGAATATGTCGCTTAGGAGACTCATGGGAGAAAAATGAAGTTTTCAAAATCAAGTTTACTAAATATGTATTTCTCGCTGCCAATGGCTGTATTTAACAGTTTTGACAAGAGAAAGTGAGACTGCACATCAATGAGAAAATGTGTTTTAAACACTAATCCTAGACAAACAGACTTGAGTGAGAAATACTTCTTGCATAACCCATACTAAATCCTCCATTTCAGTCCACAGCCTAGAAGGTGGCATTATTTTAAGTAATAAAGCAAATAAAAGCCCCAGGTCTGTGTTCAGAAAATCCTAGAAGTGCTCTAGAGCTGGAAAACCCATTCTCTTATCATAGCCCACTGCTGCCGAAGGATGCGCAGCCCATTCCAAGCTGCCCATGTTCTGGCTCTGCTAATAAAGGCACTGTTCACTCCCTGCAGTTGGAGGCTGATGCACTTTTGGGGCTGCTGGCAGAGCTTGCGCAGGGACATAATTCAGATGCTTGCCTTTCCAGCAAAAGGCTTCAGTTTCAGGAAAATGTTTCATGTCCCCCTTTTTGGAGAAGAATCATAATTTCACAAATTTTGCTTCACTTTATAATCATAGTTGCCATCAGAAGGGTTCTTGAAAGGAAGGAAAAAAAGTAAGAGGAGTAAGAAGGAGGGAGAGAAGTAAAGGAAGGAGGTAAAACTGATGTTTGAATACTTACTGAAACTTAGGTACGGTTCCTAGCCAATAGTTTTTTTCTGTGTGCTTCATTGGCTCTTTTAAGCCATGTTCCCAATAGTTTTGTCTTTCCTGAATGTGGCTGCTCTGTGTTCCTGAAAAAAAAAAAAAAAATTCTATGCCTTTCTCAGTAAAGAATATCTGAGCTTTTTCAGGTGTAATGAGAACAGTAGGTGACAGATAGGGCTTGTCCTCAGATCTGAATGGAAATTTAGCAGAGCAGGTGATACTAAATTAGATGCAAGAGGTTCAGACAGCTATCAGGAACAGAATAGTTGATTACTTTTTTTCGTGTTGAACCAGACGAAATACATTTGTTTATCCATCTGTGGAATCTTGAATTCTTTTCCAGCCAGTCTGATCAGAATTAGTGTCTGGGCTGTGTTACAGTCAGTCATGATTATTGTTCATTTTATCCAAACCTCATCAGGACTCCCAAGATGTGATATATCCATAAAAGATTCAGGTTTTCAAACACTATTCTTTGGTCTCCCAGGCACTTGCAAGAAATGCAGAAAATACATCTTGCACAGGAAATTTTTGAGTGCACTCCTCTCTCCTAAGTGTACTTAGATAAAACTCACCAGAAGCCATCAAAATAATTGGAGTAGCCCTGTGGGATGTCTTTTGAAGCTCTCCTCCCTCACCTTCTGAAGCAATGCTGCCAAAAGCTTTGTTGGCTCCTCTAAGGCAAGAGTTGACTGGGTTACGCTCTGATCCACTGTTTCCACATGGTCACAGTGACCCATACTTCTGCAGTACAAATTAACAATTCCAAAATATTTGTAGTCCTAAACTTAAATGAATCAACTGTTCTCAACCTAACAGCTTAAATCAAAAGAGTTCTGTGACCTACAAGTATAGTTTTCAAAGCTTGATAAGTCAAGGAATATTTCTATTTTTTGGCTGCTGCTGTTTGTCTTTCAGCGAAGCTAATCCATTTTCTAACATGCTCGGTTACATTACTGCACTGAATGAAGGATAAGGGACTTTTCAGATGATGCAAATGCTCCTAATTTCACTGGAGTCAGCTACCGAATGACTTTAATTACCTGTATTAGCCAGGGCTTTCAGTGTAGCTTCATATTGATGGCAATCATGAATTAAAATTTCTGATGGAATATTTTTGAAGTGAAAGGCATTTGAATAATTAAAAGGATGAGCTGACATTGGTTTTCATTTAAAAAAAAAAATCCTCCAGAGTACTTAACTTAAAAATTCCGTCAAATGAATTGTTCACTACTTCATGATACATACTCAGACAAGTTCACTGCTTGTCTTTAAGAGTGAAAATACTCCCAAGCAGAAAAAGTATCAGGCAGAACAAAGAAAAGTAAGCAACATGTAGTTCATATTTATTAAGTAAAGATCATCAAGTATGAGTCACTGTTAGCACCTGTAGTCCTTTTCTTTCATGAAAGAAAAAGGAAGATTTTGAATGGGAGGACTGATAACTGGGAAAAGAAATCTAGGATAGGAGAGAACATGTAAAAATAGGGTACAGCTAATCATGTGATTGTATAAAATGACACACTTAGGTTCTTAGCTTTCTATGATGAACAATTTCCATATAAGCTCACTTTGACAGTTTAAGCTCATTTGAAAATGCCCACTGTGCTGATACAGCTTTTACACTGAGTTGGATGTTCTCCCTTTTTCCTTGGGCAAAATGAAAACAAAAACAGTTTTAATGGTTCTTCTCATAATTAGACAGTAATTCTATTCTGTTTACACAATTGACTAAGGTCAATCAACCACTGTGGTGACTGAGGCAAAAGAAGGGTTAAGTGTGGTAGAACTGATAGGGAGGAATAAGCAGGTGCAGCACTGTCCTGGCAGACAATGAAGTTGTGTGAAGCTACTCCCTAGATAAGGAGGTGCTGCTCACAGGGAAGAGAGATTCCCTTTTCGGTGGGAACATGATCTTTCAGAGTACGCAATGGTGTAAACAAGTAGAAAATTACTGGCCTTGGTAGAAAAGTATATAAAGAGCATGCTTGCTTAATAAAGCTGATTTCGATCCTGCATACCAGAGTCCGTGCCCCTTCATCTCTGACAAATGGTGACCCCGGCATGGTAGGGTTGAGGTGCTGCGGTGCCAGGAGACCTCCAGCCGAATGATTTGCTACAGCAGCTGGACTGACTGAGCTCATATACCCGGGTCAATCGCCTCTCCGTTTGAGTATAGGTGAGTGGCTGGATAGTCATTAAGATGGGAGCGTGTATGTCTGCAGACAAGAAAGCCACAGTACAGATCTTAATTAAGATATTGAAGAATCGAGGTATTAAGTATGATGAGTATAAGATAAAACTCACATTAAAATGGCTAAAAGCTAACAGCGAAAAAGCCGGTTCAGTCACGGCATTTAAAATTGAGACATGGGAAAAAGCAGGGGAAAAAATCTGGAACGCCTCGTCTCGTGGTGACTCTACTGCAAAAGACATCATGACTACGTGGCGATTGATTCTAGAAACCTTAAAAGACAAAAAAGCGGACCACAAGGCATTAGGGGCAGCAGTTGCAGCACTCCACTCGAAAGAGGGAGAACTGTGAACCGAGGGGGCGCACTCTGAACATGCCGAGCACGATTCAATCAACTTATCAGGACTTAATATCAATGCCACACCCAAACCTCCTTTGCGGGCTTTTGATGAACCATTTACGGACTTGGAGGAGTATCAGCCTCCGACACCAGCTGCCCTCAGAACTGGATTCAACCCGAGAACTCGTTGGAGAGACTTGCAGCAACAGGCACTAGACAGCGGAGATACAGAATGTGGAAATGCAATAGCGTGTCCGGTCATACGATGAACGGATCAGCCTAATGAGCACTCGCCTTTTCCTTATGAAGTAATTAAAGACTTGAGACAAACTGTTATACAAAATGGGTTAGGCGCGCTGCATACCCAGAGTGTGTTGCAAGCAATAGTTTTGGAAAATGAATTAACTCCTTATTATGTATGGCAAATTACGCGTTTAATACTTACTCCTACGCAAATGGTATTATTTGAATCAATGTGGAAATCTGCTTGCCAAGTGGCAGCCCTTTCAAATTTGGAAGGGCTGACGACGATCCCGTAAGGGGAGCAGGTTTATCACAATCGATGGGGGGGTCGCCTATGAACATGCCACAATTGCAGGCGCGCTTGGCACCACAAATATTACAGCAGACAACTACACTAGCTTATCAAGCCCTTCTGAAAGTCCCTGATACTGGGAAAGCTGTCACATCTTACGTGAAAATAAAGCAAGAGCCGCAAGAGTCCGTGCCCCTTCATCTCCGACAAACCACCCTAGGAGATCTAGTGCAATGTGCAGGGTAGATATTAAAGACAGAAAGCGTACGTCTTAAGTTTCATGAAGACTTGAAGAGCTTTCACTCCATGACACGGAGAAATTCACTGACAGTTAACATTTTTTTTTTCAGATTTCATTTTCAATATGTTTTTAGCAAAAAACTTGTGCCTCGGCAATAGCAAAATAGTGAAAAGTATTTATTCAAACATGTAATTACAGGGAGAATTCCGTGCCCTGTTTAAAAATGGTAACTGTCAACAGCCAGAAATCAGATTTGTATTTTGTAGGCATGATACAATTTTTATGCAAGGATTAAGCAACTAAAAATTAGTCTTCAACCTGTTCTTGGGGTATGTTTTATTTGACACATGAAATGATTTACTAAAGAGCTTCCTGATCCCAGGTGGTTTGTGTGGGTACATTTTCAATTACTATTAAATCTTTCTTTTAATCTTTTCAACATTTTATTTTATCCCAGCACATAACCTGAACAATCCCATTACACGCTGTGTAATGTGACATTTTTACATGTCCAGTTTTTCATAATTAATATGGATCCTTTCTGTCATGACCTTGTTCTTTATCTAAGCAAAATGCTGGAGTTTGTTGCCAAAGACAATCCAGATCCCTAATTGAGAAGAATCTAGACTTTACAGTCCAACGAATTCCTTTAATTAAGAGAAGTGAAAGCACTATACATTATTTTCTAATGTAGCTGATTTAGAATGGTTTAACAGACCACCATTTAACTTTGAAGTCTTTTATCTATTGATTAATACATACCAATCCTCTTCATTCTCTTCAACTGGCCTAGAGCATTTGTCGGTTAATGAGTGCAAGTGTCATGCTGCATAATCTTGTGACTTTTCTTGCACAAGAAGTCAGCGATCTAGAGATTCCAATTTTATTTACTTACCGAATTATATGATCTCTACAGTCAAGCATAAATGAGTGTGAAAAGAGTCATAGTTGCTTTCTACTGGGGAAACCAGAGATCTGGAAGGACAAAGTAAGGACAAGCCTTATCTGAGGACTGGTAAACTACCGCTGAGCACTCAAGGGCAAGGAGCAGGGAAATAAAGGAAGGAAAGCAGTCTGTAGGTAAATTGTTGAACTGGGCTGCGAGACTGCAGGATGGAGATATTTCTTTGATTTGTGATAAATCTCAGTCTGTTTAACAGCTTCTGAATTTTCTGAGTTGGAATGTAACTTCCACAGGAACTTCTTGTTGCAAATTAGGATTACACTGTCAAGTAAAGGACTGATTCAGAGGACATGTCTCACACGACCAATATATTTTATAAACAATGTCCACTTTTCTATAAACAATTGCTGTATGCTTTTGTTTCCTATTCTTACAGTTTGGGTTCAGAAAAAAAAAAACAGAAATGAGTAGCCGTAATCTTGTTAATTCTTACTTCATTACATCTCATTGTTTGCCTGTTGCCTCCCTACTAATATGTAAAGAACCGTTATCAAATGCATTCAGAGGGATTCACTGAAATAACATCACTTAACCGACCTGCTTAAAAAACAGTCGTAAATGGCAAAATTCTGTTTTTTCCCCTCAAAAACAGATTTTGCCATTTACGATGTTTTTTAAGCAGGTGGTTAAGTGATGTTATTTCAGTGAATCCCTCTGAATGCAGTTTGTAACGGTTCTTTGACAGTATTAGACTAGGGAGGGCACAGGCAAATACAAGTGATATGGCAACTATGTTGTGTAATAATAAGCAAACTTCCTCATATTGATAAAAATTTCTTAGCTAGATTTCTTAGCCTAATACAGGACAGAGAAAGGAACTGGGGCACCTGTGACAGGGTTTTAACCTCTAGTTAACTTCTAGTATCTTATACCAAGAGTCAATCTGGAAGCATGCGTAGACTAAGAGTTTCCAACTCTTCTTTTGTTCAGGCTAAGACATGAAACCCAATGCTGTTTTGAAATGAGCACATTGCTAAGGTCCAAACATGAAAACTCGATGTTTTCAGAGTGCCTTCACTTTCTTTTCTACTATAAATATGAAATAAGGACAAAATGGATTGTGTGTGGAATTGTGGAGTCTCCATCACTTCAGGCCAAACTTCTAACTGGAGTAAAAGACTGCAATAAAACTGTTGTCTGATCCTGTCTTGAGGTGTCAGCTAGCTGACTTCCAAGGATGTCTCCATGTATGTGGTTGTAGAAACTATTTATCTTTTTACAGTTCAGCATTTTCCAGCAAAAGTGTGTGTTTTTGCATAACATGACTATCAGAGCCACTTTTATGCAGGTTATTTTGTGAACTGCTGTGAGGACGGGGAGCTTGAAACATATTGACTTATTTTCTGAGTGGTATGCACCATACTCTTACTGGGTTCCTTAAAAAGCTTGTTTCATTTTGCATTGTTCCTAAACCATATTGAAAACGAACAGAAGAATAGATTTTGGTGACTCTGGGCTGGGAAACTAAATGAAATGAGGTGCTGTCAGATTAAGTTAAAATTCAGTACTTTTTGGGGGGTTCAACATAAGATAGGCTTTATGGTTCAGATGCTGATCTAAAAGTGCTGAAGCTATGTGTGCTGCAGTCATGAGACAGGCCGACTAAAGGATCTTTGCTGCACATCAGATGAAGTCACCAGTGACCATGTCATGTCTGAAGTCTTGCTTGACAAGTTTCTTCAGGCTTTCAGCAGCATTGAAAACAGAGTTAGAAATAACCTTTCTCTAGTTTTGGGTATCACACGGGAATAAGCTGTTGCACTACCTCAAGTTCTTTCTGTCAAACCATAAAGGTTTAAGCCAAATTTTGTGAAGACTTCCTCTCACTAGAGTAGACTGCACATCTTTCTTAGCTTCTGACTGCTTGTTTGAAGCTTGAGTCTTCTGTGATTCTTCTCTAAACCACAACAATTATAAACCACATTTCTATATATTTTGATAGGCAGTACTCTGCATCTTGTAGATATTAAGCAAAAAAACATTCAGAGTGTTTAGAAGTCTATAATTTCTAATCTATTAGGAGATGAGAGATGGTTTGTTTCCAATGTGATAATGAGAAAAATTGGTGTGATGCTTAATGGCTGTAAAACCAAATAATTTTTACTTTCACCACCATTATTTTTAATTAAGACTGTTACAATCAATTGAGTACCTGTAGAGATTTACTAGCAAAGTTTAGCAACAAGTGATATGTCTTTTTTTGACTCTCTGATACGGCTGGAAAAAATAGTCACATTTCCATGAATGCAGACTCTTTGGGTTGGAAATAGATGCAGAACATTTCTAAGTCAAACAAAGTCTAAGGACAATCACTTTGATTTTAACCTGCTTGCGTTTGTCAGTTAGTTTGAGTGATGGATGATCTTAATGGTGGAGCACGGTAGTATACTACCAGGGATGAGGCTGAGGATACTGTGGGCTCTGTCACTATAACCAGTGCTATACTACACACGGTAATCCATTATTGTAAATTTCTATATGCATGCTACAGTGATGGAAAGCTTGCTTTGGTTGGGAGGAGATTGTTAGTGATCACTGTAATAAAATGATATCTTTTAATAGAAGTGCCTTTATATAATTTTGCTGTGGTTTATGAGATTTCGCTACTAGGTGATTAGTATAAGCTGATGGCAATACTGTTTTTTGATCTTTAAGTCAATTGGTGAGATATTTGTTGTGTTTTGTTGTTGTTTGTTCTTCCTGGCCAGCTATAAATGCAAGTCCAACGCATAGACTTTTCTGTTCTTCAAGGTATTCGTAACTTTCAATGCATTTGTGAACTTCCATTCCCAAGGCTCATGAGACAACAGAAAAAAAATCTCAAAATAAAAAAAAATAATAATCCTGGATCAAAAACATAGCAGTAACAAAATTTCATAATGTCATCAGTTATAGTGTTTATTTTCAACAACTATTTTTGCAAATTTTTACTACAATGTGCATGAAAGGTTGAATTAACAGAGATAAAACCATTCTTATGGAGTGTCAATCATAAAAGCATAATTTTTTATATTGATTCCTTGTATAACTTTTTAAGAAGTTTTTTTTTTTTATGAATGTAATGTTCTGAATGAAAATAGAGACCTAAAATACAAAGTCTGTGACATTTAGTAGATTTTTTTTTCAAAAACAAAGGAGTCTTCTTGCTGCCTTGAATAGAATATATCATTATCATTTGCATACTGCAACTCATGGGAGTGAAAATAAATATAAAAGTAATTTCGTGGCATAACAACTAATGACCAGAGTTAAAACACACAGAACGAGAGATATGAAATAAAGGTACAGTTTTCAGTATGAATACTGCTGGTGAAGCTCTGTAGTTAACCTGTGACTAAGAGTTTCCTTCACTGCTGCAGATGTTCTGAAAAGAAGTTCAGAGAAAAGAAGTATGAACCTGGGTATATTAACGAGTAACTCTCTGTGAGGACATTTTAGGATGCTCTCTGTTTTTAACAAGATCAGGACAGACTGCAGTTTTCTTGAGCTGACGCGACTGTATGGCATTAAAAGAACACATGGAGTACCTTTTCACGCACCTCAACATTTAAGAGTCAAACTGGTCGCTACAGGATATTGGGGAGAAAAAAAAGCTCAATAGATTCAGAAAAGGTTTAGACAAACTCACAGAGGGCAGTTGCATCATGGATTGGCGAGTGCAACAGTTCAGATGCAACTCTCAGTTTAGAAATTCCTTAACGGCCAGAGCCAGGACGATTTTGCTGGAGGAAAGATCATTCCATGTTCGGTCTTTTGCTTCTACTCTTTTCCTTAGAGTCAGCCCCTGACAGCTGACTGTTAATGAGCATGGATGTGTATGTGTTCTGACCCAGTGCCTCCTTGCATCATACATATGTTTGATTTTTGTATTGTAGAGGATTGAAAATTAGTGGATTTTATTTTCAAGGTGAGCTTTACTGAGACAGCAGTCTTCCAACTGCAATGATGACTCTTAAAATTACTAGCTGTGATAATCATACTGTGAGTATAATTCTCAGAATATGAAATAAAGTTGTGGAACCACAGCTTTATTCTGTTTTTAACATCTTCTTCATCCCTAGAAGGTATTTTAAAGTTCCTTGGATTACTGGTTACCATATTATTAGCCTTTCCTCAATGATGCATTGACAGATTTATTTATCCAGACAAACTAATAATGCAGAGCATGGTAATATATAAAAAGGGCAAATAAAAGCTTTGTCTTCTGATGTATGACACCCAGACAACCACCTGGGTCTAGAAAATAAGCGTCTGCCATCAGAATTCTGCTCCCACTGCAAGTGGGAGCCCTGCTAAATCAGAGTAACGCTTCTTGAAGTTTTAGGAAAATAGAAAAATCATGAAAGTGAAAAACAAATTGTGAACAAAATCACCCATCCCTACTGCTGTCCAAAGGAAGACAGAGGTTTATGCAAGACAGGTAACAGTGTTATGCCTCCACTCACATGGCTGCAGCCACAGAGATGCGATCTGACAGCCTGAGCTACGGCAGCATGCTGCAGGTTTTCATCCTTCTCGTTTGCTTAGAAATCCATCCCCTCATGATGATGCCTAAAATGTTGATAGTGCTGCATTGACAAAGGAAGGAAAATGAAAGCCTGATTTTCTAGCAGGCAGCTCAAACTGTGTAAAAGATCTTCAGGTAGTGGCTCTACATTTTACCTTTTCCTCTCCTGCAATCGATACTCTTACCTCCCCATGACGGCAATCCTGGCACCTCAGGTGCTCTGAGCAGGAAATTCAGCTGTCAAATTCCCCTTGCTGTTTCGCAAAAGGATGGCTATCTGTTCTTTGCAGATACTTCCCAAGCTTTCTGTTCTCCTTGGGCTGATGTTACCATTATGTAGGAACTAAAGTATGGTGCACTTATGGGTTATGGAGTTGTGCCATTAATACCAGCAGTCTATTCTGGCTGCTTCCCTCTGAAGGGTTTTGGGAGATGTTCACAACACTGTGTGTAATTTTTTTCATTGATAATGAACACATAAAATTAGGAGATGCGGAAATAATGCTAAAAAATTGAAAATACCAAAGTGCTGAGGTACTATATTGGGTTTTTTTTACATCCTACTGCCTGTAGGTATTTCTTTCTTGTTGTAAAATAGTTATCTAGCGGGTGCTAACCACAGGTTTAAAAGTAAAATCAAACCTTGTGTGAGCTCTTTATGTATTTTTGTGTATATGTGTGGAAAAATTTTTAGAGAGGATTATTTTTATTTAAAATTAACAAAAAGATAAGGGTTATACCTAGTGTAGAAAAGATCTATGTAACTCATGAGGGAAATTGCAGACAGTACAGACAAGGTCAAGAGTGCACGTCATGTCAGAGTGAAGTGCTACACTATGTATTTTGTGAGTGTCTGTAATAGAGACATTAAAAGATGGGGAATAATAAGCCAGCACTCTGTAATGCCTTCAGAGAATCTCATCTGAAGGGAACTAGGAATAACATAGGTTTTTCTAACACAGCCATTTAATTAACATTAAGATTAACACAACATCAAAGTTCTCCACCCATTAGAAAAGTGCTTTCGGGACAGTTAGATTTCCCAGCTACCAAAAATTTGGAGAGTAAAAGTTGCACATAGTTTATAAGAACTAATTGCCTCCAGAATCCAGACATTTTAAAAATCAGGAGGAACAATGATCTGAAATTTCCCAAAGTAACAGGAATAAATATTCTTGGCTGTTATAAGTAAAATGTTTTTCATTAATCTGAATGGAATTCCACTCTTCTGGACCAGGTGATGATCTCTGGCCATGGTAGTTATGATGATCCCGGAAAAAGAAAAAGGGAAAAAAAAACAAGTAAGAAGTCCCAAATCATAGCAAGAGGTGTGAGATAGGAAGCAGAGACATAGTATGGTATCCTTCAGTTTATTTGGCTGAGGAAGGTTGTCTGAGCAAAAAGAACTTCACATTATCTTGCAACACTGGCCAACAAGACAAAAGTAGACCTGCATGGCGGAAACTTCTTCTATAGTGTGACTACCATTAATGCTTACCATCACTCTCCTGCTTCTATTTTACTAGCTGTCTATTACTAGGTATTCAAATACCCCCAACAGTGAAAACACAGCTAGAGAGCTGATGGGTGAGTCACTAAAATGTTGCTCAGACTTCCCTGTCTGCAAAACCGTGACCTATCTCCCAATTGGTTTCTCTTCTTGGTTCTGAACACATCTGTGCTTGTAGAAATCCTAGTATTCTTATTTTGGAGAAGCAAGACCTCACTATTGAATTTGCCAACCATACATCTTGATTGAGGCTTCTCATGTATGCATTTCCCACCTTGGTTTAGATACCTCTTCATATAGATCATTAATTTAAAACACAGATCATCTGTAAGCGTAACAGAGACAAGCTTGCACTCCACTGTTGTTTCTCTCGCATTCACCTCCTCTTGTCCGCAGAAATTTTCTATCTATTGTCTGTTCCTTCTTAGTATATATTACAGGTGTCCAGGCGATGTGCTACTTGGGTGTCGCATACACAAGAAACCAATCTGCTACTGCAATTTGTAGCCAATAATCTCAGGTCTACCTTGGGGAAGTTCAGCATCAGAGAAAACAAGTGAATTTTAACCCTTTGGATCCAGTAACTGTGCAGCTGTAAAGTGGAAGACTCTTATCCTCTTATCTTTCTGAATATTTTGGACTGGAGTAGGTAACAGGTAACTCTCCTTCTGTGTAGGTTAGGGTGACAGACTAATTGCATTACATTTAGGGTCTTGCTAAGACTTATTGAATGAAGCATCCCGGGCAATTTACTTTTTCTGTTGTTTTGAAGTCAGCACTATGGTAACAACAAAAACAGACTGAGGCAGAAGATTAGTCAGAGAACGATGAATAAAGGAAAAATACATTCCAGTAAACCTTACCCACCTCCAGCCCTCTCTCTCCCTACTTTACCTTTACAGTATTTAGTTGTCTTCTTCCCAGGACAATAGTCCCTGTCTACCAAAAATGAATAGTACATAGACTTGTCATAAATGAAAATGAATACCATGCTGCCAAATGGTATTTTCAATATAACATTGTCCTTAATTTCCTGATAGGCTTGAAAGAAAGATCTCCAACCTAAAGGTGTGCATTTATGCATCCATCTCACATGCCACATCATGTGGCTGTGACATTTATGTCTGGTCCCAAGTTACTCTTTAAACGAATCCCCAGAGTTGCAACATACATGATTTCCATGCCCTAATCTGCCAGTAATTAACTTTAGCTGTCCTGAAATCAAAGGAACTGACTCATCATCATCTTTCAAAGGAAAGGCAATCAGAATATTTGGGGAAAAAAATTAAGAGCTTTCATGTTGCATTTATGCCAATGTTACCTTGTATTGAACCCCAAAACAGTCAAACAGACAAAATTATTAAAGGGTTTTCGTGCGTCCTTTACAGTAAACATTTCACAGGCCTATTACAAAATAGCAGCAGAGAACTGCAGTTTCTGCCTCACTGAGTTTCACTTCAAACAGGACTGGTCAGCAAATCCCAAAATCTCAGGGGAAAACTATCATTATTTCATATTCTCATCATTGGTAATGATAAAGGATCCACAGGTCTTCATAGCTGCTGTAAAAGGCAAGTTTAGTGACACCTGTGTAGGCTTACCGCCTGCAGTGATTTTTTTCTGTACTGCCCACTCAGAACTGTGATCAGCGCGGCTGAGGTATGAGAAGAAAATACCTATTTTCCATCCTGTAGAACTCTGAACAGTTCAAATTTGTTTAGGCTTCATTACCTTGGTCATAAGATACCATATAAGCAAATATTTCCACAAAGAAATCTGAAGAAGGGAAACATTGCCACTGTGAAAAAGGGGAGTATGGGAAAGCATATTTTTCAGAAGGAAGCAATTAAGGATATTAGCAACAACAATGCCAGAATTTGATTTCTACAAGAGTAGAAATAGTTTTTGTCCTTTGAATGTGTGAGTTGGGCAGTTTCCAGAATCCAGACTCATTAAAACATACCACTACTGCACTACTTTTGGCAAATTTTATGCATTTTTGGTTCTCAGCTAAATAAAACTCTATAATAGTTCCTTTAGTACCCTAAACCCTTTCCAAGGCTTACAATTTTTGGCTTCCCTCAAAGATGGTTTTTAAAAGATGTGTATGTATACGTTCAACAAGAAAGTGAAAAAATTCTGCTTGGAAAGGAAATTAATTTTGATGAGATATTTTCCATACAGCATGGATAATAGAAAAGAAGAGTATGTGTGGGACATAGAAAAATACAGTGTAAATAGACACTAATAGCAGTTTTGTCTTATAGGTAATGTTAGAGTGGAGAGGAAAACATTGCTATATTCAGCCGTAGAGACAAATGCAAAGAGGTAATTTGATAAACAATAATAAAAGATCTCATCTTTACTAAAAGGACTGATAAAAAGGTGCTGCTACAGCAGCCAGATAAGGACTTTCAGTTGCTCAAGATTAATTTCTTACAATATTGTCAAAGTAGGCTCGGTTCAGTAATTCACTTCTCATGCAATTTTATTCTTTTCTTTTTAAAGGATAAAAACATCAATTTATATCTCCAAAGAAACGTAATTTAACTATCTGAAACATGGGATTAGAAATGCACTCACCGATCATATTAAGCAGCTCTCTCTTAATGTGCAGCTATGTGCAGTCAAATGATTTTTTCAGTTTTTTTTGATAGTTGATTTAAAAGGACCTATTTTTCTCATTGAAATTTAAAAAATTACATATATTCTAGAGGTCCCATGTGCGTAGGCTGAGATTTTCAAAACTGCCTAAAAGATACATAAGTCCAATTGCCAGCCAAATAAATTGGATTTAGAGTTTAAAATACCTCAGTTTGAATACCTTTCTGGTTAAACCTTTTGAATTAAATTCAAGCTTCTTAAAGTACTTAATGAGAAACTAATATGAGATTTCATGAATAATATGTTTTCATAAAGCTCAGTAGAATAGTGGACTCCTTGTTACTCTGACTTACCACTGCTTTGAATTCCTTTTAGATATGGTGGGGAAATCAGCCAAAATACTTATTAATGTCCTAAACATGCTTGCAATACCTATTAATCATTCATTAGCACTTCACATTCAAAATTAGGAAGTGATAATATCTTTGTTTTATCAATTTCATTGTTTACACTCACTGGTGGACTTAAGATTGCAATGTCAGTGTGAGCTTTTCTTGTTAAAATAAGGTGTGCAGGTCTTCATTTCCCTTTTTGTTCTCTGCAAGCAGAGACCGTGTTCTTTTCCTCCTGTCAGATATTAAGGGTGTCCCTCTTGTTTCAGCAGAAATAAAACATGGAACTTTTTTGCCAGGGAAGTGGAATTACTAGATTAATTTCTGTACACTGGAATCTTTCCCACTAGTTTAACGGCTGATGCAATCAATAGTTTTCAAATTATTGCCACTGTAAAATAATTATGTCTACTGAACGATCTTTGCTTGAACTGCATTTCTTGGCAAAAAAACCCAACCCTCTAGTTCTATGATGGTAGAAGACTTGGTACCGGCAGCATATGTTCTCTCCAGATTGTGGATCAGAAGGACAAACAGTTCAGGGGAGAAAGATGTTGCTGGTCTTGAAGCAGCTTCCATGCAAAGCCGCAGAAATTAATGTAGTGCTAGTAGAAATGCCTTATTAATGTAGAAACTAATTTTGATGGAGGAGCAGTTTATCCATATTTCACTCTGCATTTGTGTCTGTCAAGCTGACAGCAGTTAGATGCTAAGTATAGTTGTACTCAGGAATACATGATATGAATATAAAAAGGACGGAAAGTTGTTTGAGTTGGCGTGGCTGCAGTGAGACAGTAAAACTGCTTTCATGCCATGTTATAACAATTCAATAGCATGTAGCTTTCCACACTAGAGGATTTTGAAGAAGTCATTTACGTTTTTGTTAGGTGTTTAGAGTCTTTTTTTCCTGAGATACAGCCTAAGAAGTAGAGAGTTTGCAGCTTTCCTCCCCTGTCCCCCTATCCCTGTCATTCTTTTTCCCATGTCATCCCACGGGGCCTGCCAACACAAACATTTGCCTAATAAACACTGCATCCAGTTACATTTTATTGTCCAGAAGAAAAAAGAAACCAACAAAAAAGAAGAAAGGGGGGGGTGGGGTGGGTTCAGATAAGATCATAGAATAATAGAATCATAGAATCATAGAATTAGTGAGGTTGGAAGGGACCTTTAAGATCATCAAGTCCAACCATTAACCTACCCTGATAAAAACACCACCGCTTCTAAACCATGTCCCTAAGAACCTCATCTACCCTTTTCTTAAACACCTCCAGGGATGGTGAATCCACCACCTCTCTGGGAAGCTTATTCCAATGTTTAATAACCCTTTCAGTGAAAAAATGCTTCCTAATATCCAATCTAAACCTGCCCTGACATAACTTGAACCCGTTTCCTCTTGTCCTATCACTTGTCACCAGGGAGAAGAGGTCAGCTCCCATCTCTCTAAAACCTTCTTTCAGGTAGTTGTAGAGGGTGATAAGGTCTCCCCTCAGCCTCCTCTTCTCCAGGCTAAACAACCCCAGATCCCTCAGTCGTTCCTCATAAGGTTTGTCCTCCAGACCCTTCACCAGCTTTGTAGCCCTTCTCTGGACACGCTCCAACACCTCAATGTCCTTCTTGTAGTGAGGGGCCCAAAACTGAACACAGTACTCGAGGTGAGGCCTCACCAGTGCCGAGTACAGGGGGATGATTACTTCCCTAGTCCAGCTCACCACACTATTCCTGATGCAGGCCAGGATGGTGTTGGCCTTCTTGGCTGCCTGGGCACACTGCTGGCTCATGCTCAGCCGGCTGTCCACCAACACCCCCAGGTCCTTTTCTGCCAGGCAGCTTTCGAGCCACTCCGCCCCCAGTCTGTAGCGCTGCATGGTGTTGTTGTGACCCAAGTGCAGGACCCGACACTTGGCCTTGTTGAACCTCATACCATTGGCCTCAGCCTATCTGTCCAGCCTGTTCTCTTGAGAATTATTTATAGCAGGGAGCCAATATTGCAACTGCAGGCAAACATGGAGCTTCCCACAATGTGCCCAGCCAACACTGCAGTGTGAAAATATCCATCTGCCCTTAAACCCAGACGCAACCAGGAGTCTGACCCTTTTATGCAAGCTGTTAAATTTCAGTGAAGGTGTGTCACTAGAGTGGGCAGCATGGTTCTGCTTGGAGGTGCATGTTATATCTCTTTAAACAAGGCTCAGGCCATTTTTTTGGAGGGAAGCTTGAGGCTGTTTAAGGGGCGCATTTCCTGAGGGTGGTGGGAACCTTGCGTAGAGCGAGATGTAGGGTCTGAGACTAGAGGCTGGAGGGAACTGAACAGGGTCGGCCAAAACTTACAAAATCACTCAGTTTTCTAAACTGGCACATGGGAGAGGGAACCCAGCTGCAAGAACATGTTGCTGAGAGGAGGCTTATGTCCAGAAATATTTCTTTATATTCTGCTTTCTGTATTTGGTTTTCATTTGCTCTCTTTAAAACAAACAACTGCCTTCCAGTTGAGTTTGCCTCTCAGTGCTGTCTTGCAATCTTTCTTGAGGTGCTTGTTATGTGGGAAGGTCCAGGAGGGCCACCTCAGAGCTCTGTCTCACGGTTTCTTGAAACAAGAATCAGGTGAAGGAGAAGAGAGAACACTACTCACTCTAGGAGGTTGCAAGTAGTTGGTACTATGCAAAATTAAGGATAAGCTTGGAAGAAATAAGTCTTTACAGATCACCTTCTGAGCTATAGGAGGTCTGTCACCTGCACTTGTAAAGTATCTTGAGAAATAAGGACTCCAGCCAACAAAAAGGCCTTTTGGAGAGAATGTGTGTCTTGATTGTATCATCTTCAGATTAGTTTGCTGGGGGAAATTTCTATCCTCTTTCTATGGCTGTGGTGTAACTTTCTGTATAAGATTTTTGAGAGATGATTTGTGTTTTTGCATGGGAATCAGACCTGACGGTAACAGGACTGTACATTTCAGTATATTCTATGCACTGAAATGGCTCTCAGTTGATTTGGTTTGCTCTAGAATTGCACCTAGAATTGCAGTGAGTTGCCAGGAGAGAGAACTTGAAGGAGAAGCGGGGCACGCATGAAGCTTCTGAGACTTCCTTGTGAAAATGCTGTTAGCACAAATAATGATCTCTGTGTATTTCTGGCAAAACAACCATGTCATACCCTGAGCAATAGAATCATGGAATCATAGAATGGTTTAGGTTGGAAAGGACCTTGAAGATCATCGAGTTCCAAATGCCCTGCCATAGGCAGGGACACCACCCACTAGACCAGGTTGCCCGAGGCCACATCCAGCCTGGCCTTGAACACCTCCAGTGATGGGGTCTCTGGGCAACCTGTGCCAGTGCCTCACCACCCTCAAAGTGAAAAATTTGTTCCTAATGTTTAATCTAAATCTACCCTCTTCCAGTTTAAAGCCATTCCCCCTCGTCCTATCACTACATACCTGAGTAAAAAGTCCTTCCCCAGCTCTCCTGTAGGCCGCCTTTAGGGACTGGAAGGCTGCAATAAGATCTCCCTGGAGCCTTCTTTTCTCCAGGCTGAACAGTCCCAACTCTTTCAGCCTCACCTCATAGGAGAGGTACTCCAGCCCTTGGATCATCCTCGTGGCTCTCCTCTGGACATGCTCCAGCAGGTCCATGTCCTTCTTATGCTGGGGACTCCAGAGCTGGATGCAGTACTCCAGGTGGGGTCTCATGAGAGCAGAGTAGAGGGGCAGAATCACTTCCTTTGACCTGCTGGCCACACTTCTTCTGATGCAGCCCAGGATACGTTTGGCCTTCTGGGCTGCGATCGCACATTACTGGCTCATGTTGAACTTCTCGTCAATCAGCACCCCCAGGTCCTTCTCCTCAGGGATGCTTTCCAGCCATTCCCCACCATGCTTGGGATTGTCCCGACCCAGATGTAGGACCTTGCAGTTGGCCTTGTTGAACTGCATGAGATTGGCTTGGGCCCACCTCTCCAGCCTGTCCAGGTCCCTCTGGTTGGCATCCCTCCCCTCCAGCATGTCTACCTCACCAAACAGCTTGGTATCATCAGCAAACTTGCTGAGGGCACACGCCACCCCACTGTCCATGTCGCCAACAAAGATGTTGAACAGTACAGGTCCCAGTACTGAACACTGAAGAAAGCCACTTGTCACTGCTCTCCACTTGGACATCGAGCTGTTGACTGCAATTGAGTGCGACCGTCCAGCCAGTTCTGCGTCCTCCGGGTGGTCCATTTGTCGAATCTGTGTCTCTGCAATTTAGGGACCAGGATATCGTGTGGGACAGAGTCAAACACTTTCCGCAAGTCCATGTAGATAACATCAGTTGATCTTCCCTTATCCACTGCCACTGTAACCCCTTCGTAGAAGGCCACCAAATTTTTCAAGCATGACTTGCCCTTGGTGAAGCCATGCTGGTTGTCACCAATCACCTCCTTGTTATCTATGTGCCTCAGCAGAGTTTCCAGGAGGATCTGCTCCATGATTTTGCCAGGCACAGAGGTGAGACTGACTGGCCTGTAGTTCCCTGGGTCTTCCTTGTTTCCCTTTTTGAAAACAGGGTTATGTTTCCCCTTTTCCAGTCAGCAGGAACCTAGCCAGACCGCCACCACTTCTCAAATATGATGGCTAGTGGCTTAGCGACTTGATCTGCCAATTCCCTCAGGACCTGCGGATGTATCTCATCAGGTCCCATGGACTTGTGCACCTTCAGATTCCTCAGGTGGTCTCGCACTTGATCTTCACCTACAGTGGGCAGTTCTCCATTTTCCCAATCCTCGCCTTTGCATTCTGCGTCATGGGCAGTGCGACTGCAGTCCTTGCCAGTGAAGACGGAGGCAAAAAAATCATTGCGTACCTCAGCTCTGTCTCTGTCCCAGGTAACCAGTTCTTGTGTTTCCTTCTGGAGAGGGCCCACATTTTCTCTAGTCTTTCTATTCTCGCTGACATACTTAAAGAAGGATTTTTTGTTTGTCTTGATGTCCCTGGCCAGATTTAGTTCTATTTGGGCTTTAGCTTATCTAACCCGATCCCTGGCTGCTCGAACTGTTCCTCTGTATTCCTCCCAGGCTACCTGCCCCTGTTTCCACTCCCTATAGGCCTCCTTTTTCCTTTTGGTCATGTCCAGGAGCTCCTTGTTCATCCATGCAGGCCTCCTGGATTTTCTGCCTGCCTTCCTCTTCGTAGAGATGCATTGTTCCTGAGCTTGGAGGAGGTGGTCCTTGAATATTAACCAACTTTCTTGGACTCCTCTTCCCTCCAGCACTTCATTCCATGGTACCATACCAAACAGATGCTTCAAGAGGCCAAAGTCAGCTCTCCCAAAGTCAAGGGTGGTCAGCCTGCTGCGCACCTTCCTCACTGCCTTGAGGATCTCGAACTCGACCATTTCATGGTCACTACAGCCCAGGCTTCCCTTGAGTTTGATGCTGTCTGCCAGCCCCTCCTTGTTGGTAAGAACAAGGTCCAGCATAGCTCCTCTCCTCGTTGGCTCCTCAACCACTTGGAGAAGGAAGTTGTCCTCAATGCAATCCAAGAACCTCCTGGATTGCCTATGCCTGGCTGTGTTACCCTTGCAACAGATGTCAGGGTGGTTGAAGTCACCCATGAGAACCAGGGTCTGTGAACGTGATGCCGCCCCTATCTGTCTATGGAGGGCTTCATCCACTCAGTCGGGTGGCCTGTAGCAGACTCCCACTGTAATGTCCCCTGCTCCCGATTTCCCTTTAATCCTGACCCATAGGCTCTCTGTTGGCTCTTTATCCATCCCTAAGCTGAGCTCCGTGCATTCCAGCTGCTCCTTGACATATAAGGCAACACTGCCTCCTTGTTTCCCTTGCCTGTCTCTCCTGAAGAGCCTGTAGCCTTCCATGGCAACACTCCATTCATAAGAGTCATCCCACCAAGTTTCTACAATGCCAATGAGACCATAGCCTTGGAGGCGTGCACACATCTCTAGCTCCTCCTGTTTGTTCCCCATGCTCCGTGCATTTGCATAGAGGCACTTCAGCCATGTCTTCGTTGAGGCTGACTTGGCTGGAACAGCAGTAATTACTTTGCGCTGCTCTCCCGGCAGCATTCCTGTGCTGTGTATTAATGGTGCCTCCCCATTGGCTACTGTTGGTCCAGGAGCTCCTGGCTTGTCTATGTAAGACTTTGAGCATGCTGCAGCACAGCCAGCACATATTGGAGCGAAAGGCTGCAGGCCCTCACCAGCACCCCATTCCTCTATCCTTGGTACAACATCCCTTGGCTGGTCACAGGCAAACCCAATAATACCCCCTCCCCCTGTTGAATCTAGTTTAAATCCCTGTTAATGAGCCCTGCTAATTTTGGGAAAAAAAATTCTCCCCCTTTGAGTGAGCCAACCCCTGTCTGCTGCCAGCAGGCCTGGTGCCGCGTAGGCCATTCCGTTGTTGAAAAACCCAAAATTGTGGTGGTGACACCAGCCACGGAGCCATGTAGTAACAGACTGAGCTCGTCTGTTCCTTCCAATGTCATTGCCCACAACAGGAAGTAGGGGTGAAAAAATGACCTGTGCTCTGGATCTCCTTAGTGACTATCCCAAGGCCCTGATGTCTCTTTTAATCATCTTCGCACTCCAATCTGCACATTCTTCGCCCCCCACATGGAACCGGAGCAGTGGGTAGTAGTCCAAGGGCTGAACCAGGCTAGGGAGTCTCTTTGTGATGTCCCTGACCCATGCCCCAGGGAGGCAGCGGACTTCCCCGAGAGTGGGGTCTGCCCTACATATCGGGCCCTCTGTCCCCCTCAGGGCTGAGTCGCCCACAACTATAACCCTCCTTTTCTTCCTTGTAGAGGTGGTCTTAATGTGGTGAGTAGGCCTTCCCAGTCCTGGTGGCTCCTGTGATGTCTTAGGACTGTCATCCTCATTGTCCTTAGGCTCTTCTACTGTGCCCAGGGCCACAGACTGTCAGAGTGACTGCTTCAGAAAAACACCGGTTTCATGGTGACTAGGTTCTAGTTTACTGATGCAGCCCCTGGCTAGAGAGGAATGTAGCAGTGTTAAGAGCTTCCCCAAAGGCAAGTTGTGCTGGAGAAACTGGTGTCTGGTCTGATGGCCCTCCACTGTGGACCCTCTCTGCTGCCCCTCCTTGTAGCTTGCTTCAGCCCTTTCTTACCCCTCATTGAAGATTTCTGTCCTGAAAGGGGAGAGAAGTTGGGTGAGGATGGATATAAAGGGTTAGGAAGTTGGGGCACAATTTCTCCCTTAGTAGAAGAATCTGGTGTGACAAAATGGGCAAACATTGAAAGCTAAAAGTTAAACACATAAGCTGCTTAAATCCTTGGGATACACAGCCTGCAGGTAGAAAGAACACTATAAAGGTCTCTTTTAATGGTGAAAAATTAATCTGGACTGCGGTATTTGCCAAAGAGCATTGCAAGGAAATTTGGGACCTACATAAACAAATTTATCTTTCTCAATCTGGATCTGGGAATCACTATGAAATAACAAAGCCTCTCTGGTACAAATGCAAACTTCCAGCAGCCTATCCTAATTTAAGCAGGCAGATGGTCTAGCCTGAGGCTCTTTCCTTACCTGTCTACCTGTTTTTCAACAGAAGTGAACTAAAACTTTCTGTATTGGTTTCCTTTTAGGCCAGTAGGTCATTGCTCCTGGAGGGTTCAGCTGGTTGTCTCTAGCTGTCCCATGTTTGTAATCAGATACTGAGTTTTCGGGCTACTGTAATACACTGTTCTTTCAAATAACACTATCCTTCACTGTATTAAGAGAAGGAACTGATGGTCAATGCCAATGCTCTGTGTTCTCAGTGGCAACCAGATCATTTCTTTATTTGAATATCTCAGATGCTACTGGGGAATACTATTTTTGAAAATTCACTGTAATCAGCTGTGCCAGCCCAGACCCAGCCACAGCTGATGTTTTTTTTCTGGGTTGGAGTCCACTCACCTTTGACTGGACAAGGTGGGAAATTATTCCTCATTCTTCATGGCAATGTAGCCTCAGCTTCACAGGCAGAATCTCAGCCAAAGTTTTAGCATTGTACTCGTGACTTCAGACCCAGATTGGTGAAATGTGCAAGACTGGCCCTTCTTAGTGCCACAAATAGGATGAGTTTAAACAGAGTGGCAAAATGCAAGGTACTGTGAAAATGAAAAAACAGCAGGTTCAAAACAAACAAAAGGACATATTTCATCACTGTATAGGCAGATAATTGATAAATGTGGTTAGAGTCAAAGAGGTTTCTTGTCATCACTAAGATTAGTTTTCTTTTTGAAGTAAAAATAAACCCGTTACACTCCTGTCCGTGGTCCCTTGTCCTGGTTCCGGCAAGGATGGGGTTAATTTCCCCAAGGAGCTGGCAGGGGAGGTAAGTATTCCATACCACATGACCCATGCCCCGCTATAAGAGGCGATAGCCGGGGAGAGGGAGGCAGTTGCCTCTTGGGGGTGGGCTGCAGAGGTGTGGGTCTTGTTGGTGCGCTGTGCGGTGGTACTGTAATCGCGTTCTTATATTCCTTTATCAGTGTTATTGTTTTTCTTTCTTCTTCCTTTTGTCTGTTCTGTTAAATTATAATATTTCAACCCACGAGTTTTGCCCTTTTCTGCCGATTTTTCCCACGGCTGTGGGAGTCGAGCGTGGCTGCGTGGTTCTTTGTTGCTGGCTGAGGCCAAACCATGACATCCCTGTTCTTGCAGCCTGAACTGAACAGTAGATTTCCTCCTGATACCGTAGGGCCAGATTACAGTTTTGTATGCCTTAGACTCAATTTCCAGGAACTATCTTGGTTCTGTTGATGATAGCAGAGCCATACTGATTCACAACAGCTGAGGAATGGTCTCTCTGTTTCTTTGTTATTCCTTCTCTGATGCCCGAGTCTCCTTTGTTAATACAGCTGGTTGGACTCTGACATATGTCAATAGAGTTGAAAACTGAGTCTCAAGCTCTCAAATATTCACAGATGTAAAACAATCTAGTCTTGATTAAAGAGTCCCAAAAGTGGATTTATCCAGCACACATGAGAAATGACAGTTAAATAACAAGCTCATAATTTCTTTTTGTTTAGAGTTTACTAGGGACTTTTAAAATGTTTTTTTGATGATACAATGACCTTTTCTTAATGCTGCTGGAATGAAAGATCGGGTAGCTCAATGGATTAGACACTGTTCCAGAGTATATTTGTTTCTGAAAGTAGCTAAAACAAAAATGCATTTTAAGCAATCAACCCAGAGGTCTCATGTTGACAGAACTTGACTGGAAGTGGTTCAGGACAGAAGCCATGCTTCAATTACCAGGGCAGAAATCTGCACTCAGCATGAAGGAACAAATTTGGAAAAGAAGTGTATGATGGAGCCTTGTCATTGGTGTCTACTACAGGCCACCTGATCAAGGGGAGCCTATTGACGAAGCCTTCCTATGTCAGCTACAGGAGACATCACACTCCCAGGCTCTCGTCCTGCTTGGGAACTTCAACCACCCCAATATCTGCTGGTAAAGCAGCACAGTGAGTTGTAGGCAACACAGGTGTAGAGAAACAATACCAGACGTGATTTTGTCTTGACATTGCTGCTATGCCGTCATCTTCTGGGAGGTCCGCCTTCTTCACAGTTTTGGAACTCATGTGCCTGCGCAGGGACCAAAGATGTGAAAAAAGCAGGAAAAGGCTTGTAGGGGAACAGCGCTTCCAGTTGATCTGCGCGTGAGCAAGATCCCTATATAAGGCTTTTGGCGGGCTTCATTTCTCTTTGTTCTCCTCGCTTCCCTGCTGCACGCCTCCCCAGACTATACAACTTCAGACAGACTCAGCAGAAAACCATTGGACTCAGGGTGGAGGTAGTGAACTTTCTGCCTCTTTATTTGTTTTCCTCCTTACCCCACTTTCCTTTCCCCTTTGCCTTCCCTTCCCCTCCTTTTTTACCATTGAGAGAATTAAGTAAAAGGTTGTATGACATTTGACTGACTTCAGTGTCTTAATCTCATCCTTGGGATTATAACGAAACCTTCCCGACACCAGATCGAGACAACAGGAAACTCCTAGAATGCATTGAAGATAACTTCTTAAGTGATGTAATAGAGAACCCTACCATAGGGGATGCGATACTGTACCTGATGGTCACCAACACAAGTGAGCTCAAACCAGTACAGCTGGGAACTACCGACCTGTCCACCTCATCTCTGTGACCAGCAACATCATGGAACAGATCCTCCCAGAAGCTATGCTTAGGCACATGGAGGACAGGGAGGTGATTTGAGTCAGCCAGCATGGCTTCACCAAAGGCATGCTTGACCAACCTAGTGGCCTTCTGTGATGGAGTGACTACATCAGTGGACAAGGGAAGAGATACTGATGTCGTCTATCTGGACTTCTGTAAGGCCTTTGACACAGTTCCCTGCAACATCCTTCTTTCTAAAGTGGATACGGTTTTGATGGGTGGACTGTTTGGTGGGTGAGGAATTAGGTAGATGGTCGCATCCAGAGGGTACTGGTCAATGGCTCAATGTCCACATGGAGACTGGTGACAAGTGGTGTCCCTCAGGCATCCATATTGGGACCAGTACTGTTCAATATCTTCATCAATGACATTGTGAGAGGAAGTGCACCCTCAGCAAGTTTGCAGTCAACACCAAGCTGAGTGGTGCAGTTTACACACTCGAGGGACAGGATGCCATCCAGGGGAACATGGACAAGCTCAAGAAGTTGGCCCACATAAACCTCATGAGGTTCAACACAGCTAAGTGCAAGGTCCTGTTTGTGGGTCGTGGCAACGCCCGTATCTATACAGGCTGGGGGATGAAGGAATTGAGAGCAGCCTGGTCAAGAAGGACTTGAGGGTACTGGTGGATGAAAAGCTGGACATAAGCTGACAATGTGGGCTTGCAGGCCAGAAAGCCAACCACATCCTGGGCTGCATTAAAAGAAGCATCGCCAGCAGGCTGAAGTAGGTGATTCTGCCCCTCTGCTCTACATTGGTGAGACCCCACCTGGAGCACTGCATCCAGCCCTGGAGCCATCAGAACAGGAAAGACATAGACCTGTTGGAGCAGGCCCAAAGGAGTGCCACAAAAATGATCAGAGGGATGGAATGCCTCTCCTGTGGAGAAAGGCTGAGAGAAGACAAGGCTCTGGGATGATCTTATTGCAGCCTTTCAGTACTTAAAGGGGGCTTATAAGACAGATGGGGACAGACATTTTGGCAGAGCCTGTTGCGATAGGGCAAGGAGTAATGATTTTAAACAAAAAGAAGGCAGATTCAGACTAAATACAAGGAAGAATTTTATGATGAAGGTAGTGAAACTCTGGCATAGGTTGCCCAGAGACGTGGTAGATTACCTCTTCCTGGAAATATTCCAGGTCAGGTTGGACAGAGCTCTGAGCAACCTGATCTAGTTGAACATGTCCCTGCTTATTGCAGGGGGGGTGGACTAGATGACCTTTAAATGTCCCTTCCAACCCAAACCATTCTGTGATTCTATAAATGTTCTGTCCGAATTGAGAATGTGATCTGGGATCACTCCTGCCAAGCAGCTGGTATCAATCCCTTTTTATTCTGAGCAGGGAGTCTGTATTAAGGGTATAATGAAAACTGAAATATGAAAGATTACTACAGCTTGATTTGAAAGCTTTGGAACACTGTTATACTTCACAAAAACACTGAATAAGATTTAATTCAATGTGCTTATCACTTCTGGCATATTTTGCTCTTGGCTTTAGTAGATGTAGTTCAGGATTTTGATCAGTTTTTGGCATGTTTTGGACAGAACTGTGTCTATACAACATCTTCTGTTACTCCCTGTCAGGAAGCAAAACTTGTGGCTGCACAATTAATTTTCACATCTTCCATGTTCTTTCAGATCAGTTAACATGCTCTCTGAGCATTACCAACACTTCAACCAATTTTGCTTAGTTTATAAAAATGGGGAAGCAGTGTGGAGGAATGTGCTGGATACTCCCAACAATGAACCGCATTTCCTGGTACATTACCTCTAAGCCATTTCTGGTTGCAGTTACCCCTGAGAAATCTTTCACCGTCAAATTTTAGTTACTGTGAGAAACTATGGGCTAAAAGCTCTGGAGCATCAACATATTCGTCTATAAATACATACAAACACACAGATGTACATATATACATGTATATGAGGGAGGCTGTGGAGTTTGCCACCTTGGAGGTATTCAAAAGCTGCCAGAACATGGTCCTGGGTGACTGGCTCTAAGTGTTCTTGCTTGAGCAGGCAGGCTGGAGCAAATGAGGTCCACAAGTCCCATCTAACCTTAACCATGCTCTGATTCTGTGATATATGTCCTCTCATGACAGAATAACCAATATAGAAAACGGGGGATAATGTGTGTAAGGATTAGAATTGTATGACACATCTGTAAGTGACTAAAAAACCCTTTAGAATCCACCAAACATGAAATTTGATTTTTAGTGGTTATTCCAGCCGAAGAGCAAAGCCATAATGAGCTACATTCAACTAGTAGATTTTGGCACTGGTTCAGAGTAATTTCATCCAATTATATTTAGATGAAGTTTTCTTTTTGAAATGCAATGTTTAATCTAAACCAAAATTAGATTTCCCATTTAAAACTGATCATTTGTCTTTTAAATAGCTATTAGGAGCAACACAGTTCACTTGGCTGATTTTCTAATAGGCTTTTATGGAACAGCATTAGTTTCTCACTGTTATGGAATTAGCATTGAGATATGCCTTTCAATATCATGATGGTGGTGATGGCAGTTTCTAAATAAACTAGTTGAATGTTTATATGGGAATGGCATCTAAGTAAATAAAGCAAAACAATAATTTCAAAATCACTTCTCATCTGAATATTCTTTGAGCTTGTGTTTGAAAGATTATGATAATGAGATCCTATAGCTGGAGACAAGCTTTAAAAAATTCATATATAGTTCTCTCAGGACTTGTTCTTTTTGAACAATTTCAGGCAGGTCTGGGTTTAGGGTTCAAGCTGGGTTCCATCCCGTGGAAGAAATATTGAATAAGCTATTTTACTAATGGATAATTACTGCAGAAATAATGACCACAATAATATGATAGGGGCATCATGCTTGGTTTTCTAAGTTTGGAGAGGTGTACTATATCATAAAAGAAAGACACCATCTATTGCGCAAAATGCTACTAATATGGCTGCAAAGACCACCTTGTAGTAAAATGAAATTTTCAATTCCCATGGTTAGGACAGAGAAGAAATTGATGAAAGTCTTTTAAGAGTATTGAAGGGTAACAATTATTAATGCTTGTTTTCCAGGAGACACAGGTGACTTGGTACATTCTTGGACATTATTCTCTAGAACATCTTTCTTATTCTTAGTGATGCTCACTGAAGCTAACATATAAGAGCAGTGAATCTTTGTGGAAACTGTTTTGTTTTTTTTTTTTCCTCCTGTAGCACATTTCAAGCCTGGAGCCTCTGGGTAATATTTATATTGTAATTCAGAAAATGATTTTCTAAAGGACTCTTAATTAATTTATTAAAAAAATAAACCTGAGGCTAATATGTAATCAGATTTTAGAACAATACCCCCAATGAGCACATATATAAAGTGCTAGTGTCTGAAATCCGATGTGCATAGCTTAAGAATAACTCTCTCAAACCCTGATTCGGTGGTTTACTCTGTTAAGCAGTGATTTATCCCGCTGAAGAGCTTCAGATACATATTCGTATCCTGCTGAGTTCGATGGACACAAGCAACCACTTGGAAGTTGAGCATGTGTTTAAGTGCTTTTCTCAGCAGGGACTCTTGCCGAGTTTTCAGTGTCACTGTTATATGTCTTACCAATATAAAAGAAAAAATATGTTCTCTGCATTTCTTTATTATGGAATATGTCCATTCTTTTGATATTCTGATGCTCCCTTTTCCCATAAGAAATTAAACTGTCTTTATTTTCTACAACGTTCTTTTCTACTACAGCCGGTAATACCATCTCAAGCAGAAGACTTGAGGATGCAAACAAGCAGAAGAAGCACAGATGAGATGTTTAAAAACTGTTTTCATTCATATATCCTTAGTAATAAAGTACAAGGGGAAAGAAATGCATGTGTAATGCATAAGTAGAATTATTTCTAAACAGATCATTTCCACATTGTCTACGAGCTATCAACAACAGCTCTTTAATGGTCCATCCCCAAACCCTTGGAGATGGTTGAGTGAGCGTTTATGCTCATCTGGTGTTCTGATGTGCTCCCATGACAAAGAGGAAAAGTTTTATTTTAGTTTAGCTGTCTAAGGATATTATTTTTTTTTCAGCATAAACCCCTGCTGTAAAATATAAAAAAAAAAAATAGAGTGGAAAGTGTCCTAACAACTGATTTTTCTTTGAATCAAATTTCTGGTGGACTTCTTCATGAAGATAGAGCGGACCTGCAGAATCCAGACACCAGATCTCACAAAGCTGAAGGAAAATCTCTTTTACATGTATAATCCTTAGTCTGTCAGGGGTCAAACATAGACAGTGTCTGCCAGTCAGCTGACACAGGCTGAATTCTAATTTGATTGTGTGTTTTAACACAGACTTGGAACTCGTTCCAAGAAAAAAAAGAAGCATTAAATGGGGTTCTTGACAAAAGTTGAAGTTCACCTGACAGTACAGATTAGAATTTTCTCAATTCACAGAAGTGCAAGTTATAAATAATTCCAGATCTAGTAATTTCCTTTACAGGTACACATAAATGACCTTTCAAAAATGCGAAGTTCTGTCTTTGAAATAGAATGATGTATATTATACGACTAGCTGTAGTTTTGCTGTGTACCCTGTTTCTCTGGGTCTGCAAACACCAAGGGTTTGGCACTTTTCTCCTTCTCAGAAGACAAGAGGCAGGTTTCTGTCACTCTAATATCTAGGTTATTTGCTGTTCTTCGATCCCAGTTCTAATGCTTTTGTCATCTCACAAGTCTTGCTGGGTTTCTGGCCCTTGTCTTTCTTCTCCCCTTGGAGAGGAAGAACAAGAGGGTGATGGTTTACACCTTCTGCAGAGTATTCCTACTAACCTGGCAACCAGGTGTTAAAAGGCACAAAGGCACATATAAGCAACCTGCATACCTCATATATAACCTGACATACGTTCCATATTAAACAAAAGACAGGCTTTTCTTTCCAGCAAAGAAGCAGGACACTAGCAGCACTCATTCCACTATCCAAAACAAGCCCCAGTAGCCAATACTCAATAATGTGACAAATATAAGTTCTGTTTCAGCTTTGGAAGCGCTTACAAGCTGCTGGGTCCTTAGCCAGGCTTGCCATGCCATAACAAAGCACATGTTGGGTATGGAAAGGAAAACACTAGCAGAAAGATTGTGATGCAACTGATGTTTTTTTAGGTGGGTTTGCTTGTCCAGGGAGTGGTGGAAATAAGTCCTGATCACTGCTCAGGCCTTTATCTATGGACTGCTGCAGACATTTTAAGGGGAAGGAGGAATAGCAGGTAATTTGGTGTAGAAACTACTGTGTTTGCTTTGTCATTTGATGTTGTGTTTCCTCTTTTTCTAACCTGGGTTATTCTTGTTCTTCCTCCATTTTGCTTGTCATCTGGCTGGAACTCCTCTAGCTGGTCATCCTCTTGAAAGATATTTCACACCTTAAATAGCTTATCATAGAGGAAGAAACACAAGATGCCAAAATAAAAACTTCATGATATGCACCAGGGTTAGGGAGCAAACTTTTTTCTTTATTGTAAAAAAAAACATTGGAGATAGGAAAAAAAATATAATATTCTCACCTGACAATGGGCTGCAGCAAAAATCTGCTAATGTCTGGTGAAAATCCAAGTATGGCCTTTGATATTGCTGCTAGCCCAGTTGCTAGGCTTTTCACAGCATATTTAGATTATGTATATGAACCTGTATCTCATAAAATGAATGCCCAAGACTGTTGGCTGATGTCTATTCTGATTCTTCCTTGTTCCTGTTGTGTTTTTATTTTTAAAGCTTTTAATAAAATAAGTTTCTATTGAATGTTTGGAATTTGGTGTTGCCAAATTTTCTCCAAAACATTGACATCCTCTTCAGGCTGAGATGCTAATCACACCAATAGCTACACAGTTCTTTTTGTACCGGGGATGTTTGCAGGAAGGTGCATATGATGGTAGCAGCAAAGATCATCTTGTCTTGAAGCAGCAAAGATCATCTTGTCTTTAGTACATACTGCATCTACTAGTGGAGATTCCAGACCTTGGCATTTTACCATTGGGTTTTGCGTATATGTGAAAGAAGATGGCTATTTCTGTCCTTCTCTCCTGTGCTCTGCAAGCTTAACTTTCCCTTGTGGAACATCAGTGCATGAAGATGGTTGCATTCCCCTTGGCAACAAGTGGAGAAAAAACACCACAGATTCAGCTGTATGGAGAAGATGTTCAATTAAGTATTTTCAAATAAATTCCATCTTAAGAAGCACTTCACAGTCTACTTAATTCTCTGTAGAAGGCTTTCTGTTAGCATTACCTCTGTCAAAAAAAACCCCTTCTTCAGCAGCGGGTTCTACAGTCAAACAGGAAGGCAAACATTGTGAAAGCTACTCATTCAAATGCACTCTAGTTTGTGTTCCAGAAATCTCATCCAGTTTCAGGTCAGTGAAAGAAGCTGAAGACCCTCTTGGCTTCTGCACTGATTTTGGTGATTTCTGGCTGGAAGGATGCTTTGTTTATTTTGCCGTTTAAGAGAGTTGCTCTCTTTGCTATTCTTTTGTGAAAAAATTGGAGAAATAAACTTCTTTTCTGCTCTGACTGAAGTTGTGTGTGCCTCAAAACCTTCTGCAGAGTATGTTCACACATCAAGTAGTATATCTTTGATTTGTTTTATAATAAAAAACACTTCTAAAGAAACCATTTCCTGATAGTCTGTATGGGAGTACAGTTATATGCCAAGGAGGCCAGACTTTCTCCTTTTCCATCTTCCTTCCCTCTTCCTCCTCACCCTCCCACAATAAGTCCCATCAAATGTCTAAAATGGAAATTTCTTCGCCTTGCCTTGCCCTGCCCTGCCCTGCCCGCCCTCCCTCTCTTTAATAGCAGGAATAAATGGGGAAAAAACCTATTTTGTATGGATCAGTTGTACCCCTGTAACCTAAGGAGAACTTCTTTACAACAAAAGCCCATCACAGAATCCAGCCTCTGAAAGCGTCAGGAGGTTTGATAGGTACGTTTGTAACTATGTAGTAGAACAGTTTTACTTCTCAGAAAGGCTTACATGTGTCTAAATGTTGAGAGAAAAATAACATAAAATGAAGCATTGTTGAAACAAAGAAGGAGGAAAGGAGACACAAGTTGAAAGTATTTTGAGAAACTAATCTAGGCTGTTATAAATAGCATGTCTGTCTGTGTAGTGATAGTGGTGTAGATAGATAATGCACACGGGTGTATAATACAGAAATCTCTATGCCTCCTATAACCTCCATGTTTTAATGCTGCCACCCCTTTGTAGGAGCCAATAAGCATTCATTGAAAGAAGTAACAGAAAATACCACTTTTCCTGGGCTGCATCAGAAGTGTGGCCAGGTGGTCAAGGGAGGTCGTTCTGCCCCTCTACTCCAGTCTCATGAGACCCCACCTGGAGTACTGCATCCAGCTCTGGAGTCCCCAGCATGAGAAGGACATGGACCTGCTGGAGTGGGTCCAGAGGAGGGCCACAAAGATGATCCAAAGGCTGGAGCACCTCTCCTGTGGACAAAGGCTGAAAGAGTGGAGGCTGTTCAGCCTGAAGAACAGAAGGCTTCGGGGAGATCTTATTGCAGCCTTCCAGTACCAAAGGGGGCCTACGGAAGAGCTGGGGAAGGACTTTTTACTAGCGCATGTAGTGATAGGACAAGGGGGAATGGCTTTAAACTGGAAGAGGGTAGATTTAGATTAAACATTAGGAAGACATTTTTCACTCTGAGGCTGGTAAGGCACTGGCACAGGTTGCCCAGAGAGGCTGTTGAGACCCCATCCCTGGAGGTGTTCAAGGCCAGGCTGGATGGGCCTTTGAGCAACCTGGTCTAGTGGGAGGTGTCTCTGCCTATGGCAGGGGAGTTGGAACTCGATGATCTTTAAGGTTCCTTCCAACCTAAATAATTCTATGATTCTATGATTCTATGTCGATAAGATTCAGGAATGGTGGTGCATACTGCACACTGCAGCTCTTGGTTCACCTTGCAGCCTTTGACTCCCTCTTCCAGAAAGTAATTCTAATAGCATGGTGATATTTCAAGGACTGAAAATATTGATGGGACAATGATAATAAAACCCTCTTATTGGCCAACTATAAGGAATTTCAATTCCTTCAGCATGTGCCTGTGCCAAGTTGTCATGAGTGTTTATTCCACTGAAATCAATGAGCTCCACCAGGAGACAAGAAGTTATTCTCAGGTTTGAGAGGAAGGTAGTTAGTCAAAGAAATAACATAACTCTCCTGAGGTAAAAAAAAAAAAAAAAAAATGACCACAGACAAAATCAGCAACAGGAGACTGGTCTTCTTCCATAAGGACCATGCTTCATCTTGTAGTCCACACCACCTCTCATATCCTTCTTTTGCTAATTGGCATGTGTCAAGGCGAAGAAATAGGAGACAATGGAGGATTGACAGGGATCTAAAAATTTGGGGCTGTTCCTGTGTGTTTAACAGAATGCTCATGTAGCTCATTGTATCTGCTCAGTGCTTTGTAGACTGATGATTGTGAAGTTTGTTAGCACTAGAAGAAAGGTAGTTTTTGCTATTAGTAAAGAGCTTATGGTATGGGTTAGCAATCCCATTGTGGTCCTCACCATCTCTTCTTCTGCCCCAGGTATTCATTTTTGCAAAGACCAAGAATATAGGAAAACAAAGGTAAAGATTTTTTTTTTTTTTTTATTTTTTTAATGAAATCAATGAGCAGTTTATCTGTCAGACCTGCAAAGAGAGGCTGCTGTGGGAATCCACAAGACAATACACTGAGGAGAAAGAATGGACTGGACAGGCCAAGATATTGCAAAGGCAACTGTCACTTTGCTGCAGAGATTGCAAATACACAACTGGTACTTGATAGCGAAAAATCTCTTGGCTGGTTCTTTTGAATTGTGAGTTACAGGTGGCGTTAGAGTTAATGAATACAATAGGTTATTGTTACAAGATTATATCCACATTCCACCTTTGTAACAGGACTCCTGTTTTCAACCGCTTTAAGCGTATTAGTCAGAAAGTCGAAGCACAACCAGCAAACTCATTATATTGTGACCTGACTTGATTTTTAATCTGAGTTGCAGAAGTGTTCCTCGGTATGCTGATATGTTTGATATTTACTGCTTGAAACAGGCGGGTCTCAAGAGGGTGAGAGGAATAATTCCTTTCTGCTGTCCGTGTCTGCTGGAGTAATTTCTCTCTGTCTATTTAAAATGTTGAGTTTCTCACAGCTGCTTTTCAAGGGGAAAAGTGTGTGATGTGTGAATCAATTTGACTCAGGCCCAGGGGGTTACAAAAATATATCTGTGCATAAAAGCTTGGCTTTCACTTACTACGGCGGCACACAAATATACTTCCCTCATGGAATTTACTCACTTGGAGACAGACAAGAACCGAATACACTTATTTGGCTCCAGGGAGTGCTAGAACCACTTCTTCTGAAACCAGCAGCATCAAAAGAAATGTATTTGCCATTGTGGTCCTATGTGGTCCTGGTTGGTTTAGGGGAATATATGATTCAAGAGGATTAAACAAAAAGCCCATGATTCTGCATCTTCTCCACCTTTTATCCATCTTCCTCATTGCAATACTTAATTTCCCTCTGCTGTAGAAAGCTTGTGGGCTTCCTTATCCAGAAGGCTGGAGTTTCACATAGAATCATAGAATCATAGAATTAGTGAGGTTGGAAGGGACCTTTAAGATCATCAAGTCCAACCATTAACCTACCCTGATAAAAACACCACCACTTCTAAACCATGTCCCTAAGAACCTCATCTACCCTTTTCTTAAACACCTCCAGGGATGGTGAATCCACCACCTCTCTGGGAAGCTTATTCCAATGTTTAATAACCCTTTCAGTGAAAAAATGCTTCCTAATATCCAATCTAAACCTGCCCTGACATAACTTGAACCCGTTTCCTCTTGTCCTATCACTTGTCGCCAGGGAGAAGAGGTCAGCTCCCATCTCTCTAAAACCTTCTTTCAGGTAGTTGTAGAGGGTGATAAGGTCTCCCCTCAGCCTCCTTTTCTCCAGGCTAAACAACCCCAGATCCCTCAGTCGTTCCTCATAAGGTTTGTCCTCCAGACCCTTCACCAGCTTTGTAGCCCTTCTCTGGACACGCTCCAACATCTCAATGTCCTTCTTGTAGTGAGGGGCCCAAAACTGAACACACTACTCGAGGTGAGGCCTCACCAGTGCCGAGTACAGGGGGATGATTACTTCCCTAGTCCGGCTCACCACACTATTCCTGATGCAGGCCAGGATGGTGTTGTCCTTCTTGGCTGCCTGGGCACACTGCTGGCTCATGCTCAGCCGGCTGTCCACCAACACCCCCAGGTCCTTTTCTGCCAGGCAGCTTTCGAGCCACTCCGCCCCCAGTCTGTAGCGCTGCATGGGGCTGTTGTGACCCAAGTGCAGGACCCAACACTTGGCCTTGTTGAACCTCATACCATTGGCCTCAGCCCATCTGTCCAGCCTGTCCAGATCCCTCTGCAGAGCCAATCTACCCTCAAGCAGATCAACACGCCCCCCTAGTTCAGTGTCGTCTGCGAACTTACTGAGGGTGCATTTGATCCCCTCATCCAGATCATTGATAAAGATATTAAAGAGAACGGGCCCCAGCACCGATCCCTGGGGGACACCACTCGTGACTGGACACCAACTGGATTTAACTCCATTTACCACCACTCTCTGGGAACGGCCATACATGGTTGTTACCTATGCAGCATAAACAAAGTTGATCTAATTCTCTCCTTTCCCGCTGCTGCCAATGATTTGTCCTTTCAAGTTATTGCAGGTCATTCTTTCTCCATACTTTTCAAAGAAAGCAGAGTAGAGCACCTGTTACTCCTTTTTCCTCCACCATTATAACCTTTCTGTATTGCTTCTTTATGCAAATACATAAGAGATTCTCAAGTTCACATGCTCTAGGATTTTTATCATGTAGTCCCACATCCCTTCCAGAAACACCAGCTGCCAGAGGCATACAAAGCAACTTAGCTAGAAAGAGGAAAATTTTGGCTGTTACTTTATGATGTTGATTTATAAGCTGCAAGATTTTATATTATCCAGCTAACCTTTATTATCCCTGCACTTTGTCTGTTTGATATCTGAATGAGGAAAACAAATACTATAATAAAGCAGCTGTGTCAGACGTATCTGTATGTTGTGGTCCTGTGCCATCATCCTGAATAGGTTGGCCTTTTCTAAATTAGAAGGTCCCTGAAGCAAATGAAGGATAAGAGAATGAGCAAATGGACTTTCTCCTCTGTAGAAGCTGATATGTGTAAGTATCAGCAACAGTAAGGAAGAAAAATTACTTTTGTATCTTGTTCTCATAATTAAATTGCTCAGCTATTTGCAGATCTCCTTCCAGGGTCACCACCACTGGGATCTGTCTGCTGCACTTATGCAGTCACCAGCAGACAGAGTTCGTGCAGCCTGCTGCGTGGACAAAATTGTGGAAAAGACTGCTGCTGTCATGGTTTCAGCTGATCTTCTTTGCTTGGTCTGTCAGACCCTGCGTTCAGAGTAACTCCGGGAGTTGAGCCTGTGTGTTAGCAAAAGGAGCCCACTCCTCAGCACTGATTTTTTTCCAGTCTTGAGTAACTAGTATCTTGTGCTTCATCCAAAGGAACAAACCCTGCTTCGTGAAGTCCATGTGTTACCAGAGCTAAGAGCAAAACCAAAATAGCTCTGACACCTCCAGAGTCTAGAGCTCCTGTATTTGGAGAGGCTGTTCCAGGCGTGGTTGTCACCCCAATTTCTCCCTCTGCACGGGGACCTGACTACCCAGCGTAGACCCAGGAGCGGTGCGGGGTGGCAGTGAGGCATAGAGGTGCTCGTTCCTTCTGCAGACCTACATCATGGCTCGCCCAGCACCATGGAAACACACGCCAATGTGAAAGGACACCCGTGAAAAATAGTCTGTTGTTTTCCGGGATGGCTTAAAGGACAAAACTCTTTCCTCCCCGACCTGAGGTCCACCGCAGGAGGCAGCAGTGTCACTCCAGCTGCAGCCCTTCTCTGAAGAGAACCAAGCACTGAGCAGCTCATCGCTGGCAGTTGCTGATTGCTGCAGATATTGGATCAAGAAAAACATGACCAATGTACCCATGAAATATCACAGTCTGGGGGTTTTGCCCTCTTCCTCTCTTTTTCCCTTTTCTCTCCTTCATTCAGCTGGTTAAATCAATCTTTATATTAGGAAGATATATTCTAGCCCACAGAACATCACCTTTATTGAGGGTTTTCGTCTCACTCACCCTGTAAAACTACTCCGGGATTTTAAATTAAATAAGAAACCCAATCTCCCTGTCTGTTTTTATGTGCTCAGGGTCCTTTTTGTTTTACTCTTAACTTTTTGTGTATTAGTTGAGGCCATAATGATATGTCTTATGAAGGTATCTATGGGAATGAAAATGCTACAAGGGAAACGCATCCTTATTTTAACAATATCAGATGAGGGAAACAAATGAAGATTATAAATCACATAAGGGATTTCTGACTCCACAGACTAGGAACGCAGTTTGCGGGAACAATGTGTGCTCTGCATGCAGCTGTGACCTCTGAAAATAACTGCTGAATCCTGCAGAGCTGCTGCTGTGATGAGGGTTCTCTGTAAGGAAACACAAGTTGGTTAAGCTCCTTCTGGGCTCCTAACCCTTACTCATAAAAAATTCAGGAACAGCGCTTAAAATGCTGGATTGAGTCTGGTAACCCTTATTTTCTGACCCTTTTTCAAGACAGATTTTTAAGGATTAAAATACCTCACTGAAAATAATGAGCAGATCTGGGGCTTTTCCTTAAGATGGACAATGCCTGTTCATTGATGTTTATATGACAAATGCACGTTTATTCTTGTATGTGTGAGACACTGTATCTCCAGACACCAAAGTGCAGTCTTGTGTTTGTATCTCTCTACATCAAGGTTTTGTATGTGACTTCTGGCAGGCTGATTGCTTTTTTATGTCCTGAGCTGAAAAAGATAGCTAGTATGATCTTTTGTGTGTTTGAACTCTGAGTTCTTAATGCAAAAACTGCTTTCTTTTTTTTTTTTTCATTTTTTTGCCTTTGTAAAGTATTTTGGCTTGCTTGGGCTTTCTGGGTGCTGACGTATCGCAAATGGTAATAACTGCAGAACAGGGAGGAAGGCTTTTTGAGATGAAGGCTAATTTTCTTGTTTCAGGGTATGAGTCATCATCTGCGTTGAAGCTCTTCAGTCCTTACAGACCGGGAGTAAATGATAACTTAAGACCACACAGGTGTTTTTTTGGAAGCAGCTGACTTGGAAACAGGAATGTTTCTCTAAAAGAACTTGTGCCTCAGACTAGATGTGCTGATAAGGGCATCCACCAGGCACTGCCTGGCTCTCCTTTACTGCAGCGAAGGTTGCTCGTTGGGCTGTCAGCTGCAACAGAGACTGTGTCCAGCTAGATGGGGGGATCCACAGCCATTGTCTGACTCGAAAACTCCCGTGCTGTATTCAGGTCACAGTCTTCTTGCATGCTCTCTTGAGGCTGAACCTTTAGCAAAAGAAACAAAAGGTGTGAGTAATATCTCCTGTATTAGTAAAAAAATGTGTAAAATAACTGAAGAGTGCTGGAGAAGTAAACAAACTGCAGCTTCATGCACGGCTGTATTAATAGCAGAAGTGAATTATATAAATTATTGACCAACAACACTTTAGGTTTATAGATTTTTCCTGAAAACCATTTGAAATTTACTATGAAAGCTATGAGATAGGTGGGAAGTCTATTTTCTTAACCACTGGATGTATTGACTTAATGAGCACTAGTTCAGGATTTCTGGCTCCATATTTATTTTTTTTTTCCATTTTTTTTTTCTAAGCTTTGTGTGCCATAGTTAAGTTTGAGGTCTAGTACTGAGTATGGTCTAATGGTGAGAGAACCTGTTGGCTGTGACTAATGCTCAGCCCTAAAACCTTGCTGTGAAGGGGGAGAAGAAAAGTGTGTTCAGATGAGAATTACTTTGAGGGGGATAATAAATTAGGATCCTGGTATTAGTGTGAAAACTGGAAACACACAAAAAAAACCCCTGCTATAAAAAATGTAATTATGTTCTATTGACAAAGCAGTATCTTTTTATTGCATTGTTTATGAATAGAAGAGACAAAGTAATCTAGCTAAAAGCATCAAGCGTTAAAGCCATACTATGTTTTATATTGAATTCCAATTCATCCACCTTCTCACGCACACACACACACAAAACTTGCCAGCAAGATAAAAACATCTGAATTTCCAAATAAACTTACAAGTCTTGGCTGGATACGTAGAAATCCTAGATAATATACAACACGTGCTCTCCCTTGATATAGAGGGTGACTCTGTAAAAAGTATGTTGAAACCGCTGGGCTAAACTCTCCTCTCAAAACAACTAAGTATCTAGCTGTAAATGAAAGCAGATCACAGAAGCTTTCTGCTGTGCAGAAAATCATGGAGCTAGATACAGCCTGCCTCCTGTAAGACGGCATTAACTTCCTGAGCTAAAGGGGTAGGTTTCATTTGCAAAGTTTAATCTTAATATCACCAGTAACCATGGACTTGCAGTAATTTGCTTGCCATATTCTCTTCATGTGTCTTAGAATAAAATAATCTCCCTGATATACAAATTTCTACAAGAAGAAACCTCAATTAGAATTTTGGTGCTTAACACGGAACTGTGTGAATATTATAAATATGCTTTAAAAATGCATCCAGATTGGAACTATGTACTTAATTTTTTGGATCAGTACAGAAATGTATATCCCTCCACCTTTGCTTGCTCACTGTCCAAACAAAAACCTATTGAAACTTTCTTGCAGCCCTATATGTGAATGTATGTCCCTGCTTCATATTAATATTCATAGCAAGTACCTGGCTAAGTAGAATAAAATGGCCACTTTACAGCTTTTTCATAGGCGTGTGAATGGCTTCATCTCTGGATATCAGGATGTCTTTCACACATGTGATATATTTATGTTCTGCAAATTACTTGGTGTCTAAGACAAATTCTGTGAAAGATGCTCAGAACGCTTCCTAGCTTTGCAACACTATCTGCTAAATAACCTTACTAATACCATTTCTTCCAGTACCAGAAAAGTGATAATATTTTACAGTATAATTGCTAGGGCTGTCAATATTATATGAAATAATATAAACCCTCATTGTATTCTATCTTTCTACCCTAGTGTTTTGATGTATTAATCACGAGGTGGAACTCAAATCCCAGATATTTCTCATTTTGTGCACATGAATGTGTGGCTTGTTGCCTTGCAAGTCAGATCTGATTTGATGAGGGTTGTGAGCCCTTTCGTGTAACACACGCCTTAAAGCCAGTCTTATTGTTTAATGTATGGAGCAAAAAGGAGTCGAAGTGCTGATGTCACTGGTCCACCCATGACTCCTACAGGAAATCTGAGCAGAATATTAGCCACACAATACATTTCGGGTGCTGTTGAAAGGATAATGAGTATTAGCTGTTCTACGGCATCCACAGACTAAATTTCTCAACAATGCTGATAATGTGAGGAACAAAGTAACTGTACAGGTTTTTTTTTTTCATTCTTTTCAAGATGGAGGCTTGGATTTTTTTGAGGATTGGAGTTTGGTTTTAGGTTTTGGTGTTGGGGGTGTGTGGAGATGGGGATTGTTTTCTTATTTGATTGTTTTGATAAGGAACAAGTCTTATATCTTTCAAGATAAAAAAAAAAAACTAATCAGAATAATCTTTCTTTACTGGCAGTGAAAGCCCACTGTGGGGATGGATTTACCTCGCAAATGGTTATGGCACGGTAAGATATCACATTTAACTAACAAAAGAGTGCTTTTCTGCTGCTTCCATGCAATGTGTGGAGGTTGTCCTCAAATTTCTGTGTGGTTATCCTTGGTGTCCTGCTGTGAACTGGGGCTTCAGGGTTACGACTCCAGCACTGTGGAAGTATGGACAGTAGTTGCGTAGAGTGCAAAAGTTTTGTGCTGCAAAAAGTAAAGTTCTACACCACACTTCTACTCAAAGCATAGCACAGTAGCTGTAATTTTTTTTTTTTTTTTTTCTGGTCTGCCATTCTCTATGATAAATCAGAGTTAATGGAGTCTTACAGGCAAAGGCACATGGTATATCAGACTTGGGACAGGGAATCCGGTGAAAGCAGGAGACTATTCATCTGTTGTTCCTGATGAAGCAGTCAAAATTATGAAAAAAAGCAGAAGCAAATGGTCCTACATGCTGAATGATGTGATAGTCCAGTGTTGTGAGCGGACATGTTTGTAGAGGTTTCTCATGAGTTAAGGAAATCCACTTGCCCTAGATTTTTAACCTCTGTTGTCAGGATCAAGGCAAGACAGTGCGCTCCAGCCTCACTTATTTTTATCCTCTGCATGATGGTAGCATTTATATGATTCAGCATGTCAAGCTGGGTACAAACACAGGTACAGGTCTTACTTAGATGGATCTCTTTACTTGGATGTTGCCATTGGTGGGATAAGACTCTGAAGTATGCTTTCACCTTGATGGAAGTCTTTCAAGGCCCAGCAATTAGTGCCTCACGTAACTGCATGGAAGACCTTACTCATTCCAGAAAACACATGGGAAGAAGGGAAAATTGTGTAGTTGAAACTAAAGTGCTGCTATTCTTCAGGCCCAAGTGACTGCTTTATGTGATAATGTTTGATAGTTTCAGTAACATTTTTACAGCCTTAGCATACAAACTATGCTTTCTTCCCATTTGGTTTCCTTGGGCTGGTGTAATAACTTTTCACAGAGAGGCCAGAGGAAAAATAAACATAGCGTCTGCCAAACTTATCCAAACGCTTCCTTCCAAATAAGCCTGTTCACAGGTTAGCTGAGCTTTGCATCTCCTCTAAGCCATGTATTCAGAAAGGCCTTGGAAGTGAAAGGACTTTGAATTCATCTTTCATCTCAGCTTAAGGCCAGGCTTTTTAATTGAGTTGTATACCTTTGCCCAACAACAAAGATCACTTTTGGTAAGGTGAAATAGAGGTAGTAGACCCTTATGAGTCTAATCAACATTTGGTGGTTTGTTTTTTGGGGTTTTTTTTTGGTTGGGTTTTTTTTTTTTTTTACAGGTGCCTACAGGAAATTTAACAAATTTAATAAATGTAGAGAGTAAGGGTGATGTAAAAACATTTACTGCAGAAAAAAATTATACTGCATTAATTATCTGATGAATTATTGTAAGAATTGGTTCATGGAAAAAAACTACTACCCAAACAAAAATGGGGAATAGACATGTTTCTCTGCATGGTTACAAATAATTTACCAAAGTGAAAGATAGAAGACAGAAAGGAAATGACACTTGTTGATTATAATCATTAAATGACACTCTGTAAAACAGGTCTCCAGATTTCTTCCATAATTCAGCCATCACTGTAAGAGTTAGCTATTTTTAACAGTCTTCTCACAAAAGTAGGAAAAGGAGACAGAGAGGAACTTTGGCAATGTGAAAAATTTAAAAGGAGAAGCAGTCATCTGGTCAGCAAGATCCTGGACACTGTGTTAAGACCTGACTTTCACTGAAATTAATAATAAATGTATGTTTTTTCTGGCTTAGTCACAGTGATTTTTTTTTCTTTCTCCTTCTCTCTCCCTTAAAAGAGTAATTTCATTTAATATCAGCTGTATTTTGTCACAAGGGTGTGATTGCTAGCATTGGGAATGCTAGGTGACGTTGAGAATATTGCAGATGACAAGCTGCAGAGTGTTGGAGAAGTGGCCACCGTGCCAATGACACCATTCCGCTCTCATTATACAGGTCAGTTACACGTGATGCAAAACTGCTTCTTCCAAAACTAGCAGAAAGGAGAGTTTAGTAATGATGATCATTTGTCCAGAGCAAGATCAAGTGACCACAGACTATATTGCTTATTACAGAAATACATGCATATGTAAAAGATGCTTTTCTGATACTCATCTTGAAGAATCTTACTAATGTGAGGGATGGGAAACAACAAGAGGGCTGAAGTTCATTTTGAAGGTTCTAAGGACACCATCCATCAGTCGGAGCGCAGATCAAATGGCATAGGAATGGCAGGATGATTCATCAATGCATTCTCTTTAAGGTGAAAAAAAATATTTATGATGGATGAGTAACTTCAGAAATAGTGGAAACCACAAATGTAATTCACAGTCCAAGCAACCAGGAGTCTGGGATGCGCCACTTCTCTTTGGCACTTCTCTCAAAGTCCTCTCTGACGATTTTCAGTGTAGAGTTCCAGACTCTGCAGATGTCAGATTGTTATAAAGGCATTGTTTCTCCTAATACATTGTTGTGATATAGTGATAATGGTGACCAACAGTACTGGGAAATCCAAGAGTTTGCAAGTGACATTACATGGACAGTTTGACTAAGTCCATGCATTTGAACTGCCTACAGATCCTGTTAATGTTGGGAGTAGCGTGTATGCACCAAATGAAGATGATGAGTTTAAGTGTTTGTTCTCCAAGGGTATCTCTGGGGAAATTTCTACTTCTGTAGCTGCTGTTAGTCTTAAAAAAATGACAGAAGTAAATTGAGTAACAAGCACCTGCTGTCTTCAACATTTCTAAAAATACATTTCTGCTGCAGGAATTGTTTCTAATTAACACTGTCTGAAGGATAGTAGACATTAAAGTATTTCTCTGAGGATTTTTCTCCTCCTCCTATTCTTCTGATATATTGTAGATTACTGTTTGCAATAGTATGCTGAATTTCAACTCTTGTGATTTCTGTAATAACCTAGTGACATCTATCATCTACAAATACAGAGCCTCATCCTGGATGAAACACAGTTTGGACTGTGCTATATTCTATTCTGACTCAAAGCAGAAGTGTATTTATGAGTTTTTTGGAGAACATATTTATTTTCAAATGCTTGTGCTGCTTAATGCAGTGCTGTTCTGACTGGCATAAGGCATGTAAAATAAAGAAGAATTCCAGATTTATCTGGTTAAGAAAGTGCTGCAATATTGATGAAATCAGTACAGGCAACATTCTTCAAGACTGTGCTTCTCAATGGAAAACAGTCAAGTTCTACGAGAGAGTTCATGGACAGCGTGTTGTGCTCCTATTGCAATGTCAGTATGCAGCACAGGAAAGATTTAGAAATGTCTAAAATACACTGACCTGCTTTTGTGGCCCATGTTTCACTTCAAAGAACACCTCACAGCCAACAAACCCATTGATATTTTTGATGTGTTTAGTACATAACCCCTTTCATAAGCAGTAGCTCTTCCATTTGCATTATGATGAAGTACTTTGAAGCAGCCTGAGTACTTGATTTGGGCTCTGCTTCTATAGGTCAACTTATACTTACTGGTATATATAACAGTAATAGAAGGAGATGGAGTCTATAGCATAGGTTAAACTTTTTTACTGAAACTGAAGATTGCCCAGATTCCAACTGTCTTTTGTACAACCGCATTTTCAAATGCCTTCAGAAGCTGACTGTCCAAACGCTCATATTTAGACTGGAATAAAATCACATGTGAAATGGCTGTGATTGTAAAGAAGGACACTTCTTTCACTGAAATATTTTATTTTCTTAATTCACTGTGATAAGCAGCTGCTTTTAACCTCTCTGGAGTCTTTCTTCATAGTCAGTCAGAAATGTGGTCTTATAATACCTATATAATGTAAAGTTTCTCAGTTCCCTCCTACTTTTAACTTGATCACAGTTTGCTCGAATCTGAGCAGTGTATGCTGATGGGTTTTAAATAAGTCCCAGGAAACATCTTACAGTGTTTTGTTAGCTGATGGCATCCAGAATAGTGTAGATATGGTCTGCAGTGAGCTCAGTTTCTTTTTCCTTGTATCTTTTTTTTAACTGGAAAAAGGACAAACAGCATCCCATTTTTTCAAATGTTAGTCCAACATCTTTTTCAAATGTTACTCCAAGCAAGAAAGGTTCTGAGGCAAGTTCAGAGGGACAAAGAACACTTAGAAATGCCTACTGAATTGAATCACTGATTGAATTACCTATAAAACGGGTTGGTCATTGTTTAGGTTTTGGATGTTTGTTTTCCTATAAGCTTAGCTTAAAGCTCAAAACAAAATACTGTCCTTAACCTAACCTAAAAACCTTTTTTTTTTTTTTTTTTAGTGGCAAAACCTTTCTGGTAACAACAAAATCTTAAAAAAAAAAGGAAGAGATTATCTACAAATGTCTTATCTGTGGGTTCTTTTTCCTTTTTTTTCTTTCTTCCTTTTTTTTTTCCCCTATGCCCATTATATCCTTCAATGTCCTACAGGGAAATGGGATGCCTACAGTAATCTGAATTGCTAGGCTGTCACAAGACGATTCCAATTAAAGAAATACTAATATACTTGGAAAGAAGAGCTATCCTAGTGCTATTTTCTTGATGACATCTAAGGCCTGCTCTTTCTTAAAGGAAGGCCGGAGGCTCTGTTTTTCAGCACTGAATGAATCCACAAAATTATTAATACATAGAGTTTGAACACACGGCAGTAGTGTGACAGAATTGTAAGTGGGAAGTCCAGGTTGCTTTAAGATGCAGGTTCACCTTCTTCCTCAATGAGACTGGCTGGTTTCTTGTCCTGTTTTAGGAAACAGTGAGCAGTGTTAAATGCTGTGGAATACTGTACGGATCTAAGATATAATGATTTCTCATTAGTGAGAAGTTATCTACTGACAGTATGATCTGGGCAATGTTAACGAGATAAACTGACAGGACAGCTGGAGAGTAGGAGTGTGAGCACCATCTTAGTAGTCAAGTGACACAAGATCTTGTCTTGCTTGCCCTAGCAAAGTGAAGGTTCAGGGATGGTTGGTGCTCATTTGACTTCTATCAGCATGGTAAAAGTTAAGAATGGAAAATTTGTTAAGCAAAGTTGGCCCAAAAGTGCATATGTAAAAGTTATCTGTCAGTACATTAATGCTGGCGATTGGGCAGAAATTCCTCAGCTGCTTTAGCCCAGCCAGGTTCTGCAACAGCACTCCCTTCAAAGCAAGAAGTGTGAAAATATTTCCAGCATAAAAGCCCTAAACTCCACTTTAAGAAGGGACTTTTGAGATAAGTTATCTTGGAGGAGACCAGACTTGATATCCAAATCAGTGTCTTTTAATGCCTCTGTCACTTATGGAAAGAATATGATGAGCAGACGCAAACAGGTTGGATTCTTGGGGTCATTCTTTGGTAATTTATACTAAGAAAACTTCTGAATTGTATAAATGGTTGAGCCCTGAGACAGTGAATGTGTTTCTGATATACAGGCACTTAGACGTGGTTTTGCAAAGGGTAATGAATTTTTGGTGAATGTTTACTGATCATTGCAATTGTACATGCAATAATTAGGTCATTAGATAGATAATTAAACCTAGATTAGATAATTAAACCTAGCTGCCTATAATTCCACTCCAACATACATTATCATTAAGAAAGAAATTAGCATTAAAGTGATGGATTAATCACAAAGATTTCATCCCACAGAAATTTAACAGATTCACGTGCACTTTGAAGGAAACCATAACCCTCAATCTAGCATAATATTAAAGTACTTTTGAAACAGACCCATCAGTTCTAAAGGGATTACTCCCTTTCTTAAAATTAAATGTATAAGTGCTCCGCTAAATCTCAAAAGGAGTAGGGACGTGGGGACCCACGATGTGGATTGGAACTAGCTTCTGTGCCTATTCTATATTGTTATTTTTATTTCTTAACCTACAAGAAAAACAATTTCAGATGCCTGACTAACATGAGTCTGACTGAGAAACAAAATTAAATCTTGTAATGTAATAGATGGATGATTAGAATTTCCTCTTTGGTTGTTCGTATGTTTACTGTCTTGTGAAAGATAGTATAATCCTGTTAACGTACCATGAGAACTACTCAGTCTAATAAATGCAGTATTTTATATCTGTGCTGTGAAAATCCACCACAAAACCTCAAGTGATGAGAGAAAAACAATAATAAAAAAGAAAAGCCACCTCAAGCCAATCCTACCTTCACTAACTTGACCGAGTTTTTCTGCATTTTTTTTTGTGATTTTATTTCAAACTGTTTATGAGGTATCTGCTGATAGTATCTGAGTACAAACTCTGCTATAATGTGACCTCTGTTCAAATCTCTTCCCATTGATTACTGGTAAATAGCAGAGATTTTTCACTTATTTACACTAACCTGATACAAACAAGGTATTTATTTGCTTTCCTTAAGAAATAATGAGTGTAGAAATTGCCCATGCGTTTGAGCCTAGATGGTGGTTGGTAGATAGGCTGCTAATGGACACCTCTCACATTCCCTGTGGACTGCAGCTTCGTCTGTGTCCCTAAGTGCAAGCAACAACTTATATTCTGGGGGAATGAATGGAAGAGTTGCACTTGATTGATGGAACAATGGGTTAATTTTAATAGCAGTATATTCGTGACCCTTCTGAGCTCATGATACAGCACCTGTCATTAAGGAGCGCTTTGTTCTTCATTCCACTTGGAGAAGATCTAGATGTGGAATAGCAAACTGTTTGTCAGATGTTCCTTTGTGGTCCAAAATCTGTGCAAAATCTTATATTTTTTTTTATAGAAAGCTGCTGAGTATATGCTCTGAACAAACATCACCAAAAAAAAGGAATCTTTTTGGTCTCTCAATCATCATTGGTATGCAAAGATGCTGTAATATCTTAGCATCATATGATATCATATCTCATCCATAATGAGTAAGGCTGCAATACCACAGCTGCTGAGCAGTTAAGGTAGGAATAGTGAAGGTAGTCATCAGGGACCACACCTGCAACTGATGTGTGAAGACATTCAGATCAGTGGCTGTACAGAAATACATCATAGGAGCCTGCTATTGGTTAAGATCCATTGCTGGGGAAAGAAGGTCACAGCAGCTTTAGGGAAACAAGCTAAGAGGAACAGCAGGACATTGTAGAAAAGAAAGTAAGTGTCAGCACAGAGGTGCGAAATGCACTCTTACTGTACAAGGAAGACTTGATCCAGGGAAATTTTTCACATTATCTTCCTGTTCTGTGCTAAGTGAGAGCTTGTTATCTCAGAACTAGGCACTTCTTAAAGAAACATCTTGTTCTGATTTTTACTATGACTTTCTTCTCATCTGCTTACTCTATGTCTTTATTCTTAACTATTTATTTTTCTGGCTCTGTATCACCACCTGTGTGTCAACAGAGCACATTACTCCTCAGCCGTATAATTTGAATGTGCCCGTGCCAAAACCAATATAAAGTTAGAGGCCTGCTTTGATACTGGTTATCCAGAGAAAGTGTATAAGAATCTCGGAATGCAAGTATATCGTGACTTGAAATAGTCTGGTTCAAACTACTTGGTTTTTGAGCACGTTCATTAGCAGTGTGGAGTACTGAAGGACATAGCACGTTTTGTTTCTTCACAGATTTTTTATTTAAAACATGGTAGTTCATCTTTTGCACCTGAAATTCATCATATTTTAAGTTCCAGTTCTGAATTCTCACTGTTCACTGTTGAAAGAGCAGCTAATTCATGTCTTGCGTTATAAAGGATTGTTCTATCTTACCATCTCCTGTAACATTAGTACCAATATATGCACACTTCTCTTTTGCTGTATTTGATGTATGAAGCTTGGTTTGTGTTTTATCAGCAAATGCTTAAACTACTAAGATAATTAATCTGAATTATGTACTGCAAATCTTTGCAGGTCTTTAAATAATATTATTGTTCATCAGAAGATGCTTCTGCTTATAACCCTAGACTGTGGTATTACAAGAAAACTAGCCCACTTAAAAAGATCATAATTGATTTTTTGTGATATCTGACATGGTTTTCCCACTAGGACAAATTGGTACATACTTCAAAAGCTATAGCTAATAAAATAAGTGGCAGCCCATCAGCTTAATGAAGCTGGTCTTTATTAACACATTTTTTCCACAACTTGACTCTCTTTGTCCCCTGGTACCTAATTCACAGCACCTGAATCAAGGATAGTGCTGGAAACTACTCATAGTACTGCTCATATTTACATTCATTTAATTACTTATTATGAAGCTTAGATGACAGAGTCACAGAACCACAAAATCACAGAATGGTTGAGGTTGGAGGGAACCCCTGGAAGTCACCTGGTCCACCTCCCCTGCTCAAGCAAAGTCACCTACAGCAAGTCCCCTGGGACCATGTCCAGACGCTTTTGAATATCTCCAAGCATGGAAACTCCATATCCTCTCTGAGCAACCTGTGCCAGCGTTCAGTCACTCTCACAGCAAAAAAGTGTTTTCTGATGTTCAGATGGAACCTCCTGTGTTTTAGTTTGTGCCCAAATCTTTCATTCACATGTGTTTTCTTACAATCCACCATCAGAACAGGGAATTATAAAAATATATACAAAAAACCTTGGGTTTGAACACTGTCCTAAAACAGACCTAAAGGAGAAACACTAATGTAACTGCTGATTTGGCTATTTACTGCTCTGGTCCTTGTCCCTGTATATGCACATCTAAATCCAAAATAGATACTGGCTTACATTCCCTATTTCTGGATGCTACAAACTCATCCAACTCTTTCCAGCTAGGCTAAAACCTGGAAAAGTGAAAATCCTTTTCATTCAGAGAACCTGAGAAATTTAAATACCATTCAAATGGGAAAAACGGGTGCATGAACAATTAATACTCTTTTTCTGTGTTCCACCTGTCCGCGTCGGTGTGCTGTACAAATAGCAGTGGACAAGGGTTAAATTGATTGGCTTTTCTCTTTCAGTATTGAGGACCACAAACCACATGTGATTTGAGGCAAGTTCTGAGGCTGGGCTCTATGTTTTCTGAGAACTACCATATTTAAATAATGAAGAATTAGAAATTCTGAAGTTGTACTCTGAAATTCTTCAAACAAAAGTTGGGGGGTTACTTCAGCTGCTTTCTCTGTCTCAAATCTTTGAGAAAAGTGAAAAACAAAAAACCAAAACCCAACAAGAACTGGGTACGTGAAACGGACTAGCATAAATTTTCCTTCTCTCCCAAAGATGAACACATATAATTGTCTCTGTTCCGTCCTAATCATTAAGCCCTCACCTCTGGACGGCCCAGAAGATCACATGACAGACTTTTTCTTGCTTGACTTTGAAATGTTCTTATTTCTCACTCAGACACTTGAGAAAATTATGCTGTTGTGCTTATAAAAGTGGCAGTGTAACTGGGCAGCCTTTCCCAGTCCATTTATCAGCGTGCTTTTTGCTCTCATTTTGAGGCCAGCTTCAAGCAATATTCAGTTCTGTGACTGTGAGTAATACTCATGGGAACGAAGGTCTTTGCATGAACAAAGCTGTGTGATTTTTCCTTTTTTTAGTTCTAGTACATGCCATTCTGCACAGCGAACTTTTTCTTCCAGAGGTTACCAAGATGAAGAAAGCTGAAATAAATAGGCATATGCACCACGACAGCCTTTCAACCCAAGGTGAAAGGAGTGGAGCAGAATGTTAAGTATAGCTATGGTTTCCTCACTAAGAGGAAAACGTGGTGGAAAAAAAAGCTTTAAAAGTTCAGCAAATATAGTTATTAGGCCAACTGGTGCCAGACAGATAACTTTGTAAGACCTGGTTCTGAAGCGCTGTCATTACAACTACAATAGGAAAAAAAAGGTAGGATTAGATACATATCGTTGACTTGGTCATGGTGAAACGCAGTCCTGAGCGGTTGCCTCAAAATTGCTTCCAAGGCTGCTCTGATTCACACCACAAAACCAGAGAGATCCCCTTGGTGAACCATAAGCTTTTTAAAGCCAGGCTATTGCTTTTATGTATACAGCACTTCATATAGCATGGTTGAAACCTTCGAGGTATCCAAGGGTCTCTCATGGCTGTAAAAGTCTAAATCTTAAAGGGTTGGTGAACTGTTTCCTTCCTGAATTTCTTTCCCTCCTCCAAAGTCTGACTGTTCATATTAAAGTAGTTGGAATAGTTTCTTCTAAGAAAGCACTTAAACTTTCCCATTAATGCTGCAATCCATGCTCCATTTGGGGCTTTAATATAAGCTTGAAGAAGGCATTGTTTTCCTGACTTACAGCATGTTCATCTTGGGTTCTTGTTTAGAACAACCATGTATGGAAAAGGATTGATCATCTGCAGCTCACCTTGCTCTCTCTTTTCACTTCCAGTGTCATTAGCACACAGTTAACATATACAAAGTCTGCCTGGTAGTTTGGGGTAGGTAGGTTTGAAAGTGATCTGACCGTTGAGAGCGGAGGGGCATCTCACTCTCTTTTGTAAGTGAGTGTTGCAGAGGGAAGGAACAGTCCATCTTAGATCCGCCAATTGTCCTTTTTCAGTACATATGGCTCTATAGTGGGATGAAGAAAGATGTGATTTCATGTGTCTGTTGAGCAAAGGTTAGAGAAATTGCTAGCTGGTATTTAAGAAAGCAAAAAATTCCCCAGGTACTCAGAGTAAACGAGCCACCTGCAGACAAGTGGACAGTCACCTTTACCTTCACCAGTACAAATTTTGTGAAAAGTGCGACAAAGGCAGTTGTGTGAACTTTATGCCTTCAGATGACTTTTTCATTCTTTTTCTGCGAATGCCAGGCATTTTTCTTACAATCCAGAATTAATCTATTTTCCTTCTTAGAAATCTTTACCCAAGAGAAGAACCCCTCATCTAAGCCTTTTCTTTTCTCACTAGTCAATGGATTAACAGGAGTTAATTTTTTAAAGGTCAGGAAGCAGAATTCTATTCCCACTTCAGCTGACCCCATTTCTTCCTTTTAGATGCCTAACAGTTTGCAACTCATGCAGATCATTGTTTCTTGATGAATTTGACTGAATGCGCAATCCAGAGAAGGTCAAGGTCTGCTATAGCTTGGGCAGCATTTGCAGCATTGTCGCAAGAACGTGAACTTTGCTGAACTGACTGTCCTCTTGCCAAGAGGTGAGTCACATGGAGCTTAACCGCATCTCTGTTTTCTGATTACATTAGAATCCTGTTTAGCCTTTCCTGGTTGAGTAGTACTTTCCAGTATAAAACACCCAGCTAGAGTAACCAGGCCAGTGACATTTTCTCAGCTGTTGCTCTTTTGATTTCTGTCTGTAACTGGATAGTCTTAAATGCAATCTTTTATTTTAAGTATAATATAAGAAGAAAAGTCTATAGTCTGCAAAGTCAGAAAGAGCTGGGAGAGTATTTTTATCTGTTACATATTGTATTTCTTTTCATCTGTGCCTCATGGTTAAGGACAAACCACCTTTGGCTACCAAACTGTAACTACCCAAGTTCTTTGAATCACTGAGGAAGTACTGTCCTGGGCTGTGGTATTAAAGGAAATTTTGCAGCAGGATCAGAGATTCCCAGCTATGCTTCTGCCTCTGACTAGTTCATGTTATAGGAAATGGGGTGAATCATATTTCATTTAAGTCAACTGTTCAAAATAAGTTACACCAGAACTCTGATTCCATGAAAAAGAAAGGTTTTCTAAAGGTTTGTCCAGAAATCTTATTAAGAGAGGATAAAAAGCCACCATCCTTCAGTTTTCTTCTTTCTCCTTCTCCTTTCATACCCTCCAAATGGTGATGTGTGAGTCTTGCAGCAAGTTAATTAAGAACACCCAGTCCCTAGAACAGACAGCATCATGTTATCTGTTGGACCAAAATGTTGGCTATGTCCTTTTTCACGACACAGCTGGCATTGGAACTGCCAAGCAAATTATTCAAGGCTTTAGTCTTTTTCACTAATCTTGAAAGACACAAATATTCTTAAGCCATCTTAATACCAGCAATTACTATCTAAAATAATTTAGACCTTTCATTATCCAAAACCTGTGTGAGCTTGAGGGCAAGCTTTAAAAAGACTTCTGCCGGTGTACTGAAATGTTTCATAATACTTTGTTTTCTTTGCCTGTTTCTTTCTCCATCCCTTTGCTTTTACTTATTCAGTGGATTATCAAAGTCCTAATGAAGAGAAATAATTCTAAGCTTTTTGTAATGAACAGCATGAGGAAAGCAATTAAAATAAGTTTTAACTTCTGCTGGTTTTTACTCATCCAATGCCTGGCATGAAATCCAAAGTCAGAGTCCATCATTGTCAAGATCATGAGAAGAGTGATTTCTCTCTAGCTATTATATATTATGTTTTTTACAAAATCAGTGAGCCTTTACTAGATTGAAGTCACTCCTCAGAACAAAACTGAATATTGTGAACAGACAATTAATGAAAAATTCTGTAAGACTGGTGGATAATGTTGCCTTCAAAGGCCATTTCCTAACACTGAGGATTAGGTAACTCAGAAAAGACAATCTGATTTGCTTTGGATTTGTTCTGCCTGTGAATAAGTACAGAAGAATATTTTGTATTTAATCTGCCTTTACAGTATCAAATATATTTTTAACAACTGTCCAGCACCAAAAGGTTGTTTTTCTACCATTCTCCCGTACCTGAGAAGCTTCTTTCACAGTGTTCTCTGTATTTCGGCTGAGCTCTCAAGGTGTCAGTGTCCCGATCCAGTGTCGGGGAGGTTTCGTTATCATCCCAAGGACGAGATTAAGACACTGAAGTCAGTCAAATGTCGTACAACCTTTTACTTAGTTTTCTTAACAAAAACCGAGAAAGAATGGTGAAAAGGGAAGGGAAGACAAAGGGGAAAGGAAAGGGGGGTAAGGAAGGAAACAAAGAAAGAGGGAGAGAGTTCGCTACTGCCACCCTGAGTCCAACGGTTTTCGGCTGAGTCTGGGGTCCGGAGATGCGCGCAGCAGGAAGGCGAGGAGAACAAAGAGCGCGAAGAAGCCCACCAAAAGACTTATATATGGCTTGCTATCGACCGGAAGTGCTGGTCCCATACAAGCCTCTTCCTGCTCTTTTCGCGCCTTTAGTCCTTGCGCAGGCGCACAGAGTCGTCCACTTCCAAGACTGTGACAAAGATGATCCTTCCAGAAGATGGCGGCACGGTGGCAATGTTGAGAGAAAATCACATGTGGTATTGGTTCTCTACAGTCAGTCTTTGGCCTTACTGGTTGCCCTGTATCTGGTGCCTAGATGAGTTGTGTGTCTGCGTGTAAATTGATCATAAAAGGCTGTTGTTTCCTGGGTGGAATGTTATTTGTTTCAGACACTCTGTTTACTTACTGACGAGTGTTGGGAAGGAGCAGCAAGACTTTCTTTTTCTTTCTTTCTTTCTTTCTTTCTTTCTTTCTTTCTTTCTTTCTTTCTTTCTTTCTTTCTCTCTTTCTTTCTTCCTTTCTTTCTTTCTTTCTTTCTTTCTTTCTTTCTTTCTTTCTTTCTTTCTTTCTTTCTTTCTTCCTTTCTTTCTTTCTTTCTTCCTTTCTTTCTTTCTTTCTTCCTTTCTTTCTTTCTTTCTTCCTTTCTTTCTTTTTTTCCTATGCCCATCCCTAAGTTTCATACCGGCTCTTCCAGCCAATGATAACCCAGAACCACAGAACCACAAAATGGCTGAGGTTGGAGGTCATCTGCTCCAAACCTCCTGCTCAAACTAAGAGAACCTAGAGCTTGTTTCCAGGACCATGTCCAGATGTCTTTTTTTAATGTCTCCAAGAATGAAGATCCTACATCCTCTCTGGGCAACTTGTCCCAGTGTTCGGTCACCCTCACAGTAAAAAAGGATTTCCTGGTGTTCAGAAATAACTTCCTGTGTTTCAGTCATGCCCATTGCCTCTTGTCCTGCCACTGGACACTACTGAAAAGAGCTCCATCTTCCTTGCACCCTCCTTTCAGCTATTGAGAGAGCCTCCCTTAGCGTCCTCTTCTCTAGGCTAAACAGCTCTAATGCAGCCCAGGATAGTGTTAACCTTCTTTGTGGCAAAGGCACATTGCCGGCCCACGTTCAGCTTGGTATCTACCAGGATCCTGAGGTCCTTTTCTGCAAAGCCACTTCCCAGCTTCCTGGCCCCCAGCATTAATTGGTGGCTGGGGTTGTTCTTCCCAGCTGCAGGACATTGCAATTCCCTTTGTTGAACAACCTCAGGGCTGACTTTTCCCGTAGAAGTCTGGAAACAGTCACGATCTTGAAGTCTGATTGTAATAGAAGTTGCTTGTCTCTTTCTCAGAATTACTCTTACTCAGGTTTTGAAGTGCCATGCTCTTGTGCTGCTTCATTTTCTAAAAGTCAACTCTTTCTCCAGCAGAGAACGCTAGAGAAGTCCAGCCCTGCAGAACAGCCATTGAGAATTAGTTTTCTGCAGAAATTTTGTCATTTGTTTTTATGTTAGATTTTTCTTTGTGTGGAAAACCAACATAATTTCTCTACTTTGAACCTAAAAATAATGAAATTGCTTTCTTTTCTTCTAACTTGAGTTAAAAGCCTGATGCAGCTGTAAAGGTGAAGTGTTGCCTGCCAGCCAAACTTTAGGAAGAACGATGCTTTATAAAAAGTGGAAGCTCTAATAACAGTCTTTTGTGCATGTAGAGGGTGGTTTCTCATGGTTACCTGAGGGCAGAGCAGATGAGAGAAAAATGTGAGGGTAGCATTCTAAAAAAATAGAGGAAAGAATTATTTTGACCTTAGTAAGGGAAGTTTATCATTAAACTGGAAGACAGTATGATATTCAAAGCGCTCACACATAGGGATAGAAGTTGTGGTGCTGGTAGCCTTTTTGTAAGGTGTTACTGTGTGCTGTGTAGTCATGTTTGTCCCACCCAGGAAGATGTGTTTCTAAAAATAAAGTAATTTTTTTCTCAGATTGTACCACCTTTGCACTGCATTTAGGGAATTGTTCTGCATTAGACAGACCTCAAAAGGATGTTCTCATGTTCACGCTCATACAGTTGTCAGTGGTTTCCATGAGCTTCCTTTGTCTGGAGGAGTTTTTTAGTGTGTTCTCCCATAAACAGATTGCAAAGGCAATGGGATAATAAAAAGCTGTTACTGTCTCTGATGCTGATGCTTGACTGTATCATGGCAGATAATAAGAAGTGAAATTTGTGCCCAGTCTCTGCTAGTCAACATAGTCATGGATGATCTTGCAATATTTTGCTGTCAGTGGCAATAAAGACCATCTGCAACGAACTGTATGAAATAGTTGCAGGAAAACACGTTAGATAAAATTTAGTGTAGACAAAAGTAAAACAACACAAGTCTGAAGAGAACAATCGTAATGTCACCTACAGAGTGTTATTGTTGCTGAAGAATGAGATCTTGGAGGTATGAACGCTGCTGGCACAAAGTGTCTATGCTCAGAAACCACCAAAAATTGAAGTGAATTGGTTGGAAGTTATAAGGAGAGAATGGAATTGTGCTCCTATTTAAATCTACCACATGCCCAGATCTCGAGTACTGCAGGACACTCCAGTCCCTCTCACCTCAAAAAGTATATATTATATCAGAAAAAGATTAAGAGAATGGCAATAATCCTGATCAAAATATAAAGCAGTTAAATAGAAAAGGACTATCCAGCCTGGAAAGGCAGCAGAAAATGGATGTCTCTTATAGATGGTAGTCTATATACAACAGGGCTGCCCTGTTCCCTTCTCACAGGGAAAAGGAGTCTGGAGGGAAGGAGCGCAGCTGAGCCCAGGAGAGGAGGAAGGAGAGGTGGTTTAGTGCTTTTGTTTCTCACTACACAGATCTGCTTTTTTCTGGCAGCAAATTAAATTAATGTTCCCCAAGACGAGTCTGCTTTGCCCACACAGTAACTGGTAAGCAATATTTCTGTTTTACCTTGAGGCATGAGTTTTAGCATTCCTGTTTTTTTCCTATTTTCTCCCCCTGTCCTGCTGAGCATGGGGAGTGAGTGACCAGCGGGGTGGGACTTTGGCTGTTAACCGAGGTTACCGCACCACAGGTAGTTATACATGCCATTGTATTTCTTGAGTCAGCTCCATTTAAGAAATCAAGGTGTCGTGTAGGAAGAAGAAAGATATGTCTCTGTTATACATTGGCTGCTGACCACTGTCGAGGATTACAGTCTCTGTGGGGTCTTGCACTCTTTAAATCAATTATATTAAACCAATATAGTTTTATAACTATGTACCCTGAAATTCTGTAGGAAAAATTTATATGTGAGAAAGGGACTGGTTTTCACCCATAAACAGATTTCAAAATGCACTTAAACTTCCTCTATGTCAGGCAAAACCCCAAAATACTGCAAATAAAAGTTAGATCATTTATTTTGCAATTCTTAAAGTGTTTTTTATACTCCATCTAGCTTCTCCAGTAATTTACACGCTTTTCCAAATAAAGTGCTCAAAAAGAATTTTAAGGTGGGCTATTTTAAATTATAATTATCCCCTATAATGCCAGTCTTATGGAAATATGATTATCTTTAGATATTGTCTGTAATGAATAAAGAATTCAGGCCTCCCTTCAGAGCAGAAGAGTTAATTATACATTCACCATCATATAAATGAAGCAAGGTTACATGGCTTAGTTGTTTTTCTGAAATATCTGATCTAAGGAGCCTCAGGAAAAGCAATGTTCACATTTTTATCCTTTAATTACAAAAAATAAACCACAAAGAGCAATGCATAAATAATATAGACTTGAATTAATTTTAAATCATCTGGGAATGAACTGACAGCCTGGGCTAACAACTAATAAAACCAGTGGGACCCATCTTGTATATTGCTATTTGTGTCTACTTGAAAACATGGAATTATTATTCTTTTCTGAATGGAGACCTCTTCTGGCAAGGATCAGGCTGGGAGAATTGCATAGAGAATATCTAAATAATTTGAAATTTTCCTCAATTTCAGGTAGTATGACTGTGAGATTCTAACAGAAAAATATTTATATTTCTACTGTTAAAACTACACATAGGAAAAGTAGGAGGCAGCTGTGGAGGGCTGCATAATACATGTGAAGTTATCTACCAGGCCAAGGGAGGAGTTCAGAATAGAAAGTGTCTCTCTGGCTTCCCAGTTCAGTGGTCTATTCATTTCTATGCACTATCTACTTTTACTACAGTGCAACTCCATTTACTTGTCCACTTATTTTAAGTTGAGCTGTTCAAGTAACAGAGAAAATGTTTTGCTGCTTCAAATGTCTCATAATAGCTTTTTTTTTTTTTTGCATTTCACAGCCTTCCAGAACTGTGCAGCAGTTACAGTGGGTTCAGGTTGTGGAAGCACCCTACCACTGAGGCAATTTGGTTTGGAGGAGGTATTTTAAAGTTAAAATTGTCCACAAAATAAAGATCACACCTCTAGCTGCCATGGTAATTTGTCTAAAGCTTCATATATAGATATGCTTATGAACAAGGCTACAAATGACTGATACCGGTTTCCAGTGGAAACCCTAAAGGAAAACTTCAAGGGAATGTACTTCTTTATTTGCATTTTTTGGAGGAAATTGAATGGTATTTCAGTAGCGTCGTTTTATGCTTGCTTTTTCTGCATGTTATGTACAAAGGTAGTATGTATGCCAGCTCTGGCTCCCCAGTTTTGCCTGGGGGAACGGTGACCTCATTATAACCACCAGCTCACAGGAGTGAGTGTATTGGTTTCCAACAAGATAAAAAAAGTCGTATGTAGGTTCTGGATGTTGTATGTACTCTTCCTAAAGAGCAGACATAGCTTAGGAAGTCAAACTCCCTGCAGTAGAAGCCTGGCTTGGGCACTTGGCAGAAGAGTGTTCTTGGGGAGGTGCGAGGTGGAGCTCAGTGACAGTGGCCAATGGGAGCAGATGATGGGCAGGTCGGGCCATCTTCAGCTTGGATGAGAACTTTCCACTTGCAGGACGTGTAACAGAGCCTTGGGACACAGCAAATCATAACCAAGAATGACGTCTTTCTACAGAAGTAGGAAGCTACCAATAATCCTTGCATGTTCCTCAGAGAAGTCAGAGGGAAACTTGGAAAAGCTTTATTTCAGACTTGAAAAAGCAGTAGTTGGTTATTCTACATATTTATTCTCTTGTAGTTTTTGCTTTTCCTTATTGTTGTAGTATAGAGTGTTTAGCTATTTGAGTCATTGTTTGGAAGTGGAAAGGATTAACTGACAGAGTATCAGGCAGGTTTATTTAGTTCAATTTTCCTCTACTTCTTGCCAGGAGGCTGGTGTGGGTGACTGCCCTCACAATTCCCGCCTCACTCTCATCACTGCCAAAAAGCTCCTTCCAGAAAGTGAAGTGTGTGAATAAACACGTAAATAGGCAAATGCAGGTAAGTCCCCTATCCTTGAATATGCATTGAAACTTAGCGTAGGCTGAGTTAAAGTCAAAATGTGTTGAATATAAAAAGATTTGTATGAAAAGATCCTACAGCTTCTGCTCTTTTAACTTTTACAACTACTGAAATAACTGAATTTCCCCCATGGCCAAAGTTCTGTACAAGATTAATCTCTAGAGTGTACAGGGCATGTGTCATAGAATCATAGAATCATAGAATCATAGAATCATAGAATCAGTGAGGTTGGAAGGGACCTTTAAGATCATCAAGTCCAACCATTAACCTACCCTGATAAAAACACCACCACTCCTAAACCATGTCCCTAAGCACCTCATCTACCCTTTTCTTAAACACCTCCAGGGATGGTGAATCCACCACCTCTCTGGGCAGCCTATTCCAATGTTTAATAACCCTTTCAGTGAAAAAATGCTTCCTAATATCCAATCTAAACCTGCTCTGACATAACTTGAACCCGTTTCCTCTTGTCCTATCACTTGTCACCAGGGAGAAGAGGTCAGCTCCCATCTCTCTAAGACCTCCTTTCAGGTAGTTGTAGAGGGTGATAAGGTCTCCCCTCAGCCTCCTCTTCTCCAGGCTAAACAACCCCAGATCCCTCAGTCGTTCCTCATAAGGTTTGTCCTCCAGACCCTTCACCAGCTTTGTAGCCCTTCTCTGGACACGCTCCAACATCTCAATGTCCTTCTTGTAGTGAGGGGCCCAAAACTGAACACAGTACTCGAGGTGAGGTGTCACCAGTGCCGAGTACAGGGGGATGATTACTTCCCTAGTCCGGCTCACCACACTATTCCTGATGCAGGCCAGGATGGAGTTGGCCTTCTTGGCTGCCTGGGCACACTTCTGGCTCATGCTCAGCCGGCTGTCCACCAACACCCCCAGGTCCTTTTCTGCCAGGCAGCTTTCAAGCCACTCCACCCCAGTCTGTAGCGCTGCATGGGGTTGTTGTGACCCAAGTGCAGGACCCAACACTTGGCCTTGTTGAACCTCATACCATTGGTCTCAGCCCATCTGTCCAGCCTGTCCAGATCCCTCTGCAGAGCCAATCTACCCTCAAGCAGATCAACACGCCCCCCTAGTTTAGTGTCGTCTGCGAACTTACTGAGGGTGCATTCGATCCCCTCATCCAGATCATTGATAAAGATATTAAAGAGAACGGGCTAACATGTCAGCTAACGTGAATTTAAATGGAGTATCATCATGAAATAAAAACAAAAAAACCAACCCCAAAACTAAGAAACCCCCTTGAGGCTTTCCTAGTCATATTTCTCAACTTAGTTGGCATAACCTTTTGCATATATTGATGTTGAGTTAGCAATTTTTGGGACTTCTCAGTTTTTATGGATTATTAATATCCATTAAAAAGTTCTTAAAATTTATTTAATTAAAATTCAAAAATTGTAAGGAGCCGCAGTCAAAAATGACAGAGGAATATCACACTTGTTTGAGAGTCGTGTGTCTTAAGACACCTCCTCTGTGGGAGATGGATAACAGTGCAAATTCGGATGACCTTGGAGTCTTTTCTTAGATCCTAGATCAGTACACAGCAGCACTGCTCTGAACTGCTGTCAGATTAGTGGGCTCAAAGATACTCAGGTAACCACCTAATCACAAGGTCTAACAGTGGATTTCTCAGCCACAGGTTGGGTCTCTAAGCTTTGTATACAATGTGTGATAAAAAGTGAAGCATCTCAGAGCAATCACAGAAATTGTGGTATCTCCATCCTTGGTGGGTTTAAGCCTTTTGCCAATCAAGCAAAGCCTTGAGCATCCTGAACTGAGCCCATGTCTGACCCTGCTTTAGGCAGGAGGTTTTGGACAAGAGGTCCCCTCCAATTACAGTGATGCTATGATAATGCCATGGTCATTGCTAGGTCATGCTGTTTCTATGCTGAGAAAAACTTTATGGATGACTTGAAATTTTTTGAAATTAGGACTCTGCGCCACTAGTGCAATTTGGACATTTATGTGCTTTGACAACATTACTAAAGGTGTTTACTCAGCACTAAAATCTGGATCCTACATTAAAATGACTGTTTGAAAATGTTAAGTACCTTGCATTAGACATTCAGCATCAAAAAATTTTGAAAACCTCATTTTCAGTCTGCCCTGGACATCTTAGAAGCAGAAGTGTTTCCAGAACTTACTATTTTAATGAAGTTACAGATATAGCAGCATTTATTTGTCTTTAATATTATAGCACATGAGTGAGTTGCAGTTCTTAATATATGCCACCTGACACCTCCCCTGCAGGTAGTAAGTTGCATTTTCACAAATGATGAACCGAGGCTCTGCAGTTTAGTTGAGGTCATTGTGGGTTGGGATCTGAATTCAGGTTTGAGGCCCCAAGTTATTGCTTTGGTCACTTGACAATCCTCTATCCTGAGATAATAAGCAATTTAGCTTAGTTAAGTAATTAGCAAACATAATAACCCACTAAATCAAGTATCTGAGCTAGACATCAAGAGAGATTTTATTACAATCCTAATAAATAAATAAGATATAACTCAAATGTAATGCATGCTTATTTTGAAGAAGCTGTTTATATACTGAACAAGTATGACAAATACTATACACTTTGTTTTTTTTTCACTCTGTACCTATCAGCATAATTTGATGGCTGTTTACCAAAGGAGTTAAAAATGTCAGAGTACAAGAAGAGAGGTTATTTTAAATGTAATGAGGTTGTAGACTGCAACAAACAGCATCCATCACTGTCATATAGAGGGGTTGGTATGACCTGAAGATTCGCAATTCTCTGAAGCAGACTTACCAGTCAGCTGACTTCACCCAGTTTGGTTTTATGTGCTTTCAGACGAGGTTATCTGATTTTTGGCAGATCTTCCTCTCTGTTCTGTTTACTTACATCTGACTGGTGAAATTATAGCATAGCAGGAGGTCCTCCTCATAAGTATGCATAAAATGAGAATAGTAAGCATTCTTCCAGCAGTATTTTGGAGAATCTTTAGTGCTCTTTTCTGCACATTGTTTTGCAAAAGGATAAACAGCAATAGCAGCAAACAGGTACCTTCAAAAAGCAACCACTGTGCTGTGTTGGTGACCAGCCTGTCTTTCAATTGGAAGCGTATCTAGGTAAATTTGGCCGTATAGAAGAGAGTGGAATGAAAATTCAGATTACTTAATTTTTAACATGACCTAGACTGGCATCTTCCAAGCATTAATGACAGGATTGGAGGGGTTTTGTTCCTTTACCAGACTCAGCTATTAAAAGATATATGTGGGCATACTGTCTGTTTCTCCTAGAGGTTAAGATTATTCGCTTAAACCTTAACAAATATCTTAGCAAACCCAGCCAAATACGTGCTAAATTATTTGGCCTTACTACCGCCTAATTCCTGCCTGCCCCTGTATGAGAGGAAGTAGAACATTCTTTAAGTGATGGGAAAGCAGAACTAAATCCTGTTGCGTAGATTAAGCTGCTCAAGTGGGCAGGATGTAATAATTTACGGCTTATAACAGACACCATGTAAGCTTGACATTTAAAGAAACTAATTTTCACCTCTGTTTTAATTTTCCTCTCTCCATAGGGCTGCCTAGAGGACTTTTGATTTGCAGAGCAATTAGACACTACAGTTACTCTGAACTATGCTTCAGTGGCATTTATAGAATGCACACTGTGTTTTTAGGTCTTTGCTATGCTCGTTTATTGGCTACACATACCTCAGCTGCTGCTGCTGCTGCCATCCGTGGTGTGAAGAGTCAGTCAGCTCCTGCCTGGGAATCGGGGAAGGGCATTGCCACTCTCTGGTGCAGCCCCACGCTCTTGGTCCTGCGAGACCTGCTGTGGGACTCTCTCTAAAGCAGAGGGTTTTTTTTCTGTTTTGCCAAAGGGAAAGAAAATTCAATGCCTTTCCGTTTTATAGTCAAGCCTTCGCTTCCCAGCTGCTGCAGCTGTCATATAGTGCTCCTTCTGGTGCTCAGCTATTTAAAACTGATCTGCCTATAGACTTCAGTTGAATAGCTAATTAATTGCAATCATTATAGGCTAAGATTTGAGAAATTTTGTTTTCCGCCCTTCAGAGATAAAGGTTCACTACCAAAGTAACAGGGTATTACCAGTCTTCTGTGCTGGAGTGCAGGAACATAATGATGAGAACGGCATATATTATGAATATGTTTATCTTTTAACAGTATTATGCTAAAGATCTCATATGAATGAAGCAAAGCTTCCCCCATCCCATCCCATCCCATCCCATCCCATCCCATCCCATCCCATCCCATCCCATCCCATCCCATCCCATCCCAGTCTTTTTTTTTCTTTGTAAATGGATGTAAAAAAATCACTGCAGCTCATTTTGCACCTTGAAAAGAAAAAAAAAATAGCAGAGTTGAAATCAGGATGTGGAGTATAGGTTTTCCTAAAGTTTAAAATAAAAGTATTTTTTTCATGCTACATAAATAGTATCAGTGAGCTAGAATGCTTATCCTCCCTTATACATTTCAGTGAGTTATGGAGCAGATCTCTTCCCTCAGTAGCTCTTGTTGTTTCACAGGTCCCCCATAATGAGGTTGGCAACCACTAATGATCCCTTCCCAGGTCAGGAGAATTACTAGGTTGATCCCCATGCTAAATGTGCACTCCTAATTGTTGTTGAAGGAAAAAAAAATCATGTCAAAAGAGCAAAAGAAAGTTTGAAAGGTACAGAAAGAAAGGGGCTTGTGATTCTGTAATGTTATTCTTTTAACCAGTGTGGATACAGACTGTCACAGAAAGCTGAAACATGTGATTTTCTTGTTTCTCTTATGACTGACGTGGAAAGCTGCTGTCAAGTACACAGGAGGTTTTTCACTACCGATTTGACACACTATGCTTAGGGCTTTCTTTTTTTCTTTCTCTTTCTCTTTTTTTTTTAATCACTGTTTACAAAAAAAGAAACCTGTTTACCAATTTGTCTGCTCCCCTAGGTTTGAATACATTTTCCCCCACAAATTTTAAAAATCTCTTTTTACTTTTCACAGTATAAATACCTATAATGCTGAAAAACAAAACATTGTATTGCTGAAGTCTCGGCTGAATAGTAGGCTACTAAAGAATATTGGTTTTCCAGTTGCTGGTGTAAGGAGTCTCAGATTGCTGTAGCATAGCAAATAATTGTATTTATGAGAACTCAAATGACCATCAGGGTTTTTTGAAAACTCCCATTCATTTCCTGCTTAGTAAAGAGCTTTCTTGGATAAAACTTGGTTAATCACTTCTATTGAGTTATGACCTTCAGTGGGACTGGAAGCTTCCTCTATAAAGGACAAAAAAAAAGAAAAAGAGGAATAGAATTTTCTGGAGGTTGTAATTCAGGCCAATGACTTAATTGAGCCAGGGGACTGTCAACTTCTTTCTGTTCTGAGATGGCTTGCTGCATTTCAGCCTTAGAGCAGTGTGACACGGTTTCCCTCTCTATTCTGAAGAACTGGGATGAGACATGTCTGCTGGACCCATGTCCAGAGCCCTTTGCCCTACCACATCCATGTTTCCATCTGAAATGTGGCAGTGGTCTGTGCGCAGAAGGAAGCAGAGCAGAGCATGTCTTGTGCTCAGAAGATGCAGGAGGGCAGGAGGAGCTCTTCATCCGCCACCTTGCATATTTCCTTTCCTTTTAAAAATGACTCCTTTTAATGTGGCATAAATGGCTAGAATAAAAAGAGGATTTATTCTAATTACACTGAAAACATATGTATGTGGAACTATTGCTATTTCCCTGATGGCATGAGAGCACTGGAGCCTTCAGATACAGATAAAACTTGTGTTCAGAACCTGATAAAGTCCTCCCTGTGCTCCAAGCGCATCGTAAGCAAAGCTGTTACTAATTGTTACTGAAGATATGTTCCATTCTCCAGATGGCACCACAGCAGCTGTGCCTTTAGGACTGCAGAACACTTCACATGATGAGCCTCTTGGTATCCTAAATTTCCCGCTCAGGAACCTCCTTCAGCTTAAACTGTCCCAGACAAGAGTTTTCTGTGGGAGGTGACACCAGTTGCTGTGGTTGAGAGGACTGTTTTGTTCAGTACGTGTGACTGTAGAAAGGTTCAACTACTGTGTGGTAGGTGGGCTTGTGTGTTATGTTGTTGCTGCTTTTGTTGTTGTTATCACAGTTATTTAAAAAAAAAAAAAAGAAGAAATGCAAACCAACTTCTCTTCCTTCATATTTTGAAAGCAAGAAAGAAGCTTTTTGGATTCTTCCTTCAAAAATGCAATCTCTGACAGTGCAAATAATTAAAACTAGAATAAATACTAGTAGTCTGTATGCAAAGAGTAAGGGTTATACATATGTTGCTTAAATTTATGTATACATACGTTGCTTAGATTTGTGCTAAGAAGTTCTACTTCTGTTAAGTGGGATTAATCCTGTCTTTCTGAGAGGACTAGGGCTGTAGGTCTCCCTCATATCACCTGAAGAAGAGAGAGAATAAAAAGAAATCATCACAATAATCTAGTTCATGCCATGACCTGACTGGTGGGGTAAGAGATAAAAAAATTATGGACCAGAGGAAGAACTATGCCTATTTGAAACCATCTCGTAACACCTGCAGGTAGCAGGACAGCAATGGCCAATGCTCTGGGATGCACTGGGGAGAACTTCCGATTCAGACACCGTGACAGCCTGCCTCTGCTTTTCGAAAACCCTCTCCTGTCAGCTGTGCTGGTGAGAAAAAGATCTAATCATGGGGTAGATGCTACCCTAGGTACTTTGGTGTTAGTGAGCCGCTCTGGTGGTAGTTGGCAGCAGGCTGCTGTCTCCAGGAAACTCTGTGTCAGCCCAGATACAGAAGTAGCTTATGGGCAATTTTCCATTCTGTGAGTTTGGTGAGAAAAGCGTTTTGAGTTTTTTCTTGGGGAAAGGGGTGGGGGTGGGGTTTACAAATGGTTTGAAGGAGTGCTAGCTGATCACTTGGAGCCTGAGAAAGAAGGAAGTCCAAGAGCAAATAATTCCTTTCACCTCCTGCCTTTAATCCACACTGACAAAAGTAAATGGGGAATATAGCGCTGCATTTTGTATTTACAGCAGGATCAAAGCAACTGACTTCCCCTCTAAAAAAATAAAAAGTCGGACCTTTTCTTTATATGGATCATAAAAAACACATTCTCTTTTTTCAATCTAGGTTGTGCCTAGGTGCACAAAGCCAAGGTGCACAGCCAAAACTCAGCACCTCCTTTTCTTCCCCCACCCTGTAGTCCCCAAAGGGCTAAACAAGGTGTGTGCTGGGAAAGGTGACTGTCAAAAGCTGCACAGTTTGGCAGTATCAGTAATAAAACTCATTTATTTTCTATGGCAAACAGCAACACATCTGTCAGTCTTGGATGCGACACAGAGGGCTTGGACAAGTGAGGAAGAGAGAAGGACTTGTGCGTTGGGAAGGAAAGCAATCCTAGAGCAGAGAGTCTCCCAGGGGGAGACTAGAAGGAAAGAAGCTCAGGTTTGCCACATGGTAAAAGGATTACTGATTTTTATGCTGTTTTATTGGGGTGGCACAAGCATTGATTACCTGGTTAAGATTGGGTTGAGTTTTGTGGATTTGTCAGATTTAATCTGTCTGAATGCTTTTACTTGTGGACAGCACAGCAAATCTCCCCCAAAACTTGTGCCCGAACACCAAATGAACTCTTAACAAAATTTGTGGTTTATTTTACTTGTCAGGGTTATTACCGTAGGCTAGGATGTATTAGGTGTATGTATTTCAGGCTTTTACATTCAGGAATCCTTGGTGACATTTAGTTCTTGATCATCTTTAAAATCTTTAAGAAAAACAAGCAGCTTTAAGACATATTATGAAAGTGGAATTCACCATAAATATTTAAACTCATCTAAACAATAACATACATAAAATGTTAAAGTAATTATTTTAATTGTCAGTCATTACGGATCCTAATCCTAATGATAGAGAAAACTTTCCAAACATTCATAGGGTTGGCATAAGAAGCAAAGTGAGACATTTCTTGAATTTAAATTTCATTTTTAATTTATAATTATACTTCCTCAATGTTTAGTTTCACAGAGTGTTTTTTGGCTGAACTCCCTGAGCTCAGCACCCAGTACTGAAAAAAGCCTAACCCCAAACCCTTATAGTTTCACAGAAAGCATTCTTATTCTTAGTGTGACCAGAATAAAGGATTACGAAATTGTCAGGAAGTCCTACTTATGGAGTCATTAAATTTAAGTCTTAAAAGCCATGGAATTATCCCTTACAATGAAGAGCTGTTAATTACAACAACCTAACCATATTTGAAAAAGGGTAGATTTTCTGCATTTCAAAATGTCTTTTCCTCATTATCAAAACCAATTAATTTTATACTGATTTATGTTGCATGAGCTGTAACATATTCCACCTGGGATTATTTGAATGTCCCTAGCAAAAAAATGGATTCTAATGCATTGTTATACATACTCAGATATTTTTTTAACGGTAGTCTAAGAGTTCATTTATTTCAAAAGAATCAGTACTTTTATTTCCTTCAGAGTGCCTTAAAAATCTTAACATAGATTTTCTTTCAAATAATTACTAAGAAATAAAAACTTTCTTGCCATCTTTATGATGTTGTGCATTGTGAGTCTTTTAATAGGTAGAGTTTCTGTTGTTACCATTGTTAAATACTCTGTTCTTGATAGCCTGGAAATTAGAAATCAATTTGTAGAAGAGACAGTCAGATTAATGCTATGACTTTTCCTTTTTCTGTTTTAAAGATAGGGGCCATGTCTCATTCCTGTTCACTATCTAGCCTTGTTGAAGTCTAAACTCAGCCAGGAGTTAACAAAAACTATAACACAAATACTGATCTTACTACTTTTACATGCACCCACAGAAATCTTTATCTCATTACTCCTCCAGGCTTCTTGTGACTCGACTTACATGTTTGAGTTATTTATGTGCTGTTTCCTGGTCAGTTTGACATTCCAGCTTCTGAGGAACAAGTCATAGTTGGAAGGCAAGAGAGCAGTTTTGGAAATGCAACATTTTAATTGGGAACTGTATGTTATCTTTTAGTAGTTGAGAAGGAAGTACCTTTTTCTTTTTTCCCCAGCAGTGTACAAGCTAAAGTATGAGTGTAGGAGGAATCACTGAGCCCTCTGATTGAAAGAGAGGTCCTAGATAGCTCCCTTCATAGGGTGGCAGCAAAATGACCTGCAACTGAGAGGAATTAGTAGTGGCTGTTAATTGCAGGAACAGGAGGTCAAGACATTATGGAAAGAGGCAGCTTTGTAGCAAAGTAACCAGTAGGGGAGAAGGGGAATAATGATAGGGACGGGATGCTGAATAGAACACAGATGGAAAAATGTGCAGGGGTTTTACTCATTGAATCTTTAATGCTATTTCTTGCAGATGACCGTATGTGACCTTGGCTTTCTCAACGTTTGAATCAGATAAACAGCAGTTTTTAATCAGCATATCCAGTGGTTTTCATAGCTTGTAAGAGACAAAGTTATTTAGCTGGTAGAAAGACTACTTTAATATGTGAAAAAGGAGATTCTAAGAGCACTGAAAAAAAGCCCTAAGAACTTTTTTCCTCCCTTTTCGCTTTAAAGAAAAAAAAAAAGAATATTACTCAAAATACAAGAAAGGTTCTCTTGTTTGTTAGCCTTTGTTTGTTTGGGGAGTGTAGTATTTGTTCTGCTTTTAATCTAAATGTCAAGGATATTTGACAGAGAAAACTCTAGGAATATAGACTTTCCTCTCCTTTTCCTTTTTAACCTTGAAGTTCTTATATCTCATCCTGATTTGTTTATTTAGCAAAAGGCTAAAATTTTCAGAAGAGACTAACAGTTTAAGTGCCTTGATATTTAAATTCCTAAACCCAAAAGCTTTTCCATGGCTTGCTTTTCAGAAGGCGATTAACAAAAACTAATGTAGATTTAACACTTGCAAAAATTTCAGCCATTTGGGCATGGATGTCCACTAGTCCCAGTGGGACAAACAGATTTCAGCTGTCTGTGCCCTGCAAATAAGCCATTGTAGGACAAATTCTACCAACTTTGTGGTAGAAAACTGCAAGCACTTCTTAAAATCTCATTGATCTTATCAGTGGAGGATCTGAACTACATAGAAACCAAAAGGATCTATTGTGAAGTCAATTACTACATAACTAAGGATACAAAGTAGCTGACTGAAAAATGACCATCATTTGGGAGAACAGGAAGCTGATTACTATTCTCTGAACTGGTAGATGCTTGGAGTACTGTTGCAATGATAAGGCATCCCATTTTATCCCATGACCCTCAGAAGTAAAGTCTGAATCAGATAGACATCTTCCATAATAACTGTATCTCTTTGACTAGCCTCCCCTCCAATTTTCATTAGATACAGCATCCCTAGGTGGAAAATTTAAACCCAAAGGTGGATTTTTATCCAGAGCTAGGGCAAGCCATAGATCTATTGGGTTCGCAGAGGTGCCTCCAGATTCCAGATGCCCCATTTTGCTGGAGAAAGTCCAAAGTGTGTCGCACCCAAACCCCTTCTTCTACAAGTTGTGCACCACCTGCACCCAGTGCTGTTCAACTGGAGAGGCTGTGTGCCTGCTGAAAGCAGCACTGCCATTCAGTCCTCCATGCCATTTGGGCACACAGCAACTTCAAGAAGTACTCAGTGTAAACCATCTTGTCACAAGTCATGCGTGAAGAAAGGCCAAACTCTTCCTACATACCTGAATCACCACTAGCCAGTGGGATTCTCCTTGAGGTGCTATTAGGGCAGCTAGTCATACACCAGTGCTCCCAGCAACGGGCAGTATACCCTGGGAAAGTGCAGGAGGGTGTAACAACCATGTTCAGGAGAGGTCTGCATCTCTAGGGAGTGTGGGTGAGCGAAATCCAAGCTGAAGGTTTATATAGGAATGTTTCAGCAGTCTTCTTTCACCAAACCCCCAGCCACTGTCACAAAACAATTGCATGTGACAGGTCTGATCTCACACTTCTGTATGGATATCCTATCCCATCCCATCCCATCCCATCCCATCCCATTCTATCCTATCCTATCCTATCCTATCCTATCCTATCCTATCCTATCCTATCCTATCCTATCCTATCCTATCCTATCCTATCCTATCCTATCCTATCCTATCCTATCCTATCCTATCCAGCATATCATCCTGTGCAGCATGGCTTGCTATGATCTATGAAGACTGGCATCTGCAGAACTTTTGCAGCCTCATTTACTGTGTTATATCAATCACATTTTGCATGAGTTAATAAATTTTGCCAGATCTGCATCCAATATTAAATTATATGAGTGGCAAGCTACTTATGCAGTTCCATCTTTGTGCAAGAAACAAAACCCCATCTTATTATTTCAACTTTCTCAGCAACGAATGAAGCTTTCAAGAACTTGCAGATGGTGAAGTTACTGGTGAAGAATCGATGCTCGGCTCCATTGAAGAGGTTTACTATGACATAACTATCTTCCAGCTTGAACCAGGTCATTGTAAGTCTTCTGGTGACAAATTTGACATGCAAAAGAATTTACAGAATTGTTTTGTACGAATATGTACTCATACTGGCTGCACCAACCACTCACCTTCAGAGTGTGTCTTTGAATCAGTTTTAAAAAAACAGGTTACCTTCATCTGGATTACAGAAAAGCCTGTCAGAAAGAGGAGGAAAGGGACTAAAATACAAAATAAGATGTGTATTTGGGATACTGAGAACTTCTTTTTCTCTTCTTTTTTCCTCCCAGTTACAAGAAAAGCATTTTCTGTAGAAAACAGGTAATAGGGGAACAGGAGAAAGGAAACTCAAATTTTCAGGGGCTCTAATCTTACTGCAGGGTGTTAGAATCTGCCTTGAAAAACTGCTAGAGTATTCCAGGATGTATTTTATATATGCACTGTGAAGTCAACAATCCTCAGTAACAAAGCCACAGGAGACCATTATTTTTCATAACTATTTATTTCACTAACAAAATTGACCCATTTCTATCCATTCCGCCATGGCCCTGGAACTGAAAATAAATATGGAGATTGTATTTTTCCTTTAAGAAATTGTTTACTTTTATACATCTCAGAGAGAAAAGGAAAGTCAACTTTCAGGTTCTTCTCAGAGACTCATCTCCTCGTGGAATAACTGGACATGATCCAATAAAATTATGGGAACACCAATTCACTGGAGCACGAATCATTTCTACTAAAAGGTTTGATATGCAGTGAGACATTTAACTATCACAAGTGGTAGTACTTTCAGGAAAATCTAAAATGAAGCTCAAACACTATTGCAAAAGAACTCAATAGTCTGACAGGCTAGTTTATGTAAGTACTCAAAACTGCAAAATATTATATGTCCACTACATATATACCTCTCCACTGTTTACCCAAAGGATTACTGTTTTGATACTGGTGAGGAAAGAACAGGCAAAAGAGTCATTGTAAAACCATAGGTCTTCCTTCAGTGGCTTAGGCAGCACAATCCTAAACATTATAACACAGTGTCATTTTCTGACTTGGGGGTTCGCACTCTGTGATGTGGACAGTCTGAAATATTCATAACAGTGCAAAGCAGCACAAGTTCAAGTCAGTATGTACTTTATCAGGACCAGTCTTCTTAAACCCCAGCAAAAATCTCCAAACTTTTCAAGTTCAGTTGTTTGTTCTGCTAGTACTGGAACTCTCTGAAAAAATGGAAGTGTTGTGGCAACTTTCAGTCAGTCTCCTTTTGGACCTGTTCTATCTGTGTCACATCTGTATTAATGTCATATGATTTAATCTTGGAGAGCATTGTTATGAGGCCTGCTCAATGAATTAATAATTGTCCATTTATTTCCAAGTGCTAATATTAAATCCATAAATTTTTAATATGTTAGAATGATTAAAAGATTTTATTGCCTGCATAACTCCTAGATGAAGAGTAGATTGACTGGATTCATTTTTCCTTGCTGCTCACCAAAGCCCATATTTTTATCAGCTAGCAATTAACCTTTAGCAAACGCTTTATTAAAACTAAACACTTATTTGTGACAGTTCATTTAAAGTGTAAATACTTTGGTTTCACAGAACTTTTCGATTAAACTCTTTGCCATGCAGCTCCATAGGCTACAGTTGCAAAGGGCAGCGATACCATGAAAAATAACAAAAGAAGTACTGGAATGAAAATATTGCACTGAAATAGAAAACCTCCTGATTACTTTTTAAATGAGTGCTCTCAGTGAGATCAAGATGTAGATTAGTTTCTGTGCTCTTAACCTCTTCTTATGCAGGTGTAGGAGATGGCTTCATATGCCTCTTGGAAACGTTGTTTTAGCCTGGCTCCAGTGCCAGAGTATTGCTCTTCTTCTGCATGTGCATATTTTCATCTCTTTCAGTTTATGAATACTGTAAAGGATTTCATTTTTACCAGAATTTCACAATTGCATATTACAAATGCATTGGAATAGTTTAAGACTGATATTCTTGTCCACTAATTGGCATCATTAAAGCCTGCTCTGAATGTGGCTATTTATGTTACCGGTATTTCTTTGTTTTTTTTAAATTTTTTTGATTAATTTTATCAATTGTGAGATATTTAACTGAGTAAATTCTGCTGAAAAAAGAGAATATTGTAAAAGACAGCTGGTCAGAATTTTTTGTTGCTTTGTTTCTTAACAGCACTGAAAATGCAGCACCCCGGTATGCTGCCTGCCTTTGAAGCTATGCGCTTCCTGACTTTTTTGTGTTGAGTCCACCCACATATACAGTTTCAGTGCTGCCACTTCTCATGACTGTATTGTGAGCCTGACAATATTTGCCTGCAGCCACAGCTTCTGGGATTATTAACACTTGAATATATTAAAAAAAAAAAAAAAAAAAAGAAAAATGAAGTTTCTACATCCGTAATATTTCAGTTTAAAAAAAGAAGTTAAGCAAGTGCATCCCAAATGTGCACCAAGAAACGCACAGCCTGCTGCTTAGGCTGCTTTTCCAATTTCCTTAAAGTTTGAATTCATGATTTTTGGAAGTGTTCAAGGCCAGGCTGGATGGAGCTTTGAGCAACCTGGTCTAGTGGGAGGTGTGCCTGCCCATGGCACGGGGGTTGGAACTCGATGATCTTTAAGGTCCTTTCCAGCCCAAACCATTCTATGATTCTATAATCCACTCCTGCATAAATTGGAACTTGAACAACAATTTGCAGTGTTGAATTCAGAGTTGAGTGATGGACACTTACTATCATATACAGCTGCAGTTAACTGCAAAGTTTTTTAACTTTTTCAGCTAAACTAAATCCAGATAAGAAACATCAAAAAATATCTAATCTGATGGAAAAACAGATGAAAAACTTCAGATCGCTACAGCTCCTCTAAGTGGTTCAACTCCATCCTAAGGAGCAAAAAGTTTCTGAATTATGGCTTTTCCAGATCAACCTCCTTTTAGACTGAGATGTATTCTGCTGGTGAACAGATTGTTTTGCTTCAGCTCCACAAATCTGATTCTTTTTAAAAGGTCCTACAGGAATTAACTGTCTTTTCTATTGTGAATTCAACTTGCGATGAGCCATGACAATCTTGGTTACTCTAATTAATTATATGTCTCAAAATAAATTTTCTCCATCTGTTTGACTTCCTTATTAGGACAATAAAAATGGAATAAAATTCAGAAGTATATCAGTTAATGAGGTAACAATTTTTGAAAAATTTGCACACTATTTATACAGTTAGTAGAAGAGTAGCAGGTTGTGAGGAGGGATTGCCACGAAGAATCCTAAACAGAATCACTTGCCTTATTTCTGCAAGAAGTGCAGAACCAGATTTTAGAGCACGGGAGGAATCATTTCCATTATTTACTCTGTTTAGTATAATACTGTTCATTTTCTTTTAATGTATATGAAAAAGTATTGACTACAAATTTAGTAGGATTCCAGCGTCATACAGTAAAGATTCTGTAATCAGGGATGGGTCTTAATTTTGTGCCTTGTCTGGAGCTACAATTCTGAGGTTCCTTTGTCACAAGAGACTTCAACAATGAAAATAACAAAAAGGAGCTGAAGTTTGCAGACAGCAGATTTTGTTTTGTTCTGCTTGTGAGTTTTGAGCATAGGTGATATTTTGAACTTGCTAGTTCAGTGAATTTTTTAAAAGCTTTTTTTTTGTTAGTTCTGTTGGTTTTGGTAGAAGGAAAAATAAAGGAGGTATGCAAGGAAAGACATCAGAGAGAGCATCACTGACACTAATGTTTAAACAAGAACTTCTCTGTTGAACCTCTACCAGGAACTTGCCTACAGTCTTTATGATGCTGCAAGTAGGAAAACAAAATGTCCCTCACAGCTGAGCCTGCATTAAAGGTGGAGGTGGGGAGAGATGTTTCCATGGAGAAAACCCTTATAGGTTTCTATAGGTGTTTTTTCCAAAGGTGGCTTGTTTATTTTCCCTGTGATATGATGCAATGGTTATACTGATGGAGAGAACTTCATGTGAGATACTGGAGGGTTAAATCTCCCCTCTGCCACATTTTGAGACTCCACTTCAGTCCAGAAATTGACTGTAATTCTCAGCTAAAATGCCACAGATATGATTTAATACCCTTGAAAACATTATGACAAAGGGTTTTTTTTGCAAAGAAGGTTATTACAAAACACTATGTATCATTAAACTTAATGGGATATGAGGTCAGAACACTACAATAAGGAACACAATATGATTTATCTCATTTACACTGGATTTCTTGAATAATGCCGAAGCACTGAAATAAGTCGTATACGGTACAAAACTGAGTAAGGATGTTAATACAGGGAAGAAGCTTTGTCTGTATCTGATCTTTCTTCAACTTTGTGCTTATTTCTCTTCCAAGACTAAACATCAAGAAAATTAGGAACAATAGCTACAGTTTTAAGGAAAGTATCTTTCCAAGCATGTAGTGAGATATCAAGTGGGGTTTTCAAGAGCCTAATTGTGTAGTTGATAGTGAGAATGCCCAGCTGGAAATGAGAACCACCTTCTAATGATTTTCATCAGAGCAAAGTGTCTGAGCATTGAAAATCCAATAAGACAACAAAGGGAATTTAGAATGAGGCACTACAGCACTGAGCCTCTGCAGTCCTCAGGAAAGGTGATCTAAAATGCATAAAGGAACAATGGCTTTAAGTGGCCTTATTAAAAGCAGGGGTGGAACACTGTTCCTCCTAAATATGTTGGGTCTTTAGGTCCATGTCATTAAGAGTTTAAGTGCTTAGATCTAATCTGGGTAAAGGTATATCTCTTCTCAGGAAAATGACAGTTATGTTTGCTGTCCTGGAGTCAAATGCATAAAGCAGCTAAGTCAGTCTTGGCAAATTAGTGATGCATCTATTATCCTCAGTCAGATTTTCTCTTTTGTAGTCACACCCTATAGCCAAAAGTGTGGAGCCTTCAGCAACATATAAAACACTCGCATTCAAATGTGTGCTCCAAAACTAACTTTGAAGAAAAATCTGAAGCTGCCTCTCACCAGGGTGTACTCTAAACCCTGTTCTGGGTAAGGAAGAGGAAAGAAAGTCATTTTGTGAGATCAAGCTCTCTTGGCATAAATCTTGTACTCCAAAGGAAGGCTCAAGGCTTCCTCAAAGGAGCTTTGTTAATTTCCACAACCTTTTCACAAGAAGGCGTTCTACTAACTGCCAGAAACCACTTGGGAACATACAACTTCAATGGAAGGTGAGTAACTAGCCTTTGTTAGGTGCAGTTTGGGGATATTATTATTTTCTGTCCTGTTTGATTAAAATATTTGATTTGGAGAAGCTATCAGCAGTATATGAAAAAGGATTAAAAGTACTCATAAAGAACGTCATCAAATCTATTCCACCAATACCAAGTCTCAAAAAGAAGCTGAATTAATTGCATTGAAATGTAGATTTCCAAAGAGAATACCTTTTTCTCCTTGTTGACAATAAAAGCAATATAAAAAGTAAGTCAGATTCTGGCCTTACTTGTGACAGTATAGAGTGTCATCTTATGCAGAAATCACATCACTTAAAATCATCAGAAACACATTTTGTAGGTAAAGATTGTTATAAAATGACTACCCAATTCCTGGAAAAGTGACACTAGGCACCTGTAAATAATAATGTATTTTCTGCAAATCTTTTGTGTCTTATGTGACCATGATTTTGTTAAGCATGTTACTTTGCAGACATTTCAAACAAGTACACTATAAGTCACCTTTTACTTGAGAAATGCATGCTTTTCCCTCACACACACATGCAAACTCACACACAAATTTGCTTATGTTCACTGGAGAGTAAAAACTGGGACCAAATTTCTGTTCAGGATTATTGTGAGAGTTTACTCTGGCTGAAGGTTTTCCACTTAGAACAGAGTTATTTAGTAGTGACATTTCCTGCAATCTCTTGATTGTATTAGGTTATCTGCTGTCAGTAAAATAAAGGAGTTATCCTTTATAGTCCCACCTTCCTATAGAAATTAACAGAACTTATTTACCTGACTATTAGTACACAGAGTATACTTCTGTATATCTCAGAATCACGTCCTGTGTCATTGATACATGGCTTTTAATAAAAGGTAAGGGCAAAATTCATCATTACTCTGTCGTTTCCCTTGGTTATGAGCTTAAGATCCTTTTCCTTTTCCCTTGAGGCTTGGGTGAAAGGAGATTTGAGGGGGAGAAGTGGTCCAGTGAAGCAACGGGAGCATCAATTTGGAGGTAGGGGGAAAGAAGACTTTCTGCTTCATCTCCCACTTAGGTGATGTTTAAGATGAAATCAGACGTCCTCTTCCAGTGAAGAGATTATGTCCCCAAGTGTCCATTGTTACTGAAAGTTACTGTTCTCCCAGGTGTGCTGGGTGAACTGCTTCTACGCACAATCCTGGGTATGTGTTTGGTTAGATGTACCTGCTTGGCTTGGACAGTTCAAATGTTTTGGTTTTGCAAACAACATTATTTTTTGCTTAAATGGGTTAGAAAGTGTACTTAAAAGCCATTGAACATATTTATCTGAAAAAGCAATGGTGTCTCACAGTTATAAACAACTGAAGGAGGACTGCGACCTCTTCATATGCAACTCCTACTTCTGAAACTCATCTTTGCCCATAGCTTCAAAGAAGCAAGCTGAACTGCACATAGCAACCGTCTCCTTTGGTGGACAAAGAAGAGTTTCTGGTGATCTATTTCCTGTGTTTTGAGCCTGAATTTTTAAACCATGCCCTGAAGGGATCAGGGTTGACATTTCTCCCTCTGCTAAAGAGGGATACCAGAAAATATACACATGTACAGGGAATCCAGTTCTTTTATGTCTCTCCTGGACATAAAATTGTTCTTCTTTTTCCAGATTTATTTCATCCAAGGTTTGCTGCTACTTCTGAATTGAAGAAAAATACTTCAAGAAATTCTGGAAAACTCTAATTCATTTGGACGTTCAGATTCACGATGCTGTAAGATATTTTTATTCAGTTCCATGTTGGCATTAAATTTTTCAAAAAGGTTAAGGTCATGATTCATGACTTAATGGAATAGTTTATCATGTTGAACTTCTGTCTTAATTTGTCTCTTTTCATCTGTCTACTATTCTTGCATGCAGTGTTACAATTAACATTGAAGCTCTTGGTTCAGAAGGTTTGTGTAAGTGAAGCTTTGTTTATGACAATAGCTCAGTTAAAACAAGTCTGTATATCGCTTTGAAGCAGTTTTATTGCTTTTGTTGGTGCATATTTATCAAGTAGTTTGTGAGAACAAAGTAGTTACACTGTGGCTACAAGCGCTCTTGAGACTGTGATTTTCTGAAAACATGTATCTTCCCAAACCAGAGAAAACACACAGAAGAGTGAATGCAATACCAAACGCAGTATCGTTTAACACCTGGCAGTAGCCAGATGTGTGCTATGGCTACGTATTTACACTTAGGAGACTTCTGCAACCTAGAATTCCATGGTTGCTGCAGATGTTTATGCATGGACTAACAGTTATTGGTGGGAATAGTCCAGTGAAGGCTAGTCAGTGCTTGTAGTAACTGGATCTTGGTTTGCCATTTTCATTATATTCCTTCTGACATCATTAGGGAGGTGTTTTCAGCCTGAGTTTCTTTTACTTTGGAAATAGGTGAACAAAGAAGAAAAAAAAAAAGAAAGAAAAATGACAAAATGATCATTTTTCCTCTCCTCCCTGCATTGTATTTTTTCCTGATTGCAACAGGGTACTGTGCAGAATAGTTGAATGTCTTCTGGAAAAAGAAAGTCTCACCTCCAACGTTCAAAAAAGTGAAATGTGCAACCTGACAATGGTCAGAGGCAAAATGTTGCACAGCTAAAACCGTTGCAAGGAAGAGATGTAAAACTAACACTAAATAAGGATATAACAATCAGTTTCTCTTTTCTGAATGAATTATAAATCATATCTTCTCATCTGAATAGCACATTATTCACTGCCTAAAGATGGTTCATATAAGCATGTGAGTCACACACTGTTGTAAGGGAAGATGTTGCTCCACTCCTGGTGATATTAAGTAATTTACAGACCTATAGATATCTTAATTTTTGTCCCAAAACTCCTCAAGTTCCACCTTTATATGCCCATAATCTCTGAATTTTGGGGGGAGTTGTGAGCAGCTTTTTGCCAGGCTTGTATTCAATCCTGAGTGGGATAAGCAGAGAAGATACCAGTCTACATAACATCTTCTAGATTCTCAGTTTTATAAACTGAGAAGTTGATGATTTAATCTATACATTTTTCTAGTTTGTTTCACTCGAATGATTAATACCGACATCTTGCTTCTACGCCACAAATAAATTTGGTAAGAAGTGGTGCTTTTTATCTTAGTACATTCAGTACCACTGAAATGTTCCCCAACTTTTAACTATAATGTGATATATTTGCTTGCTATGCCATCCATTTGATATAATGTTAACGTGATTTCAAGAATGTGTTTAAACTAGTAGGTGGAGATTTTGATTCTGATACCTAAGTATCCACACAGCACATTTAATGGAGTGAGCAACAAGTAATTAATCTGAGTACATGATGTGTCTTTTTCCTACAGTTTCTCTCTTGCAAACTTTTATATAGTTCTTGAGTGTTTTGTGAAAAATCCTAGTATGTTGTTCACACTAAAGGATGGCTATGTATGTGATTCCCAGAGTACTAATACTGCTAGAACAAAATGTTCAGTAGGAGATGTTCCCAGTTATCAACTACGCTGTTTTGTTTTTCAGTAAAACGTCCTCATCCATCAGTCAATATATCCTGAAGAATTATGAGTCATCTTCTCGGATTTATTTTTTTTCCAAGCTGTAATGAATTTTAAGGAAGTATGTGTCCGTGCGTGTGCTTCTTTTGTGTGCGTGCACATTTGTGGAGGTAGAAACTCTCACATAATCTTAATGCACAAACCAGTAGCTGCCGCCACAGCTGCTTGCTTTGTGTTCTTACTGGGTAGAAGAATATTAAGCAGTTAATGGTAACCAGCAATGGTAATACCTTTATTTCGTTTTCAGTTTTGAGGCCTGTCATAGCTCTTGATTTAAAGTAGTGGAGATAATAACAATAGAGATACATAATGATAGGGATGCATAACTGAACAAAACAGTTTTGTGCTTATCTCTCTGAAATGGTTCTGCAACTAAGTGTCTCCAAAAAAGTATTTAAAAATGACTGCTTACCTCCACTGAGGTAAGTTTGGTAGTTGGATGTTTACATCAAATATGAACTCAAGCATATTTGATTTCGTTAAATAGTGCCAAGGGGCCTCAGCTGACACCGGGAAAAATCATTTTCAGTGCAATGTGAACAACTCAGTGAACTGGACTTTTGCCTGAAGACCTTGAAAAAATGCCAGGAGGTTCTTCCAAACAAACTGTTTGCACTAAGGCTGCCTGCAGCTGACTGTTGGCAGACTTGGGACTAGGATTGCAAGTCTCCTTGTTGTGTTGGTACTGACTCTAAGATTTAACTTTTCAGGGAAGAAAGATTACCCATTTGGGCCATTTTGGCAAAAAGATATCTTCAGTACTTTATCTGCACTGCACAAGGTGGTGCAGATTAGTTTTACCCTGTCTTATGAACCCTTTACCACCACTGTTTTTATCTTGTCCCAGCTTCCTCGGTTTTTTACTAGTCCAGTATGATTTCTGCATGTATTTTCCAATGATCGGTCTATACGAATTCTGATTGTTTCATTAAGAAATCCATACATCTTCAGTCTGACCTGCTGATGCTTCAATTGGCCTGTAATACTTACCTTCCAAGACTTTCCCTGGGCTTCTGTGTGAGCTTTTTTTTTCTCTGCATGAAAACTCTTCCTTTTAAGATGTTCCTAATCTCACAAAGTATGTGGAAAATGTCCCAGTGAACATGTTCTAAAAGATGTTTCCAACTGGTTTTGATCTATCATCCCAGGCAAAATAAGGTGGAAATACACAGTTGCTGTTTTTTGATGATCTAAGGCAGTTGTATTGCTGCCAAAATATGTGAGTTTCTCTGCCATACAGCAGTAGTCAAAAGCCTGAGACACATCTACAACAGACAAAGCTTGTCGAGATTCTTCATCTGGACATGTACTTCCTTTAATTTATTGTCCTAAGACTTCTTCTTCTTTATAAGCTTTTAATTCTGCCTTTAATTGCTGTCTGTTGATATGACAGTACTGAATTGCAACCCAGCTGCTCCTGGAGGGTGGTCTAATCTACAGATAAAGGTTTAGTCTAAGACTTGTATGCGGTGAAAACAGTCTCTGCAGTAAACCTGTTTCTTGTTACCTCTGAAGTTTTGAGAAAGGATTTCTCCATCCCTCCCACAGCAGCAAGAACAAAGTGTGCCTTGGAATTCAGCCTCTTTCTTCTCTTGTTCTATAAAGCTTGTCCCTTTCTCAGGCTTTCACCTCATGGTAAGAAAACTGGTTTTGCCTTTGTAGTTGACAAAAATCTAGCTGGCTATGTTTTGTGGTGTGCTTGAAACATTTTCCATATGCCTCCTAAGGAATCTTAATGCTGACATTGTTTGCTTATGTTTTTTCCCCTTTGTCATGGTTGAGGCCAAATCAGCTACTGGGGACCTGGGGGACCCCAGATGGGACCGACAGATGCTCCCCTCTACCCCTCTTCAAAGAGAGAGGCAGAGGAGGAAAAAGAGACTTACGAGTTTAGAAGGAACTAAACTACTTTAATGAAATATTAATAATAAAATAAAAGGTAATAATGAAATATATAGAAAACCTTATCAAGCTCCCAGGATGATGATCACATCACTGGCTGGCACCACTGGACTCAGTGATGGATGGGAACTGGATTCCGGATCTGGATTCAAAATCAGGATCACAGGCAGACGAACAGAGTCCTCCTCAGACGTCAGCCATTGAAGGAAGAGCACTGACCCTTTGATCCCTCAGCTTTTCTACTGAGCATGAGGCAGATGGGATGGATTACCCTGTTGGTCAGGTTTGGGTCACCTGTCCTGTCCGCTCCTCCCTGCAGGTGGGACCCCACTATGCTTTTCCTCTTCCGACCCTCCAACGGGGCAAATAACAAAGTTGGTTGGCCTTGGGGGTTATAGCAATGAGTATAAGCAGAGCCTCTCTGCATACCGTGCCTGGGCATCAGCTATAGACAATTGGTCTTATCACTCTGAGAGAGTGAACACTGTCTGCACAATATGCAGTTCATTTCAGTAGTTAGAAGAGGCCCAGCTAAGAAGCGAAGTTACTGAACAGAATTAGTTCTGTTTTACCTCAAACCAGGACACTCTTTCAGTTTATTAGGTTTTGACTGTTAATTTTCAGTTAAAATCCATGTTTCTGATACCTTTAGCAGCAAGACTAAGTAATCAAAACTCTTAAAGCATTTTAAGTAACCATTAATATTAAAATATCTCACAACATAAAGAATGAATCAGTTTCATGCTAAAGAAATATAACAGTTGAACAGCTCTAGGTAATAAGACTGACTTCAGCAAGGCTTCAGAAAAGTCTTTGTTGAAAAGTTTATTTCTTTGTGACTTTATTTCACATACGTGCCTTACTATGGTTTCCTTTCATGATTTTTCTACCAGTGTAATATATAATACTAATATGTTAGTAATATATACTAACAGACAAGGTCTTTAAAACCAGGTGGCAATAACTATTATAATTACAAAATTTCTGCCAGTCACAATGGTTGTTCCTTAGCATGCTCAGGACAGTTTGGTTTTTGCTTCTACAGCTCCAGAAGCTGACCTCTAGACTGCCAAGTGATGAACTTCACAAGAGGTTTTAATCTTGTAAATGTTTTCATAGGCAAAAATATCATTGACCCTTTGTGTCATGGTCTCTCTCCACTGAAGAAGAATATAAATGCAAGGAACTGTTGTTGAATCAGAGAATAAAAATGAAGCCCTCATGTCTTTTTCAAACAGTCCTGATTGCTAGATGTGAAGGAAAAAACCAATTCCCTACATTTTTTCACATGTTTTTAGTCATATTAGCAAGAAAATTTTGAAAAGAAGTGGTGTATCATATGTGAAATACTGGAACACTAGAGTATTTTCACAAGATGCAAAGAACAGCCAAGATATGCCACTAGATGACTCTCTTTCCTTCTTGGTTCACCCCATTAGCTTCAGCAGGCACACATCGGAAAGCTCTTCTGACAAAGGTGAACACCTACGTGCACTTCAGGGTTGTGTGCTGTTTCAGCAACTGTTAAGACAACCCCATGTCCATATACGTCTGGTAGAACCACTACTGAAATGTTCACTGTCTTAAAAAGAGGGAGGAATTTAGGAACTAATCTTCAGAATAGGCAGTTGAAGATTAGGGTACATGGGGTGGAATCCTGTGCTAGGGTGCTTGTTAAACGAAGGACTGGAATCTGAGGTTCGGTGGTTTTGCTGTGGTTGTTGACCATGAATTCACATTTCTATTTAAAACTCTTGGCAAAACCCTCTCTCTATTGCATGCAAATGCACAGAAAGTAGGAGGAAGTATTCCTTGCAAGGGACATAGGCCGTAATTTTTAAACCTTGTCTCATCCTTTCATCTTTCTGTGGGTCATATATAAAATTGCTTATCACCTAGATATTTGAAATTACTTTGGATGACTTCTCTGATTCGTGATGACTTGATCATTAAGACTTTGCTCTAGGAAAAGGAAGGCTTGGTTGTAGCACTCTTTTTGACACAGACTCCCTGCTACGGTTAACCTTTCTCACCTTTAATTTGCAAAATGAAGCTACTTTTTTCCTGATACTGCAGAGGTGATGTGGAGGGTTGGTTCCTGGGTGGCAATGGCTTTGAGCTACTAGAGGAACAAGTAGGGTGTACTTTGATGGGAGGGGTGGCGGTGTTGAATCAACAAAGCGGTGGCTGATCACCTCTGTAAAGCTGATCTATTTCTATATGACAGTGCTGTAAGACTGAGGATCATATTTTTAACACGAGTGTGTATGTGTATAGTATGTTTTTGAAAGTATGTATATACATGTATATAGCTATATATATTTATGTATAAGCTTATGTATGTACATACACTTTTCATAAATGAGGATGAAAAAGAATGAGTATCAGTAAAACCTGTGCTTTGCATGTGGTTTTTGCAATATTGGGGTAGCTTGCAGCAGCAGGGAAGCTTCTCGGTTCTAGGCTGGTGATCCACAGGTCACCAGGACATTTTTTTCTCTGAGTCCAGAAAACCTGGATTATGTCTGTTCTTTTTGAATCTGCATGCAATTAAGCTTAGGCTGCCAGGTGGGAGATTGATCTCAGTGGAATTTATGCTCTGGCTAGTGATGTTCCAGCTTCCAGGGGACTATTTTACCTGTTACTTCTAGGTAGCAGCTCAGTAACTTTCTGACAAAAAGGAATCTGGTACTGCTATTTTTTTTTTTTTAATATTTTTAAAAATAATATTTTATATTCTCTCAAGTAGGAATTCAGCTCTTTAATGGTCATGACCAGATTTCTCACAAGTTCCTGGCCTTTATTAGCTTTATTGCAATCTCCTCTAGTGCTTTCTGTTCTTGCACATTCATTCTTCACATGGTTGACTGCCTTTCAAATCTCCCCATACACTCTGAGATGCTGTCAAACAACCTATCTCCAGGCTGTGGTCTAACCGTGGCAGCTCAACTGCAATGAAATGCCAGGGATATCCAAGCTGCCAGCCTGTTTCTGAGTGCAGGAAGGGCAAGTGGACAGAAAATGTGAGGAGACATCTGTCTTCAGGCAGGCTTTTTTTTTCCTTCCCAAGGAGAGACACAGTTCTCTGCCAGAATCATTGAAATCAACCTGGAGTGGCAGCACAGTCCCCTGCTCTGACCTGGAGAAGAACATGTCTCCTTCAGAGCAGGCTAAGGGTGGTGGCAGGGTCCCATCAGGAGGCAGGGTGGTTGGGAGATATCAGGAGAGCAGCAGTATTTCAGTGCAAATGCAGTGGAAATGGGCAACAAGGGTGGAGAAGGTGTGATTATTTAACATGTGCTGGCATGTTGGGCTAGACCCGTGTTTAGAGGATCAGCAGAAGCCACTCAAGATCCTAGTCTGAACTGCAGGTGTGTGTCTGTATGTAAGATACCAACTTCACACTCCCTGGCTTTAGATTATGCAAGGCTTTCACTCCTTGTCCAGCATCCTTATGGCTAGTCTGAATTATGCATAGATAAGGGACTCTAGTGTGCCAGGTAATACTTAGCAGAAATCACGACTGCTTTAAGATGTGAAAAATGTTAGTTTTTCTATCTTAAGGAACCTTGCATAATTTAGATGGTGTCCAGTTTTCTTTCAACTCCTTAGGCTAGAACGGAAGGCAAGTTTGTGCACATGACTTACCACAGTACTTGCCTAGAGTGAAGGCTTGTTTGAAAGGATTTAGGGTGTATGAGGCTTTGCCTAAAGTTTTTCTGCAAAAGCAAGACTTTCCACAGGTCAGGTTATTTCGAAATGAAAATAGGATAGCAAAATAGCAGCTATGGCTTTAATAGTCTTACTGCAGAATTTCAGCTGTGATTTTCTGTGATTCACTGCAAAAGATCTCTTGGCATGGCTGAAAACTTCGCATGAAAAAGACCCCAGAGTTTGGGTCTTTACATAGTCTCTGCAATTTGTCTTTAGATTTAAGGCATGTCAGCAGAAATCAGAGTGAATTCTGCATTCTTTTGGGCATTTTTGTTTTGGTATAGTTCCTTCCTATCCCTTTCCTACCCCTTAGCTTGGGATGAGACAGCCAAGCTGCCTGGAAGATCCAGGTAATTCCTACTAATGAAATAAATGGAACATCCATACTTATCTATGGAAGGTATCTATAGAGTGAATTTAACAGTTTGGTTTACTGTTTCATATTTGGATAAGCGCTATCCATGATGCTAGAACTGACACTGAAATATGAGATTTTTGGAAAAATGTGAGTGGAGAGAGAGAGTGAATAACTTAGTGTACAGCTTTACTGGAAATCATTTAAAACAACTGATACAGATACTAACAGAAGGTACAGCTTCTCCCTAAGACATATTTTGGAAATTCTTATTTTTACTTTCTCTCCCTTAAATTTGTTTGATGTTATTGTGGCAAAGGATCTTGGAGGCATCTATGAGACAACCTTTCTTGGTTTCATGCTGTCAGCTCTCACGGCTTGTACCCACAGCTGCGCAACACAGCTTTTGCCCAGGACAGTCTTACTTGCAGGACTGGAACAATTATCAAATAAAAGTATAATCTTTGTTTGCATGCAGTCCTGAAAAAAACACATGAATGGCAATGCTTTAACTATCCAGACACACCAGCTGCTCAAAAAGGTGAAACCACTATTCGACAAAATATTAAATGACAAGTCATTCCGTGTGTCCCAAGCTGTTGATTACAACTTAGATGTTATGTGGCAGGTAGGTTTGTTTTGGGTTTGGTGTTTGGTTTTGTTTTTTAATGTTTGTTTTAATGTTACATGCTCTGAAAACAGAGTTTCCAAATGTGCATAATATTATTTCCAAAAGCTACCAAACTATGTGGCTATAAATGAAGATTTTTCTCAGGTGGTACAGTGAGGCTGGCTATGACACTGATATATGCATATAACTAAAACTTTTTCTCTTGTTATCAGCTGATAACTGGAGCTTGTCAGGATCTTTCTAGTGGAACCAAATTTAGTAAAACATGTTGGTTTGTAGCATATTCTGTCCTAACACTGCATGCTGGAAGCTCCCTGCAGCTGCTTGGTGAAACTAATGTCATGTTTGACAACAACTGCTGGTACTAATTGTGGAGGAAAGGGTATCACTTTCTCTGAACATCTTTGCTTTAAGCAAGTTTGATGGAAATGAGAAAAATAATTAAAGAAACAGAAGCTAACCTGTATTGTCCTAATTTTTGGCCAGTTCTGTTAACAGTGTGACACACAGTTAATAGTTTTCAAAGAGGCTCAAAGTGTGTGAAATTGTTGCTGGTTCTGTGCCATCAGAAAAATGTGTCACTTAGGTGGAAAATTGAGGTTCTCAGACTCTGTTCAGATTAACCTCAATTGCCTACAAAAATCTGACCAAATAAAACACAGGCTGGACTATGGAGTCATCAGTTTATTATGATAGCTTTGTTTCTGACTAGCTTTTAAGGTTTTTCACTTGAAAACAAAGTGCTAACAATGAAAGGATGTCTGATTTCATGTTGCTCTCATGCAAACAGATAAAAATTGACTCGAACCATTTAGGGCACTGCCCCTGCCACTCCAACTTTTGTTTTTCTTGTACTTACCAGGCAATTTCCTGGTAGAGGTGAGTAAGGCTTCACACAAGTGATTTCAAAACTACCATCTGTGCGACAGCATTTCTTGAGATTGGGAGGAGTTTCAGGGACAAAGCTTTCATTTGCAAAAACATACGTGTTTGAGGCTATTAGTAAATTTGCGAGTACTTTCTAATTTGCATGGGTTTTATACTGTTTTGAGAAAACTGTTTCGAGAAAACTGTTTCTTAAGAAGACAAAATGAAATGGTATATTTAGCAGAAATATTGCTTTTAAAGTATTTTCGCTTTCAAAATAACATACAAGTTTTCTTTCCAGGAAGCTTGTATTTAAATGTCTGATTATTATTTTTTTTTGTCATGTCTGTTCCATCATATTATAAAGGCAAACAATATAATAACAGAACCCAATACATCTGTTCCAGAGCCTGTATTAAAAGAGACAATCATTTATGACAGGCATCTAAGGAGGGAGATGGCAGGCAAAGCCTTAAATTAACTAAATTGAAATGCAACATTACACACTATCTGAATAGTGACTTCAGGATGACATGTCACTAAACATAAGTAGATTCTTTGACAGGTAGAGTTAAAAGTGAAATTCAGAAGACACGTCTTGCAGGGAAAATACCACCCAGTCCCCCAACCCAGATCTGAGAAATATTTTGGCAGATGAGTGCTGTGGGACAACGGAAATTAGGGATGTATAACTTTCACTCTCAGGGCTGACTTACAGGGAAACACTTTTTACATTTTTAAAGATCAAGTGAATATCTAACTGTCTGGCAACGATACATCTTTCGTAAATGGCATGTTAATCCAGGCTTCCAGAAAAACAACACCGCTGCTAATGGCTTATCCATACGCACACATGGATGTCCCCAGATTTTCCAGCCCCCAAAGTAAAAACATTAGACGTATTTTTAGAAGATTCTATACATATATATATGTGTGTATGTTTCTAGCTACATGTAGGTATTCAGTTAAGGAAATGAAACACTGACAGAAAATGGAATAAGTTGAAACATTTTAGTTCTCTTTTGACTACTTAGTACATTTTTTCAACCTGAACAATGCTGTTTCGTTTTTTAAATATAGAAGTGAAATACAGTATCTGCAAGTTGTTTTCTTTCCACATATGTGGGTTACCCAGAAAAATGGTGCTAGGTAGCTGCACTTGGACCTTTGTCCTGCAAAGTTTTATGCCTTTCAAGAACTGTCTTAAGGAAAGCAGAAGACCAGAGATGGCTCCAGGCACCTGTAGAATACGCAGTCAAATGTTCCTAGAGTAGGTAACAAAACAGCCGTGGTTCTCTAACTGTGCTTCTTATGCCAAAGCCTTGCAAAGCCGGCCTTCCTCCTGGCTATGAGTGAGGCGAATGGAATGTGCTGACCGAAAACTGCAGTGGTCCCTCTGGCACCCTGCGACTCTGCCCTGGCCCCTCCAATGCCCCTGTGGCAGCTCTGGCACCAGGGGCAGGACCGACCCTCCGGGCTCGTACCCTCTCCTCTGCCTTCTCCTCTCGGGCAGGCATGGCCTCTTCTGGTTCATCCTCAGAACAAATATATTTTTTCCTAATCCTGCAGGAAGCCTCAAACCCCTAAGGTCATACATTTTAAGGAATGGGTTTAATATGAAGATGGGTCTGTCTGAATAAAGGTGGGCCACCAATTTTAATAACTTTTTTTTTTTTTCTATTTTAACAGGCTTTGTTAAATTAATACAAACTATTTCCAGAGAACATGCTGAAGAATTAAGGCTGATTTAATTATGCAGATAAAATCTCTGCTGCTTCTGCTAAAGTTACCTTTAAATTGGTTTAATTTTCCCATTTCTCAAGTTCCCTACTCAAAATCGGGATGTCATTTCCACCTGAAACTCAAACAGAAGTTTCTGCTTCTGTTTAGATGCTAGGGAGGATCATTTTTTGCTTGCAGTTTCTCACAGCTCTAACAAATACAAAGTGTGGGTAAGAAGGGAAAGATGCAGAGGATTCCTGTTCACATAGTGTGGTAATGTGTGAGCCATGCTACCCAGACTGTTTCTTAATCGCTTGGTATTTTCATCATCCTTGTTTCTCTTTTGTGTTATTAAATTGCTTTTATCTATTTATTTGTTGTAGAAAATGGAAAGCTTTAGCAATCTGTATTTTTCTGTTCCCCATTGGCTGTGGGAGCTTGATTCTAGGAAAAAAAGAGATGCTTCTGAAAAAAAAAGATCAAACACAAAAACAGATGTCAACAATAAGAAGTGTGGAAGTGGTCTGGGTTGTGATTGCTCTGTACTGTGCTGGAAAGTCTTCTGCCTGGACTGTGACAAGTTTAAAGCGGGCTGCTCTGGATTTGGAAACTCAGGCAAAGCCTAATTTTTTTTTTTTATAAAAATATTCCGCAAAGAAAGGATTTATCTTCTAAAGATGACTTTTGTAAAGCTGTAAATGTATTTTGGTTCAAAACTCCAGATCAGTTTAAATTTTGAAACAACTCAGCCAAACATATTTGAGTGTTCTTCATAGAAACTTCTGAAACTCCTCAGTGTCAGCTTTGCTTTGCTCCACCTGCAATTCAGGATGACAATCCAGTTGGCATCAGAGTGTCAGAGGAGCTTGGCTTCTGCCGAGGACTTTTTGAACAGCTCTTCTTTGTAGCTGCAGTGTAGGGAATTGTTGTTGGAATCATAGAATCACAGAATGTTTAGGGTTGGAAGGACCTTAAATATCATCTAGTTTCAACCCCCCTGCCATGGGCAGGGACACGTCCCACCAGACCAGATTGCTGAAAGCCCCATTCAAGCTGACCTTGAATAGATGGGAGTTAGCGCTGGGTTGTTCATGTGGAAATCCATGAGGTGGTGGAATAACACTATGAAAACATATCAAGATCTCTCTTGTAAACTTGCACAGCCTCAAAAGTACGTGACTGCAAGTAATAAAGTCAAAAGTTATACTACCAGGTTCTTCCCCCCTATTACTCCATTGAGGACTGAACCTGGCCCTTAACTCATTAACATTCACACAAAAATTTCAAATGCAATGTCTGCCAATATTAAAACCTGATGTCCAGGATGTTGTTCATAAATCCTTGGGACTGCAGTGCTCGAAGGCTTAATTTCTTAAGACTATTTATGGAGCATCACAATTTTGTCAACGTATTAATTGGCTCATGCAAGAATAGGCTCCAAAGATTAATAACTTCATGGTAAACGTAGTTCTGGGAGAAGAGTTATTGCAATATTCTAACTCTAATTACCAAAGTTAATTATAGTTTTACCTTCCTAAGCAGTACAGGAGGCCATACAAAATACAGTTTCCAGTGAGTCTGTTCTGAGAAAGAGCTTGGCTGAGGAAACAAGTTGCTTTGGGGGGCTGTAATACTCTAAGAGCTGTGACAATGAAAACACAGGAACTAGGATGTGGGGTTATAAAACGGCGATAGCACAACAAAAAGCTGGGAGAAAGCAGTATAATTTTCCAGCTTTCAGACTTTGGATAAAATACTCAACTGCAGTCCTTTGTACTTAATGGTGGTAGTTGTCCACTTTCTGAGTGCTATTGGACTCTTCCTTCTCCAAGAGGTGGTTGTATGGCAATGGCTGCTGTGTGTGTTCCTTTTTATGATCTTGTCATAGGTAAGATCAAGTCTATGCAAGAATGCTCCTCCTCCTCCTCCATAATTATCTGTACTATTCACATACTTGGGAGATATTCACTGGTTTCTGATGCTTTCAGGTTGCTATGTAATACTGTCCTTTCCACAGCCATATGCGGCTCTGTCTTCATGATCTCTTCCACTGTTACATTCTCTCCCCCAGGAGCTGGGAAATACCTTTTCAGGAGAGATCCTATAGGCATTAGTGAAACTGAATCCTGAGACTTCATTCTCATACGGTTTTTGGGGTCAATTTGACTCTTTTGAAAGCCTAAACCCAAACCCATTTTTGACTCTTTTCAGCCTATAACAGTGTTCAAAGTTTGCTAGCTCTTGAAGCATTTTGAGCAAGGAGAAGTGAGGCTGAGAGAGAAAACATTGGAGTTTGACAGACAACTTCTGGACTTCCCACATACATTCTGTAATTTTCCTTAAGACAATTACAAATACCTTGAGTTGACGCTGGCTGCTTGTTTCAAGCAGTTTGGTTGTACTACTCATACAAAACAAAATGTCTTTCTTTTCCACAGCTTGTGTGCTGTGATTCCTCCAAGACAAACCTAGATTTTCCTGGATGACCTGTTCACTGGGCAGGAGACAACACAGACTGTATCAGCTACACATGTGGTGCCAGCATGCCTGACTGCTGCCAAGTTGAACATTTCACCAGCTGAATCCCGCTGCCTCTGTGAGGGTGTCAGATGGTGTCTCTCCCCCTTCCTCCACAACAGCTGCTCATCTACCCAATGCTTGTAGAAAACCTCTTTTCTTTTCCAAATTTTCCTGAAATCAGCCATTAGCTTAATAAATTATCATAGAAGAGACAGAAGAGCAGAGTAGATTCCTTTTGCCTTCAAGGCAGAAACTTGAAGAAGCAGAGAAGATGTACTCCTGCAGCCTGGCTGTACCAGGGTGCTGCAGGGTTGGGGCTGCCTGTGGGCTAGGACCATGGGGCATCCCCACAGGCATGGGGGAAGGTTGGGGGATGGAGCCCCCAGAGGAGGCTGGTCGGGGCTGTTACAGCTTATTAATACCCTCAAGTTGTAAGAAGTTGTAATGAAACAAATTTCTCTAGGACTTGATCATACCTGGCTCAGGTATGCCAGTCCTAAAGAAGAAATGTTGTTTCCTAGTTATTCCATTCTTTTCACAAAATGTCGCACCCATAGCCTGATTTTGACCATTACAGAGCAAAGTCACAAAGTTTCTAAGCATGTTTCCATCAGAAAAGGCTTCAGCTTTTAGACACTTTAATATTATGAGTCAGTAAACATTTTGTGAGGGTTGTGGCTTTCCCCCACATTCACGATTGTAAAATGAAAGGAATTATTCTGATGTTCTTGAAAATCCTTATTTCATCAGGATTTGCATATATAAATGGCACCTTTCTCTTCCTGAGTTTGTATTGTTGTCTGAAGGCAAAAGAGATATTGCTTTTTGGTGAAATCAGATTTTTCAATTTCTTCCAAAAGATTGTTCTTTTTATAGTCATACAGCTCAGTTTAAGTTATGATTGACATTTTCCCCGAGACTTTTCTGTTACAACACTAGTCCATTTTAGGGAAATAATCGGTATAACAAGTTGTATAATTGTTTCTCCTATTGATGTGTTTAAGCTCTGATTCAGTTTTCCACCAGCCTACTTGCAACTTGAGATTAAGATGATCACCGTGTTTGCAATAGTATCTGCAGTTTCACTGAGTGGGGAAGTTATAATGGAAGCCAAACCTTTTGCCTCTATGTTGGGAGGTTCAGTACGGAAGGTCCATCAGTCTGCTCAACACAGGGAAACTCTGTTTAAAACCTGTCTGACACTGATTTGCAAATGCACAACATAACAATGCCTATCAATTTTGTAAAGCAGCAGACATAAACTAATAGATTATGTTACCTGTCCACTGGATAATTCTGAAAACATATATCAGTGTAGAAGTGATTCATAGTTTAGACCCAAAGAAAAATCTATTTGATTTCCTTTTCATTGAATTTCAGTCTAAACTATGCTGATACTGGTATGTTCCTCAGCAATGTGTTAAACTTGAATATGTTTCAGAAGGCTTTAAAGGCTTGCAGGAATCTGGCTGCTTGCTTTTCTGTTACGCTTTTCTGTTACACTTTTCTATTGGGCTGAAAAGCCTTTGTAATCAACAAATTGACTGTCTTTTGTATTAATCCAATGATTATATCTCCATTTACAAAGATTAAGTAAACTTTGGGTAAGTTTATTCTATGATTATACGGGGCAGTATACATATAAATGAAAAGTGGAGATATCTGTGGAGATACTTGCCGTAGAAGTGCTCTTTTGACCTCATTGGTAGCTGGACACATGCTAATTATCTGCAAGGTTAAAAAAAAAAAGAATCTTAAAACCTTAAACAGGCTTAATATGTCTATGTATCTACTCTAGCAGTAAAACGTTACAACAAGATCCATGGACAGAAGTTGAAAGTTAGCAAATTCAGGCAGGAAGTGAAGTATATTCTTGCATTTTGCTCTCCAAAGGAGTTAAACCACTGGAGTAATATATGCAGGGTTGTGTTGGATTCCTCATTATCGGTAACTCTCAAATGGACACCAGACATACTTTCATAAGAGATTTCTCAATTCCAGTGAAGCTATTGGACTTTGAGAACTAGAATCTGTGTTATAGATCACCATAGAAAAGATCACAAATTGGAATTCTGTTTTTAAGAAAAACAGTAAAAAATGTAGGAATAAAAGAGGAATTATTAAGTTTTTGCAAAAGGAAGGAAAAGGGGAGAAAAGGATCCGTCCACAATAATGCTGAAACTCTATGACAGTTCAAATATATCTGTTAAACTTTTAGGATATTTTCTCAGTGATTCCCCTGAGGAGTCTAGCGATTCTTCCAGGAAGTTATGAGAACAAGTCTTTGTCTTGATGTATGCAGAGGAATTGGACTACTCTGTGCTAGGGATATCCATCCTGATATGGCAATGGTCCCATCTGAATTTTCATATCATACAATCATAGAACCACAGAATCGTTATGGCTGGAAAAGACCTTTAAGACGATAAAGTCCAACCGTTATCTAACTCTACCGGGCCCACTTCTAAACCATGTCCCTAAGCACCATATCTAGATGGCTTTTAAATACATCCAAGGATGGTGATTCAACCACTTCCCGGGGCAGCCTGTTCCAGTCTTTGATAACCCTTTCAGTGTAGAAATTTTTCCTAATGTCTAACCTAGACCTCCCCTGGCACAACTTGATGCCATTTCAACTTGTTCTATCGGTTGCAACTTGTGAGAAGAGACCAACACCCACCTCTCCACAGCCTCCTTTCAGATACTAAGGGCTCCCTTCAGCCTCCTTTTCTTCAGACTAAACAACCCCAAGTACCTCAGCCGCTCCTCAAAAGACTTATTCTCAAGAGCCTTCACCAGCTTTGTTGTCCTTCTCTGGGCATGCTCCAGGACCTCAATGTCCTTATACTGCGGCGCCCAAAATTGAACACAGTACTCAAGGTGTGGCATCACCAGTGCCGAGTACAGTGGGACAATCACTTTTCTAGCCCTGCTGGCTACGCTATTCCTGATGCAGGCCAGGATGCTGTTGGCCTTCTTGGCCACCTGGGCACACTGCTGGCTCATGTTCAGCTGGTTGTCAATCAACACTCCCATGTCCCATGTCCTTTTCTACCAGGTAGCTTTTCAGCCACTCCTCCCCAGGCCTGTAGCGGTGCATGGGGTTGTTGTGGCCCAAGTGCAGGACCCGGCACTTGGCTTTGTTGAAGCTTATACTGTTGGCCTCAGCCCATTGATCCAGCCTATCAAGGTCCCTCTGAAGACCCCACCTACCCTCAAGCAGATCAATACTCCCACCTAGCTGTGGCTGCCCCACCCCTGGAGGTGTTCAAGGCCAGGTTGGACAGGGCTTGGAGCAACCTGGGCTGGTGGGAGGTGTCTCTGCCCATAGCAGGGGGGTTGGAATGAGATGATCTTCAAGGTCCCTTCCAACCCAAACCATTTTATGATTATGATTATGATTCTAACTTGGTGTTGTCTGAGGACTTACTGAGGGTGCTCTGAATCCCCTTGTCGAGATCATTAATAAAGTTATTAAAGAGGAGAGGCCCCAACACTGAGCCCTGTGGAACACCACTTGTGACCAGCCTCCAACTGGATTTAACTCCATTCACCACCACTCTTTGGGCCCGACCATCCAGCCAGTGTTTGATCCAGTAGAGTGTATGCCTGTCCAAGCCTTGAGAAGCCATTTTTTTTCATGAGAATGCTGTGGGGAACAGTATCAAAGGCTTTTATGAGGTCTAGGTAAATAACATCAACAGCCTTTCCCTTGTCCACAAAGTGGGTCACCTTGTCATAGAAGGAGATCAGGTTAGTCAAGCAGGACCTGCCTTTCATGAACCTGTGTTGACTGGGCCTGATTGTCTGGTTGTCCTGTAAATAGTATGCAATGGCACTCAAGGTGATCTGCTCCATAAACTTTGCCAGCACCAAGGTCAGATTGACAGGTCTGTAGTTCCCTGGATCCTTTCTCTGGCCCTTGCTGTAGGTGGGTGTCACAACTGCTAATCTCCAGTCCATTGGGACCTCCTCAGTTCGCCAGAACTGCTGATAAATTATGAAGAGTGGTCTGGTGAGCATGTCTGCCAATCCTTCAGCACCCTTGGGTGTAACACATCTGGCCCCATAGACTTGTGTATGTCTAGGTGGTGTAGCAGGTCACTGACCATTTCCTCCTGAACTACAGAGGTCTCATTCTGGTCCCCATCACTGTCTTCCAGCTCAAGGGGCTGGGTACCTAACAAACTAGTTCTGCTATTCAACACTGAAGCAAAGAAGGTGTTCACCTCAGCTTTTTCCTCATCCTTAGTCACTGTGTTTCCCCCTGCATCCAATAAAGGAGGAAGATTCTCCCCTAGTCCTCCCTTTTTTGTTAATGTATTTATAGAAGCATTTTGTATTGTCTTTTACAGTAATAGCCAGATTGAGTTCTAGTTGGGCTTTGGCCCTTCTAATTTTCTCCCTGCATAGCTTCACTGAGTCTTTGTAGTCCTCCTGAGTGGCCTGCCCCCTTTTCCAAAGGCCATAAACTCTCCTGTTGTTTTCCAAGTTCCCATATATGCTGACATTAAACAGTAAACTGTTTCTACAATATATAGGCTTATAAAAATCAATACAGTCATATCATTTCCAGGCAGTGCCAGTCCAGTGTTGTAAAAATGTAACCTACCTGCAGAGAAGGATGATTTTTTGCTTTCATGGAAGACAGTGTAATTATGAGAAAAATCACAGCAAATTAGAAATCTGTGTAAGAGCTCTGGGACCAGGAACCTCAGGGAAAGCAAATAACTTGAAATGCTTGTTAAAATTTGGGTTAATTTATTAATCTGCCAACAGAAAGAACCAAGTGCCTCCATAGCTTTAAGCCCTGACATCTGTAGTGTCAACCCTGTAAATATCACTGCACAGCAGACTAATATGGTGAGATTGTGTTCCATTTAGGCATAAATGAGCTGGCTTTTCATAATTATCTGTTTAACTTATCTATTGATACCAGTTCGTAGTGCTGGCTTGACACCCTGACAGGCTCAACCATTTGCCTGTGATTGGAAGCAAACTCTGTATGCCTGGTCCTTATAGACACATGTACTACTAAATCCAGCCCATTTTTTGATCCATCCATATAAACAGAAATGGTGTCTTCAGACTAGAATAGGTACTTCCTTAGAGAATAAATGGGTCTTATTTTAACCTGAAGGGAACTGGAGAACACCATCCCCAAGCTGTTTGAGAGCTCTGTTTTTACTGCAGCTGGAATAGCTAAACAGATTGGTTTAGTAATTAGGCTGATAAAAAGCCTTCAGAGAAATGAAATCTATTTGTTCTGTTCAATAACTATGAGCTGAGAATAAGACCAGATGTACAGAATTCCCTGTTCATTGCTCATAATAACAGTTAGGATTATGAATTCCTCTGTTCTAAACCTATTATAAGGGTGACATTTATAAGATGCCAAGAGACGAAATGTATAGTTCTGCGAGATCAATTAATTTTCACCAGTGTTGCTTTTGATGCAGAAGTCTCTGACCCAAATATTCCAGGTGGGAAACTTTTCCTCTGCCTCCTGAGAAAACTCAGGTGTGTGACACACAACATCTGAAGGTTCCAGGTATTGTCTAGAAGTTACCAGAACTTGGGAATAAACCTGGGAAAGGGCTTTGAATACAGCAATGTCTTCTCATGCAATTAGCAATCCCATCTGTAGAAAGCAAGCATAACCACAACCTTCTATCTAAAACAGCTCACCCCTTGAAGAAGCTAGAAGTGCATCCCAATGGAGAGGAGGTCTCTCTGGTCCTACTCCTCTTATAGATTGCTCAGGAATCAGTGGGAAGGGCTTAAAGGACAACAGTCACATTGTTGTTCCCTCTCTCACATTTAAAGTTTTGGCTGCAACCATGGATTTTAGGATTAAATACACAGCTGCTAAAGAGGTACATAAAGTAAGAAACATGCCCATCCTTATGTGATGGTATGGTCATACAAACATGTTTTCCAATTCAAGTGGCTGCTGTGTTCTATTAGGGTTTTTTGGTTGGTTGTTTTTTTTATTTATTTTTTTTTTAACTTTCTTTACTTCTTTCCTTCCTTCATTCGTTTATTTATTCTTACTCTCTCTTTTTTTTCCTTTCTCCCTTTCTCTCCTTACTTCCTTTACTTCTCCTCCTGTCTCCTTGGCAATAACTGAAAATTAAGTCATTTTCATAGATTCACAGCATGGTTGAGGCTGGCAGGCACTGACCCACCTGCTCAAACACTGCTAGCTAGAGCAGGTTGCCCGGGACTGTGTCCAGTCAGGATTCTAATGTCTTTGGGGACAGAGAGTCCACAACCTCTCTGGGCATTCTGTTTCAATATTCGACAACACTCTCAGGCAAAAAAGATTTTTTCTTATGTTTAAATGGAATTCCTTGTATTTTAATTTGTGCCTGTTGTCCCTGGTCTTGTCACTGGGTGACCTGGGAAGCATCTTGCTCCATCTTACTAAATACCCTCAATCAGGTATTTATGCACTTGGATAAGTTCCCCCCTGAGCCATCTCTTCTCCAGGTTGAACAGTTCCAGATCTCTCAGTCTCTGCTGCTATGTCGGATGCTCCCGTTTCTCCATCATCTTTGCAGCTCTAAATACATTTTCAACTTGAACATGCTAGAACTGAAGCACTAAAGGAAATAATGGCTATTTTGTCATAATCAGCAGCTTCAATTATGTCTTCTTCCTGAATAACAAATCGTTAACCATTCTCAGTTGGGTCATATGCCCTAATGAATGTAGTAGTAAATGGCTCACAAATGTGGAAATCAGACAAGCACCATTGACCTAGATAAATAAGGCACTGTGCAGAAACCCACTGGACATAGCTAATTACTGCAATTTGTCCTTAAATGATAGAAAAAGTACTATGGTGTCAGAGCTGTTATTCTTATTAATGCCTTCAAGGTCATGATTATTATTTTTTCTTCCTGTTTATTAAAAAAGTCCAGTTTTTCAGATATCAGCTGCATACATTTCAGGAATTACTATTTGAAATATTTGAAAATTTGAATATTTGAAAAATAATATTGTGGCCATCAGACAAGGAGGGAATTCTTTAAAAAACAGCCAGAAACTAGCATTAGATTTTTTCCTTTTTTTACCTGAACAAAATGAAGGGGCGGGGAGAGGAAGCCAAGTCAATTATTTTGGGAAGAAATCTTCCAGCATGCTTCTTCCAGCATGCAGATCCCTGGAGGCTGATTCTTTCCTTTTGATAGCCCAGGCTTTAGCAACACAGCTAGATGCATTTCTACCTTTGTGACGCATAAATTTGTAATATATTGATATGTATATCGCACCAGATGATTTAAGATGACACGTAAGCACTATTCTTTCAGCAGGGACTTAAATTTGCAATCTGGTGCAGGTAGGTCTAATCTGCGTTTATTATTGGGAAGGAAGAACATACTTCCTGGTACGGTTAAAGTTGAAGTGAAATGATAGGTGAGCATGGAGGGGGAGTGTGATTCAGGTCAACATAGGGTTAGAAGACACAGGCCAAAGGAAAACTTGACGAGGTAAAAATAAATTACATCTGTTCAGAAATACTCTACTCACATCTGAACAGCTCCAAAAGAGGAAATAAGTAGTTAAGAATACTGTAAATAGTAAATTAATATATTATGACATGGTTCACATCCTGTGTCATGCAGTTGCCAGAGCTATTTCCTTTTTATATTTCTTGACACAACTAGTCAAGATTTGTATATTCAATAAGCTGTCAGTTACAGAAATGAGCAATTGCAAAAGCTCAAGCCCACATACTTCCCAGTATGAAGGCTGTAAAAGTCATAAGAGGATGTGATAAATATCAGAATTAGAGTTCTGTAGCATGTTGTCAAACAATCTGACCACCTGACTGAAGATGTCAAAAAAAAAAAAAACCCAAACTAAAAACAACTATCTCAGTTTACGTGTAATATATGCTTGAACAAACTGTCTTGCAGAATGAGCCAATGGCCAACTGGATGCAATGGTGTCTTACTCCAAGTCTTTTTTCATTATCATTTTGCATATGCAGAACTCAGCTTTCCCATGAGTAGCTCCTGTGTCAACTTCTGTGTTAGGTATTTGGTAGCTGCCTCTTTACAACTTGGCAGCAATGATGAAAGTTGTGTAATTTGTGTGGTACAATTTAGAAACATTTGGTCAATAGCTCAGTCTCTGTTGTTTTTGTTGTTATAGTACCTTTCAAAGAACCCCATTACTTTCATTCATCATATTGTTTGTAGAAAGTTCTTACAGACTGCATATCCTTTTCTGTAAATTCTTGAACAATAATTTATGGAGCATCATCAAAACTTCCACTCTGAATTCAGTCAGTTCCTCTGTTGCCAAATACAGCTGTGTTTGGGGTTTGTCTCTTAAAACAGCAATCATCTTGAAGCTGTTTACCTGCTACCCATATCTATTTCCCATGCAATTGACAACTGCAGCAGAAAATACATCCTTAGGGCAGAGAGCCAAAAGATATTCAACCACCAGCATCCTTCTCCTCATCGTATGGGCTGATTTGGACCCTTTATGTTCTTACCAAAGGGCTTCATGCACAGTTAAGACAGTCTTGGGCAGCTTCCAGTTTATGCTTCATTTTTCTTGTGTGTTAAGCACTGACTAATAGAGGTGGAACTTGCAGATTCTGGCTTCCATCAGCACTTTTGCTAACTCAGGCTGACTTAAAAAAAAATAGTCATGAGGCTGATATTAAAGCCAAACAATTTAATTTGTCTTGTGGCTCGGGAAACTAAATGGATCATGATCACAAGTTCTTCTCTAGAACTGTAAGTGCTGGGAATGTGCTTTATCTGTTCTTTCTCCAATGACAGGCAAGGTAATAATTTTGTGTCTTTGGGACCTCAGGTTTGGGGTTGTTGTTTTTTTTTTTTTTTTGGGGGGGGGGGGGGGTAGGGGGAACACAAGAAAACAAAAAAACAAACCCTAAATCTTGCACAGCTTTTAAAGTGGTTTGTTGTTGTTGTTGTTTTTTAAGATAGTGATGTTTCAATAGTATTGCAGTAATTCTCTTTCTATATAAGCAACGCACCATCCAACATGAGAAAGCATCTGTCTTCACTTCCCTAAGGTCATTGCAGCACTTGAAAAATAAGTGTGTTCTTCTATGTATAGATATATATATATTGCATTTTGAGCATTTTCTTCCAAGTGGCTAGAGAAACTTTGATATCTGATACCTCTTGTCGCCATGTAACACAGGAAAAGAATTTATTACTACAAAAAAATTTTCCCAGAAACAAACTACACAAAGAGGCACAAGACAAAATTCCTGCTTTTCCAGTCTCCCTTTGCCTGTTTTTATTGACTATTGAATGTCTATTTCCTACTGGGCTGCCTCCACGCCCATGTTGAGATCTACACATTAATATGATGACCTTTAGTGGCCAGGCACTGTCAAACTGCTTCAACCTGAAACAGAGATAAAAGAGTCATGTTTGTTGTCTGTACTGAGTTATCTCTTAGTGGAGTGCATCAAATCTGTTGTGCTAGATACTGTCTGATTTATTGTCTAGGACCACTTAACCTGGGAAGGTCAGGTGGCATCACTGAAAAGTTATAATACAGCAGTTAAAACATCATTGCATGCCTGAGTGTACTAGTTGTAATGAAATATATGTATTGATAGAAGCTAGATATTATTTTATTCTAGTCTCAATGGAGTTTTGTTACAAAGTAGAACATGCTGAAATAATTCCTACAGAAGCTAGAAATAATGCAAGTAAAGTTTCTGAAGAAGTCCTTTCCCCACCAGCCCCAAACTCTCTCCTGTTTCTAGTGAATGCTTCAAAGGATATGGAAAGAGAAAGCAGAGGTAATAGTCTATATTTTGTAGGCTGTTTTGATGAACAAGGAGTCAGCAAGACAACTGTATGCTGCTGAAAGAAAGGAGAGCTGTGGTGAGAAGAAATAAATTGACAGAAGCAGTCTGTTTTTAATGTGGACATTTGCAAGAAAATCTATTACAGGTTCCTGATTTTTTTTTTTTTTTTTCATGCTGTGGTGAAGGAAACTATAGATGCAGTATTGGAAGGGAGAGGGGAGAATGCAAAAGTGAAGGTTTACTGGCAGCAATAGGTCTGGGACTTGTATGGAAAGAATATAAGAATATAGCAGCTCTATGGGGGTGAGGAAAATAATGTACTAGATTTATGAGCATGCAAAAGCAGAGAGTGAGTGAAAGGACGTAAGTTATTGACAAGATTTTATTTCTTCATAAGAAGCAGGTGCTGACTCTTAATAATGATATTTTTAAGTTTTTTAGCTCACCTTATTTGCTACCTTAAGGTAGAATAGAGTAAAATGAAACTACAGAGTGTTTGGGGAATGAACCCATGTTAGCACTACTGTTACTTGGATTACTTACATACTGCTCACATAAAAGCAGAGGTGACCATTAGCCATAAAATTTGGAAGCCATAGAAATGTAAAAGCTAAAGTTTACCTTGATTTCAGGGATTATGTAAATTTGGCATAGAAAGACAGAAAAGAAATTGAAATGCAAGTCAAGTGGCACTGAGGCTTATGATCCTTGAGACTCATCCATCTACTTTACATTCAGATTTCTTGATTGTTAGGAAAATGCAGATGAGAAAGGAGTAAACAGCAGATATATCAAGCTCATAAAACTAAAACATTAACATTTTTTGGAGTATGAACACCCTTAAAATTGAATAAGATAAGGTATCAAAATTGAGTGTACGTATTTCACATAGTAATGATTTCTTATGTTATTACTCTGAGATTGAAAGCTGGTGTCTGTGTAGTGTTGGGACTTCCTGGCTTTTGTACTGCTCAATCTTGCTACAGCACCTGTTCTCTTACATAATGAGCCACTATAATTGCATGGAGAGCTAAAAACAGGGTCTGAAACTGCATTAGGGTTGATTTACAGCCCAATGAACCAAAACGAGCAACTTGGAAATACTGCAGTGTGAATGGAAAAGTTGTCATTGGCGTGTATTCAACTGAAGAGGAGAAAGCAGCTACGCACGGAGCTGATGACTGACCTCTATTTCCTTCAGCTCCCCGGGAAGGGCTACACAATCAAATGATCCTCATGTCCACTTGGGTTTTGTCTACCTGGGTGAGATTAAGACAGGACTGCTTGTGGCACATGCTGGTGACATATGCCTGGTCTTCTTCTTTCCACAGTACAGGAATAACTTGCTTTTCCACATTGCAATGCACAAACAGCAAATGACTCCTTGTCAAGACAAGAGGGAGAATTATCTGTGTGTTTTCTCATACCAGTCTATGGTTCCCAGATAATTTCCCATTGTTTTTAATTTTAAAGAAATGAAATGTTTTTTTTCCTTACACTTTTGCAATTCTCATGTTACCTTTAAAACCAATTTTCTGAAAATACAAAAGGAAGATCTCAAAAGGCTTTACTTGCTGCTTTGTCCTCAGGGTAAGAGTCTGCTTTCAGTTGCTTTCAGAAGGCTGTTTAACAGTACTAATTACCATCAGATGGGCATGTTGTGCTTGCATCAGTAAAGACACTTTCTTTTTTGAAAACTAAGCACAAAACTTATCTGTTTGAAAATACTTAGGAAAGTACAATCACAGATTCTTACACAGACCACAGGAAGAAAAGTGAATGGCAGAAATCATTTTTACTACAAACCACTAAAGTACAAAAACATCTATAAGGCTAGAAATCCATTGCAAGCAATCAGCCAAATCTTAGTTGTTATTAATTCAGCAACTCATTCTTCACAACATATGCAAAACTAAATTAAAAACATATTTCAGTATAGTCAAGATCGCATTTTAGGCATTTTATAGTAATGAGCAGGGTTCTTAGTTGGCAACTTTGGCTAATTGAAAAACTTAATTTTAACTGTAGAGATAAAAATTAATATGCATATTTCCCTTTTCCTTTAGACATATTTGCAAAATATGAAGCATTGCAGTGCTTCTAAATCAGAGTTTATTTTTTATTACTGCTTTCAGAAATGAGAGTGGAAGTAATATAGTTGGCAGAGTTTCCAAGTGGTGTTGTGCCATTGTTCTTCTGCACAACCACATAAATTATTGGTAACTGTGATGCAGTAGGAATGGAGTTACATTGATGACCAATAAGGATAACGTGTAGAAATCCTTGAAATAAATATGGAATTTGGCTATCCAAGTTCCTTAGGACTCCAACCCTTCAACCGGAAATATCACTTCTACTTCTTCCCCATTGTTACAATCTTCCATGGGCATCTGCTATTGGCTGGTCAAAGAGACTGTGTTAGCTGGGTCTCTGCAAAAATATTGTCATTATTCAGCAGCCAAGAAGATGAGTATAACTCCTCTCTTGTTGCAGTACCTTAAGCCAAGGCTGTGAAGCTCACTGTCTCTTAAAATTTGCCTTTTTGTTGTTTTTTTCTTAATTTTATTTTAGAAAATGTATGTACAAGTAACTTTATTATTAAGATTTTAAGTAAGAACATAATTTTATCTATAGAAAGAAAATGGAACTTTCTTTCCTGATCTTGTTTTTGTGCTCTTCTGAGTGCTAGACCTCCTCTCCCCTGGAACCTGGGCTTAAGATGAGGCAGGTCCCTGCCTGTGCTGTGTCACAGCAGTGTAAGTGGATGCGTGGGCATCCAGTTCTCACCTTGCCCCAGACCTGCTGGCTTGACCTCTGCCTGCCTTGTGACTGGACTGTGCCTGACCCTGATCACTCTCTCTGGCCCTGATCCTGACCTGAGATTGCTGTTCTTCATCTGGACTCCTTGTCGGAGTTGAAAATAACGTACGGGGCTCCCTCACTTTTGCATGTACCCATTGGAAAGCTTTGGGTTAAATTTTATGTGCAAAGAGAGAATGTTGATATTCGACTGAAGTGGCTCAGAAATGGAATAAGATGTATTTATGAGAGTATACTGAAGTGCTTCAACTACATCTACCATTGTATTACATTAAGTCTTTCTATGGAGATAAAAATATCATCTTATTGGGTTTTTCATGTTTTCTAAGGGAAAAACTGGAAAGCAGTGAGTTTTAGTTAACATTTCTACAGAAACAACTAAAGATAAAAGTGCATATAAGTATTGAGATTTACTAGTGTTTCCACAGCTGAAGGAAACTGTGAACAGGCAAAGGATGATGTAAAAACTGCGATCTATGTTTTATACCATGTAATTAAAATGTTGTTTGCAATAGTTTGATTCACAAAAAAAGCTTAAACATTAAACCAGCAAGCTCTGCTATGAGCCTAACGAGTTAAGTGACGCTCAATGGAGAAAGATAACACAATCCAAGGAGTGGTTTTTTCATTGTTATTTTTGATGGTGTTCAGGAAAGGCAATAAAACCACTCTCAGGCGAAGATGCTTCAGATCTACACGTACTCAGGATGAGAAAAGATTAATAAAACTTGTGTTTATTCTTTTCTTTGATAGGCAGAGCTGAGACAAAATTTCTGAAATGCATTCCAGATTCATAAGAGCTTTATGGTTCTCCAAAGTGTATTTCAGTAAACGTGTACTAAATTTTTACTGGGAGGTACAACTTAACACTCATTTATGTGAGACTTTCAGTCATCACAGTTACTCCTTTTCCCTGAAACTGGCTCATGACTTTTGTGAAGGAATCGTATCTCTCTTCCGCGTAAGGTCTGAGTGCAGTAATTCAGAGCAAGGCATCATTGTCATTTGCATACTTAATTTTTTCCTGGTCTCTGTAGGCACTTTAGAATTCCCTGTCCCCAACATCCAGATACTAATGGACATCTACTGTACCACTGGAAACCTGGCCAATGTCTTTCTGAAACTAATGAACTTCATTCACTGTTAAATCCCTCATTAAATTTACATTGCATGGGTCTTTCACTTCTGTTTTTTTTAACACTTCTTTAATTATGATACCTACAGTACCTTAACTTTTTAGATCCACTTCTAGGTATTCAAACAACGTGTTCAACCAACATTAGTGCATGTATCGTCATATCATGTCATATCATAAAGTTTCTTTAACATTATCTTCCAACAGATGATTCTTTCACTGTCCTTTTGGAGGGAGTGGAGGTGACAGAATTGATATAATCTGTCCCCTTTTTACGCTCTTTTCACTTAAAGTTCTTGAACTTCAGCTCTTCTTCAGCCTCACATGTCTTCTCAATCTCTCTTGCACCCTGTTATCCTCCATGGTCAATCTTCTAGTTACTACTGTCTTGCTGTCTAAAATATCACTCACTTTTGCATTCCAGAAGTTATCACCAGGATACTTTTCTTATTCCTTGCCATTTCTATGCTTTGAGCTTTTTTCAGATAACGACCTCCCTTACCTAACTGTGCTAAGTCAGGTGGTATCCATGATTACTCATGCTTGAGGTTAATTTTCTCCTTCAATTAAAACCAATTGATTGGCCAGGGAATCCATTAATTATTGCTCATGAACTCCAGTCAAGCTAGAAAAGACTTTTTAACAGAAGTCAGTCAGAAAACATGTTAACTTCTGAGCTGAGCATGCTGTAAGTTTATTCTGTAAGGTTAGTAGATATGTCACGTGCTATCACTGCTTTTAAAATCAACATCAAATTTAACTGCTTATGAGAAGTTGGCCATGTAGCTGGATACCATATTTTTCTAATGCCAAGACCTCTATGGCACTTCTGTTATAGTGAGTGTACGCTCATTGATGAAAGGAGTTTGTCTTCTGTCTGAGGAAAGTTCACTCTGGGTCTCTGAACGAATGAAAAAGAGAATAGTACGTGAACAAGACAGAGGGAAGTATGAGGCAAGGAAGAAAAGCTTGTCCTGGACGATGCAAGGTGCTTGGCTGTTTGGGTCTCACTAAAGTCAGACATCAAAGCATTAGAGAATGAGAACTGGGTGTTTCTTAGTACTAGTAGAGATTTGGTCACCAAATAAATTTGAATCAAAGTAGATAGCACACTGTACTGCTAAGACTTTACAAAATGAAATGATGGCTGTGTTTGCTGTCACATTTTCTTTGAGTTTCTTATCAGAAACTGACATAAAGACTTTTTAAAAATCACATCTTTTTTAAAAATCACATGTACTGAGGGAAAGAAACTGCTGCTCCTTTACACTTGAGGATGTACTTAATTGTTCATATCTTTGTAAGCAGAATATTTTCATTATTTTAAGGGTGGGAAAGTCTTTTAAAGTCTCTCTCCCTTACTTGTAAAACCTTAGGCCTGCTTCTAAATAATTTTGAAGGTGGATAACATATATGGGAAGAAAAGCAGCTATGGTAGGTTAACTTCTTCACTTCCTCTTAAGAAACAAGGGAAAGTAAGAGGTTTTTAATTTACATACAGAACCTTCTTCCACATAAAATGCTCTACAGAGAGACTTAGATAGATTAGATCACTGGGCCAACATCGATGGTATGAGTTTCAACAAGGGCAAGTGCCAGGTCCCGCACTTGGGCCACAACAACCCCATGCAGTGCTACAGGCTTGGGGAGGTGTGGCTGGAAAGCTGCCTGGCCGAAAGAGACCTGGGGGTTCTAATTGACAAGCGGCTGAATATGAGCCGGCAGTGTGCCCAGGTGGCCAAGAAAGCCAACAGCGTCCTGGCTTGGATTAGAAATAGTGTGGCCAGCAGAAGTAGGGAGGGGATTGTGCCCCTGTACTCAGCACTGGTGAGGCCACACCTCGATTATTGTGTCCAGTTTTGGGCACCTCAATACAAGAGAGATATGGAGGTGCTGGAGCGAGGGCAGAGGAGGGCAACGAAGCTGGTGAAGGGCCTAGCAGACAAATCATATGAAGAGCGGTTGAAGGAGCTGGGACTGTTTAGTTTGAGGAGGAGGAGGCTGAGGGGAGACCTCATCACTCTCTACAACTATTTGAAACGACACTGTAGAGAGGTTGGTGCTGGTCTCTTCTCACAGGTAATTAATGACAGAACAAGAGGGAATGGCTTCAAGCTCCAACAGGGTAGGTTTAGCCTGAACATTAGGAAAGAATTTTTCACAGAAAGGGTGGTTGGGCATTGGAATAGACTACCCAGGGAGGTGGTTGAGTCACCATTCCTGGATGTGTTTAAGAGACGTTTAGATGTGGTGTTGGGGGATCTGGTGCAGGGGAGAACTTTGTAGAGTAGGGTAGATGGTTGGACTCGATGATCCCAAGGGTCTCTTCCAACCTAGACAATTCTATGATTCTATGATAATTTGTGCTCTTTTATTACGAGTGTTGTGCGCGATACATTTAAGTTGTCAGAATGCTACGCATACAGCGAAAGATAGGTGTTGTTTTAGGAAATTTTATCACCTCATAAGAGGACACTATTTCCTCAAATGTCATGTGCCTTGTTGCTTCCTGCTATGGCTTTCTAGGACTAAGAACTGCTGAAATGAAAACTGGAAAGACATGGTTGTTCTCAGCAAGTTAGCTCTAGATCATTTCCTGTGGATTTTTTATTTTCTCTCTTACTCTAAAGACAGACAGTTCACTGCAACCAAAGCAGTGCAAGAGATCCCTGCTATAGACAGGCTTCTGTTCCCCATCCACCCCCTCACTCCCCCTTTACCGCCCTGGACAACCCCCCTGGGCACCCCGCCCCGGCCCCCCCAATCCCTCCTCACCCCACCCCTGCCACCCCAGTTACCCCTGGTCCTGCCTGGGCGCCGTCCTGTGCAACCTGCTCTAAGGTGGCCCTGCTCCGGCAGGGGGGTTGGACTGCGTGATCTCCAGAGGTCCCTTCCAACCCGGACCATTCTGTGATTCTGTGATTCATCTGTTTTACAAAAATACAGTGAGAACTGGAGGCTTCGTAGGCCTCTTGCTATCACTAAAGTTTCCTTTTCTGAAACAAGCTTTGCAACTGTATTTTAGGGGTACACAAAACCGAAAACGAAACCAAAACCCAGAAACAACAACAACAAAAAAACCCACTTTGGGAAACAGATACACTTGTTTGTTCAAGGACAGCACATATAACGCCTAGAACTTTTTCTCATAGCGCTTTCAATGTCCTTCACTGCTTAACTGGTTCACGGCTGTCATATCTGGAGTGAGCTTGTCTTTGATGAGCAAGTTATCTGCAGCAGAGTACAAAGGATGTTTTTTCATCTGTATACATTTTCTCAGAGGGTAAAGAATGGTTCGTTACCAATGTCTGATATGTGGGCACTCACTGGAGACTCACCTAAAGACATATCAGGATACAAAACTGAATACGCAGTAGTGAACCTCCCACTTTGTAAAAATGACCTGTTGAATGTGACAGATGGATCAGAAAATGTATAATGCACAGGAAGTCTAATGGCAAACCCAATTATGTGTAGGGTTCCTGATTGGGGGTTGTTGGGCTTTCTGTTGTGCTAATTGTGAATAGGAACACATGGAAGGTCATATATCCTAGATTAAAGATCATTGAGGTAATTTTTGTTGAACATAGTAATGGCTACTACTACACTGCAAACATGGATGACCTGAGGAAATGGCAGTGCATTACACATAACTAAATATGTCATTATTTTGATTACATTTCCTCTTCCTACAGCCAGATTCCTCTGTGGGTGGTATAAATTGGTCTTTAAATAGGTGTTGTCCAGACAGACTCTTCAGTCAGTTAGCAGATCTGCCACGGCACAGGTCAAAAAGCTTTGTTCAGTAACACTGATATTGCACTTACTCTGACCCAACATCTCTTCTTCACAGAGACATTTAATCTTAGACTGTTTGCCTCTGCTTTGAAACTGCTTTCAAATCTTTTCTGGTTCATCACAGACATTTTCTCTTCTGACTCTTGCAGTTAGTGTCAGCATCTCAGTCTCAGATGTCGGCTTCTCTGTAGACATGAACTGTTCCTATCTGGATTCCCTTAAACAGTGTATTGAGAGACTCATTAATTGTTACTGTGCATTAAACAGACAGGAAGCCTGCTGACAGAGAAGACCAGGTGTTACTCAGTTCGTATCACATACTATTAAGAATAAAGGGAAACCTTTGGAACTGGTTTATTAGCATCCATTGCAGAACTGGAATCCTCATGCAGTCATTTTCCTTTTGTGCTTTGTTATTTGTCCCAGCTAGATGGATGTTGTGTTATTAGAGACACTCATGTGCCAAATGACAGCCGCTCTGCTTTTTAATTTATGTCTCAGCCTGTCTGTCAATGAAGTGCTGCAGAGTTGCATGATATAACGATGTCAAAGAAAGAATGGCATCTCTCTGTTTGCTTAACAGTGATTTTAAAGGAGTCTGGCCTTATGTATAAGTCAATGTAATGAGATATGAAAGATATTCTTCAGACATAGAACAGACCTATTATAACATTCTTCTCTGGGAAAGAACCTGTGGATTTTTAATTCAATGAAAACTTCAACATAAGTTTTCTACAAAGTTCTTTCTTCTTTCATGTCACTGTTTCTTAAAATCTGTTTCCTAAAATGATATATTACTTGTTCATAAATGCTTTCTGGTACTTTATGTGCTTTATAGAGGCCATAGAACTCTGCAGCTAAAAAAAAAGAGACTTTCATTTCTTCATTGGCCATTCCATATGGTCCTTATGCATGTAACTCAAAATCATAAATATTGTATCAAACCAGGTAGCTTTATTGAAGCAATTTTAATGCTCCTCCTATTTTGGTTGGATACCACCACATGGGAAAGTGACTGGCAAATGGTCTTGGTAATATTATATTTCAAGGTCTTTATGGGCCCAGAGTGGAAATGGTGCTCTTGATAGCCACAAGTTTATATTGTCTTTAAAGTTCATGGGCATCCCACTGGGATGATGACATTCCCACACTACTGGCTCACTCATTCGGCTCATAACGTTTTGTAGTCTGAGCTAACCTTTCCAAGTGACTTTTTTGCCTTGGGGACAGAAAGAGCAGAGACTAACATGGGTTAGTCTCCCTGGCTCTGGTCAATTTGTGGCCCTTGGACTGTTGGATTTCTATGAAACTTAGAAATGTTGCATCTCTTGACTCTCATTGAAGCTGAGGGAAAAAGAGTGTTCTCTGAATTTCATGCAGTCAAAATGGGAAAAGGAAGCAGGAAAAATCAGTGCTTTCATTTCATTTAACACCTGACTTGTCGGACAAGATCGTTACACTTTCTATTTTCATTTGTCCCTTAGACTATTGAAAGCTGAACTGTCAATTATAGCTGGAGTGGTGACATATTTATTCCTTTACTGCATCATATAATTGACAGTGAAATCCATTTCTGAAATAATAGAAAAAAGTGCTTAAAGTGTGATATGAATAAGACTGGATTTAACAATCAAAACCTTTCCAAAGAATGAGTTTTAACTTCCCGTTGCAGCCTGTTGAATGAGAGAGGAAATGCTAATAATTTAATATCTTTCCAATTCTACAAATTTTAATAGCTTATTATTATATTAGTCATTTCCCATCTTGGGTCTAACTAGCAGCACAATCTTCATGTGTTATCAGCCACTCCTCCCAGTTTTGTGTCATCAGCAAACTTTCTAAGGGTGCGCTCTGCCCCATCATCCAGGTCATTAACGAAAATGCTGTACAGGCCTAGGATTGAGGGGAAGTTCCCTGGGGTCTCCTTCTTGGACATTTAGAAAGCAGGTGTGGCATTTACTTTTCCCAGTGTTTTCTGGATGCCTGGGAACCATTCTTTTCCCACCATGAATCAAGCCCACAGAATCTCAGGTAAGACATCAAGAAATCAAGAACCAAGAAATCAAACAGCTGTATTGTGAATGCAGCAGCAAGAACCTTCACCCAGTACTCTTGCAAGATTACATGAACAAAATATTTTTTTGAATTTGTTAGTGGTTTCTGTGTAATGATGTTGTGACTAATGTACATGATACCACTAGTACAAGGGATTATCTACATGGAATAAGTGCCTGTTGTGGTAAGGTGTAGCATGTAGCGTTCACAAGGAGGTGGACAGTAGCACACAGGCAAGTGCATCCCAGCACACATTTAACAACAGAGAAAACTATCCAACTCAAAAACCTCTGCAGTTGAAACAGAGCAAATATTGAACTTGTGTAGAAAGCTATTCTCAGTAGTCTGAGTTGCAGAATCACTTGCCTGGCAAATAACTTGGTGGGGGGTGAGGCGAGTTGATTTTAAAATCAAAATTTGACTTTGATATTAAGAGGTGGGAAAAAAGGAGGGTGTAAGCAAATTGTAAAAAGAAGAAAAAAATCTTTACAAAGTGCTTATTATGGACCATTCAAGTAGAATAATAAGAATCAAAATTTAGAAGAATACTGGTAAGCAAAATAGGCTTTTCAGTGAGAAGTTCACAAAAGTGTTTCAAGTGCTCCATGCGTTTTCTACATCTTCTCTCTACATAAGATCGTCAAAGTTAGTAAGAGTTTTTCTCAAAGGCATTTTCAGGTGTCTTTGATGTTGAGCTGATTCACAGAAGCATGTTTAAGCAAAAATGTGTTCCTGTTAATACAACATCCTTAAAATTACTTTTTTGCATTAAATCTGTTAGTTGACACGTTCTGTTGATCAGGCTTTGACAAGCATGGTTGAATTTGTCAGTTTTGTCATGGAGTATGGAGAGGTTTCTATATGCTGGATTTTGAAGGAACATCTCTGGAGAGAGATGTGGCAAAGGATTTAAATGAAGGGGTTAATATTTTCAAAACAAAAAGAGATGTCCTCTGCAGAAGTCCCCCTTTCTGGCTTCCATCCTTGCCATTACCTGTGACCATTGCTGTGGGGTTTTATATAGAGGCTAAACCGAGAAACTGTGTATGACAAAGAACATCCTTGTTAGAAGATTATTTCTTCACACATGATAGACTCCCGGTGCCAGTGAAATAAAAGAGTAACTTTGCCCAAGACTTTTAATTGTCATCTCTCTGCATGAAGCAATCTGCTATTTACCTGCTCATAATCACCCTCAGAACGGAGGTGTTTTCTTGTTTATTTGTTTCAATTTCCATGTTCTGCAGAAACATGATGTCCTATTTTGAGGTAGGCTAATTAGTGAGTTTTAAATTTAGATCTGCTGTTCAATGGCATAAGCAGCAGTGGCTTCCTAACTAGAGATGAGCATTGCAGGCACATGCTGTCAGTATGTTTGTAATGGCAGCCTTGGAGTAATCATCTTCCTTAGTCTTTGCCATTGTTTGAAATCACACACGGGCTCTCCAGCCAACTTTAACATTGCATGCTTTTTGTTCTGCTCATCCATCTAAACCCAGTTTTGTGACAGAATAACCTGTCTTCACACTGAAGTAGAAGAATTGAAGGAAATCCCTGTCTTTTAAGCAGGTATAGGAAGGCTGAGTATGCCCAGTGCATAAATGAGCTGGATCTCACAGACTCATAGAATCATTTAGGCTGGAAAAGACTTAAGATCATTGAGTCCAACTGTAAATCTAACACTGCCAAGTCAACCGCTAAACCATGTCCCTAAGCACCACATCTACACCTCTTTTAAATACCTCCAGGGACGGTGACTCAACCACTTCTCTGGGCAGCCTGGGCCAATGTCTGATAACCTCTTCTGTAAAGAAATTGTTCCTCATACCCAATCGAAATCTCCCCTGGTGCAACTTGAGGCCATTTCCTCTTGTCCTATCATTTGTTACCTGGGAAAAGAGGCCAACAGCCACCTCACTACAACATCCTTTCAGGCATATTACCTGTCTTCTGCAACCCCGATAACAGCGTAACATGAAAACATGATGTGGCAGACTTTTCAGGTTGGAAAATGGCAACTCTAATGATTTTTCTTGACAAGCATCCAAGAAGAAACACTGTCTTGCAGAAGAGAATACAGACAGTATAGGGAAAAATCTGCTTTTACTTAATATCTATGGATTTCCTTGAAAAGGGGAAAAAACCCCAAAAATCTGTTTGATTAGCTTTTAAGACGCAGAGTGAAGAGTGTATCAATGTTGATGTTAATCATTATAGGGAAATGCAGGGTGAAGTAGACACAAGGACGAAACCACACCACCCAAGGACTTAGAACCTGAAGTGTATTTACTAAGTGAAAGGGGTAATAGCAGGCTGATTTCTATTCTAAAGTTTTTATTCTCTCTCTTTCACACACACATACACAAACACACACACACACTCACACGCTCTATAGAGAAGACACACCAGTCAAGGTGTTAGGTCTGGTTGCGGCCAGCACCATTGTCACAGGCGCACAGGACACTCATTCCAGCCAGGTGAGGTGTCTATGTTTGGGCTGCTGGCCTTCCTTCTATGTGTTCCTCCTCAGGGTCGGCTTTCTGCAAGATGTTGGATGTCTGTGGATGTGTGACCCATGAGAAAGGCTCTTGTTTTTAATATTTATTGCTTTCTCCCTTAAATGATTGGCATAAGCTATAAATAGCTTTGCTGGTCACATCATGGTAGGCCAATCTCTTTGACTTTCTCCGTATCTAAAGCTAACAGACAGCTGTTATCCAGTCACTATCACCTTCTGCACTCCCACTCCAAATGTATCACGAGGATGTGAAGACATTCAAAGTCCATCCGTGGCTCTTTGTTTCTTTCCTGTGCACTATCTGAACCATTAAAGCAAGGCAGATCTAGTACAGAGGTTTAGCTAAGCCTTCCTTGTAACAACAGTCTGTGCTCTGCTTTTTTTTCCAGCATATACAAAAATCATCAGCTGAGATACAGTGGGCAGATATATGCAAGGTCTATTTTACCTCAGGAAAACTTTTGGAAAGTCTCTACCTTGTGGCATTAACTGCACAGAAAAAAACTGTGTTTTATTGAATACCATCTCTGCCTCTTTTGCATCATCTTCTCTCCTGTGAGATTACTTTGTAACACCACACAAGACACTAGAACATCAAGGCCTCTGGAATAGTTGCTACAACTAACTCCAATGCTGGTAGCTGTGTCAAGTCATGCTACTGACCTTTAGACATTGCCAATAGAGCCTGCATCTGTCTAGATATTAAGTTAAGGTTCATAATGACTTTCTTAGGACTTTGATTTTATATACAATATTCAACTTATTATGAAGTAAATCAGAATCATAGAATCATAGAATGGTTTAGGTTGGAAAGGACCTTGAAGACCATCGAGTTCCAACCCCAGTGCCATAGGCAGGGACACCACCCACTAGACCAGGTTGCCCAAGGCCACATCCAGCCTGGCCTTGAACACCTCCAGGGATGGGGCCTCAGCAACCTCTCTGGGCAAACTGTTCCAGTGCCTCACCACCCTCAGAGTGAAAAACTTCTTCCTAATGTTCAATCTGAACCTGCCCTCTTCCGGTTTAAAGCCATTCCCCCTCGTCCTATCGCTACATGCCCTAGTAAAAAGTCCTTCCCCAGCTCTCCTGTAGGCCCCCTTTAGGGACTGGAAGGCAGCAATAAGATCTCCCCAGAGCCTTCTTTTCTCCAGGCTGAACAGCCCCAACTCTTTCAGCCTCTCCTCATAGGGGAGGTGCTCCAGCCCTCAGATCATCCTCTTGGCATAGATTTATAAAATAGTTCAGTTTGGAAAGGACCTTTGGAGGTCATCTCATCCAGACTTCCTGCTCATAACACGATCAATGTGGAAGTTTGATGACATTGCTTAGGGTCCAGTCCAGCTGGATTTTTGGTATCTCCAAGGATGAAGACTCGCCATCCTCTCTGAGTTCTGGTCCCACTGCTCGACTTCCACATGACAAAGAGTGTTTTTCTTTAGCTAATCAGAATTTTCCTTGCTACAGCTTGCCTCTGTTCCCTCACATCTGTTTGCTGAGCATTTCAAAGAAGATCCTGACTCCATCTTCTCCATTACTTCCCATGAGGAGCTCAATATACCAACTGATTCCCTTATTAGCTTTCTCTTTTTTCCACGCAAAACAGTATCAGCTGGCCCATCCTATTATATGCTACACAGCCTTGAAACTACCTTTGTAGCCCTTGACTGGACTTACCCCAATTTGTCAATATCTGGGTGATTCCAAAACTGGACACAGAACTGCAGATATGGTCTCACAAGTGCTGAATAGAGGGGAATTATGTTTTTCTATCATATTTGATTCTTTTATAAATGTATATACACTATATATGCTTACCTGTGCACACATGAATATTTTATTCTTCTTTTGACTCAAAAGACCAATTTCTAGTAATGATATTTATCAAGAGGATATGTACGTTAGGGTTCAGATTACATAACTGTTGACATCACAAACTTATTGAAACTGTGAAGAAAAAAGAACAGGATGATATTAAAAAGGATAAACATACGGATTGTTGAAGGGGCTATAAGCAGTCTGTAACTGAATTGCAGTATAGAATTTACAGCTCAGAAAAAGCATATTAAGAACTCTGCATCTGATATAAAAAGGTGATGTGTGCTTTAAAAAGCTAGAGGAATGTCTGAATATGTTTACAAAAATAAATAGGTGCAGGTAATGAGATTTATCCCAAAGGGGACTGATACCAAAAATAAATGTTTTCAAGACCTCTATTGTAGAAAGGCAAAGAGAAAGCTTATAAGCAGCGAATAACCTTTAATTGAATGCTCCTGTGCGAATGGATACATGATTTTACCGCAAAGTTAAAGAAGGAAGTCTTTTTTGTGTATTTCATTTGTTTTAACATAGTTTAGCTGCCCAATTTCTTTACTGATAGAAAATGAAATACACTTTGAAGTATTAAATCTGTACTGTTGGGACATTTATTAAATTGACTAGAAGAAGGAAAGTGGATTACATAGCTATACCAGTATTTTAGTGATTTTCTATTTTCTAATAACCTCTTACTGTTACTAATTAGTGAGAACATGCTGCTTTTACTGGAATCTCTCAAGGCAAGCTAATTACATGGCTCTAATGAAAAGATTTTTTATACAGACTTTAAACTTTTCCTACTTCATAAAAAGTGGATTTATAATGTCTTGATAAAGGGGAAGTGAGTACTTCCAACATAAGAAATAGCAAGAAACTTCAAAGCTTGATTTTGCTTCCAAAGAAAGAAATAGGAATATATGATATTTCAGTGACATTCTTCTTCCTGAAGAGTGTAGGATACCGTTAGTATCCTGATGTTCTCTTTCTGTGTTTTCACTTTGTGACTTCTAATCTATCTAAATAGGGGAGTTTACAGAAACACAATGTAGTATGAAAGATTTAAATGAGCTTTAAGTCATCTGGCATCCTTAAGAATGAATTATCCAGGGAGTCTTTAAGAAATTACTTATTAATCGGAACTTAATTTCTAGTAGATGGCTTTACCTACACAACACAGCTCCATTTGATGTCTTGTGCAAGGATTCCTCCAAAAAATGACTGGGAGGCGTAAGAGTTACGCATTGCATTTTGTCCACATCTTGGAAGTCTGGAGAAAATTAGAATATATGTCTGTTTTGAAAAATGGTTCTTAGGTCAGTGACAAATGTATGAAGATACTGTATAAAATATGTTATTATTGCTGTAAATAACTTTAAAAGAAACAGTTCTATCATTAGCGAGGTTTAAAATGGTGTTATTTGGAAATGGATGGTATGATATAGCTGCAGCTTCCACATAGCAGCATACATCCCTGTAACGCCTTTATTAACACATACATTGTTTAACTTACCTGTTTGCAATATAGCTAGTGCAGTGTCAAATTATTACACACTATACTCATGTTGCAACATTAAAGACATTTATTATGAAATTAAGATACAGGCTCAAATTTACTGTTAAATCTTAATATGTGATGGTTAACTCCATTAAAACAATCTATACATATATACACATGGTTGGCAGAGGTTTCACGATCATCTGCCCTTGTTCTCGTGGGGGACTTCAACTTCCCAGATGTCTGCTGGAAATATTATGCAGCAGAGGGGGAACAGTCCCGGAGGTTCCTGGAGTGTGTGGAAGATGACCTCCTAACACAGCTGATGAAGGAACCAACTAGAGAAAGTGCCCTACTGGACCTACTGTTTGTTAACAGAGAATGTCTTGTGGGGGATGTAAATCTTGGAGGTCGCCTTGGGCAGAGTGATCATGAATTGATAGAATTTTCAATTCTTGATCAAGTAAGGTGGGGAGCCAGCAGAACTGCCACCTTGGATTTCCGAAGGGCAGACTTTAGCCTGTTTAGGAGCATGGTTGAGAGTGTCCCTTGGGAGGCAGTTTTGAAGAGCAAAGGTGCCCAGGAAGGCTGGGCATACTTCAAGCAGGTGCTCTTAAAAGCGCAGGAGAAGGTCATCCCCTAGTCTCGAAAATCGAGCAGATGAGGAAGACGACCAGCCTGGCTAAATAGAGAACTTTGGCTGGACCTCAGGAAAAAAAGGAAAGTTTACATTCTCTGGAAAAGGGGGTTGGCAACTTATGAGGACTATCAAGATATAACAAAGCTATGTAGGGGGAAAATGAGAAGGGCCAAAACTCAATCAGAACTCAGCTTGGCCACTGCAGTTAAAGACAATAAGAAGAGATTCTTTGAGTATATCAACAGAAAAAGGAAGACTGGGGAAAATGTAGGCCCACTGGTGAATGAGACGGGTGGCCCAGTGGTGGAAGACACAGAGAAGGCAGAGTTACTGAATGCCTTCTTTTCTTCGGTCTTCACTGCTAAAGCTGTCCCTCATGAATCCCATACTCTGGAGGCAAGGGGGAAGGTCTGGAGAGAGGAAGATTTTCCCTCAGTTGAGGAGGACTGGGTCAGAGACCACTTGGCCAAGCTGGACATTCATAAGTCCGTGGGCTCTTACGGGATGCACCCACGAGTGCTGAGAGAGATGGCAGATGTTATTGCTAGACCACTCTCCATCATCTTTGAAAGGTTATGGGGAACAGGAGAGGTGCTGGAGGCTGGAGGAAGGCCGACGTCATTCCAATCTTCAAAAAAGGCAAGAAGGAGGACCCAGGGAACTACAGGCCAGTTAGTCTCACCTCTGTTCCTGAATAGGTAATGGAGGAACTCATTCTGGATGTCATCGCCAAACACGTAGAGGAACAGGGAGTTATTAGAAGTGGACAACATGGATTTACCAAGGATAAATCATGCTTGACCAATCTGATAGCCTTCTATGATGTTATAACTGGCTGGCTGGATGAGGGGAAAGTCGTAGATGTCATCTACCTTGACTTCAGCAAGGCTTTTGACACTGTCTCCCATGACATCCTCATTAGGAAACTGAGGAAGTGTGGGCTAGATGAGTTGACAGCGAGGTGGATTGAGAGCTGGCTGTGTGACAGAACTCAGAGGGTTGTGATCAGCGGCACAGAGTCTAGTTGGAGGCTTGTAACCAGTGGTGTCCCCCAGGGGTCAATACTTGGTCCAATTTTGTTTAATATATTCATTAATGACCTGGATGAGGGGACAAAGTGTATCCTCAGCAAGTTCGCTGATGATACCAAACTTGGTGGGGTGGCTGACACCCCAGAGGGCCGTGCTGCCATCCAGCGTGACCTGGACAGGCTGGAGAGCTGGGCAGAGAAGAACCTAATGAGGTTCAACAAAAGCAAGTGCAAGGTCCTGCACCTGGGGAGGAAGAATGCTAGGCACCAGTACAGGTTAGGGGTGGACCTGCTGGGAAGTAGCTCGGAGGAGAAGGATCTGGGGGTTGTGGTAGACAGTAAATTATCCATGGCCCAGCAATGTGCCCTTGTTGCTAAAAAGGCCAATGGAATCCTGGGCTGCATAGGGAAGAGTGTGGCCAGTAGGTCGAGGGAGGTCATTCTCCCCCTCTACTCGGCACTGGTGAGGCCACAACTGGAATACTGTGTCCAGTTCTGGGCTCCCCAGTTCAAGAGGGACAGGGAACTGCTGGAGCGAGTCCGGCGAAGGGCAACTAAGATGATTAAGGGACTGGAGCATCTGCCTTATGAGGAAAGGCTGAGAGAGCTGGGACTCTTTAGCCTGGAGAAGAGAAGGCTGAGGGGAGACCTTATTATGGCGTACAAGTATCTAAAGGGTGGGTTGAAGGAAGATGGAGCCAGGCTCTTTTCAATGGTTCCCAGTGACAGGACGAGGGGCAACGGGCACAAGTTAGAACACAGGAAGCTCCGTTCAAATACACGGAAAAACTTCTTTACGGTGAGGGTGACAGAGCACTGGCACAGGCTGCCCAGGGAGGTGGTGGAGTCCCCTTCTCTGGAGATTTTCAAGCCCCGCCTGGATGCAGTCCTGAGTAAAGTGTTCCGGGCAATCCTGCTTTGGCAGGGGAGTTGGACTAGATGATCTCTAGAGGTCCCTTCCAACTCTGAAAATTCCGTGATCTATGATATTATGCAGACACAGGTTTTTCTTTGTAGAAGAGTAGATCTCTTCTTGCATGAAGTTTTTGAGTGTTTCAGATGTTCAGACCTCGGTGTACAACATTTTTTCAGTATATATTCAGTATGTGTATATGTACATAGTATATATAGTACATATACTGAATAATACCTTCACAAAGTATCATGCAATGATACTCAAACCAGGACATACTTATCCATGGTATAAGAACATAACTAAAAATCACAACAGTATGTCTTTACCAGTTCGACACTGGAACTAGATAGAAAAGCAAACAAGTATTCTTGAATAATAATGGGTTTATGGTAGGTGAGACATAACCTGTGACATAACTATTGGCACTCAGACTTTTTAAATTACTCAGTATTTCATTCCTTTAAAGACAGTCTAGAAAGAACTTGTCTGATGGGAAAAGCTTGGGAAAGATCACCTTGATGTTTTAATAGCTTCACATAATTTATTTCCTTTTGTTCTTTTCCTCCTCTTATAGATCGTATTATTTCTTTCCCAGTGTAACAGTGTGTTTCTTTGCTTAGCCATTTTGGTGTTAAAGTGTAGGCATTTCATCATCCAGATAAAGATCTATAAATATGAGCTATAAGCAACAATAGTATTTACTAGACATTGATCATCCTTTTTCTGGGTGTAAAAGGGTAATGAAAATGTTGTAGCAGCCTAGTAGGTTTTTATCCAATGTTACACTTACCTGCCAAATATTTTGTTGAATGACGTCATCTAAGTTCAGTGCATGTCCATGAAAACAGAAGCAGTTTTAGGGAAAAAGGGGAGAAAGAAAAATGTTTTTAAACAAGGAGAAATTATGAGGAAAACTGAAACTGAATTATGGGCTGTAAACAGTGATGTTTTTGAAGATTACAGGCAATTGGCATTGTCCCTACAGAAATCTCAAGGGAACTTCTAGATGAACTCTAGATCTATGGAAACAGGTGTCCCCAATGCCTTCACTACATTTAGAAAAAAAGCATGGTCTTCTGAATGTTTTTATTTGGGAAAAAAAGGATTTACTACTAACCTTTAATGAGGTTTCCTTCACACCTATGGAATTTATCAAGTTTTAGAGAAATTGTATTGGACAAGTGCTAAATTTTATCATGTAATGAGCTAGAGATTACTTCGAGGTACTGGAGTGAAAAGCCTGACACTATGCCACTATGAGTGTTTGTAATCGCTCTTCTTTTCAGTGCGTAATATTTGAACCTTTCTGCCTTTTTAATTTAATATTCCAAACATGGTGATGACTAGCTTGCAAACCTGTGCTATTTGGATACCTAACCTTAAGTATTTCACATCAAACGGGACCAATCTAGTCCAACATTTCAATGTTCTGCAGAACCAGTCTTACTGTACCTTTTCATTCTCACCTAGCTGAGCAGAGGCATTGAGATGATTAGAAATAATAAAGATTAAGTAAAATTTACATTTTACATAAGAAACTAGAACTCTAATGTTACGAATTGGATTCCTGTGGGAAAACAGTATCGAAGATTAATAATCCCTGTACATGACATGAAATAATTATCCCGTTGACTTTCAGTATGTTTTGGGGTATTTTTTCCCACGACAAGTTTTTTTTCCATTATGTGTTTTTACCCACTGTGCAGTTTTCATGGCTCATCACGGGGTAGAAGGGAAATCTATAAAAGTAGATCTGCCACTGCACTGCAGCTCTGCTCTCCCTTTACAAAATAAATCAGTTTTATTGTAAATGAATGTTCTAAAGACAGTGTTTTGTACCTTCCCTGATATGTATGTTTAGTAATTGACAGTAAAGACAAGTGCTTTTACTCTCTTTAGCAGTAAACTTCACTTCCTCCAACATGCTGTGAGCATGAGTGAACTTGGACAGGAACACAAAATAAGTGCTCAGCTCAGTAGGGTGCAGACAGTGCCACACGGTGGGGAATGAGTAAGTCTGTGGAGGCTGAGTTTGCACTGTGATGGGAGTATTTCTGAGCCTGTCTTGCCATGTGAACACCTACGCAGGAGACATAGGCAAGAGGCAAGAGTGCTGCCTGGCAGTCAAAGTTTTTGGATGCTTCTGACAGCTTTTGTGCTCATCTTAGGCAGTTTTATGCCACTTTCTGAGCCACTGTTTCTATCACTAAACATCTCAAATTTTAATTCTTCTGGCACATGATCTGTTCATTGTTCTCTCCTGTAAGTTACTAACACTCTGGGATCTGTGTTCACTGAAGCCTCTGAAGTGTAACTGAGTGGTTTTTTTCCTACAGATGTAGGTTGCTATGTTTTTTAAAATTATTATATAATATAGTTGTAGATGTTGAATTTCCACTAGTGTTGGATAAAAAAAAAAAAGACTGTCGTCTGCTGAGAAAACAGCATCAGAGAGGTTTTGTTTCAGTCATTAGAACTAAACTGGTATGGCTTACATATGGAGAGATGAATTTCTCTGAAATGAGTCTGCATTGCTGGGAAATCTGAAATATGGTCATTGATGAATTGCTCATCTTCACAAATGTGTGTTCCAGTGGAAGAAAGGCTGGTGGCATTTGCAACGATCTCTCTCTGTGTTTCTCATGCTACTTCTGTTGAGCTGTGTTACCATCTGTTTCTTGCCAAAAAACCCAGGCTGACTAACTGGTCCTGTTTTCTTTTTTTACACTTGCTAGGACAGTAAAACTTAGAACTGCAAATATTTTTGTTTTCTGGTAGCTTTCTATTTCACATGGGTACACCAAAGATTTGCAAGCCACAACGTGTGGGCCAACATGACAGCTGTCACCATCAGCTTGCTGGTTGAATTCTAGTAACTTTTATCTCCTTACTTGGAATAAGGATGTCAATGGATCATGCATAGGGTCCAGTCAATAGCAGAATCAAACTAAGATGCTGCTTTTACCTTAGATATTAGTACTGCTTTAGATTTTTGGAAAAAAAAAAAACCTGGAAGAACCACACTACATAAAAGACCTACGGATACTTGATTGCAAAACAAAGTGGCTTTGCATGTACAGTGACTATTCTGCCTTAGGTATCTACAGAAATGGCAGTGCAAATGATGACTTTGTATTTAATATACTAAACTACTTTAACAAGTGATTTTGTTTGTTCTGAGGCTAGTTAATTTTATTTTTTATTTTCTGCTGTGAGGTAATAAAACCAAAGGAATGGGCCGCATTCTATCTTCTAGGACTCCAGGGACACCTACACATCAAACCCCAGCTGAGCATACCTCTGCTCTTACTAATTCTCTGTTAGACCAATCTTGGACTTCTTGTTGCGGAAGGATTGATTCATCACTTGTAAAAGAGCAGCAGTGAAGTATTTATTGTTATAAAACAATCTTTTAATGAATGCAACAGTGTTTTAATGAGATTCAATGGCAAGGAAATGGTTATTTACTGCATAGGGGACAGGGTCAGACAGAACTGTTGGGGAGACACTCCTGTTGAGTCACAAGGTTCAGAGAGGACACCCTTGCTTTCTAAACTCCTTCTCAGAGAGGAATTAAGTGCGGATGGATCCAATCTTAGTCCCAGACTCGGTCAACAGTTTATGTCTAAGGGATTATATATGCACAATCAATCCCTTGTATCAGTTAACTAAAATTTCAAAGTTTAGCATGCTGTTAACCGCTTACCGAGGATCTGTTGCGGCAAGGAATCTCTCAGTCTCAAGGAGCAACCTTCAGTGGTGGCCCTACTCAAGAGGAGATCCTGGTGTGCAGCCTGCTGCCGTGCAGGAGAGCTCAACGTGCCTTGGGCTGTCCACTATTTATAGAGTAAGATGATTGACCTATAGTCATATTTGCATAGCAGCAGGGCATCTAGGTCCCTATTCCAGACAGTGTTTGGCTATGTTGCCATCCATCCCCCAAAGTCCAGGTGCAACCTGCAAACTTACAGAATTTTTGAAGAGAATTTAAAGAATGAAACAGGCTTTGTGTCTCCTATCCCCTCCCACAAAATCTCTGAGGTTTCTGGTAATGTGTCTACAGTTTGGTGTCTCTGGTTTATGGTAAGGACAGGAGAATGCCTAACCAAGAGCACGTTGCTATAGCATCTTTCAACAGGAAAAAGCAAAACGTTTCTATCTTCCCCTCATAGATTCTAGAGAACAAACAGGTGAGAATGAGAAGAATATAGATGTTTTCAGAGGTGTTAGGAGGAAAACTAAATTTACAAAGAGTAGAGATGATGTCGTATCACTTGTCTGTACCTGGGTTTTGCCAGGACTTCCACTTGGAGAAAGATTCACTTTGGGAGGTAGTTTTCAAAACTATTCATTGAAAGACAGATGTAATTTACAAGCAGAATGTTTCAATGAGAATCTTAAAAGCTCTCTATCTTCTTCCCTCATGAAGACTTGGTACTGCTGGAGAAATTGTAGCAGATGTAAGTGAAATGGAAAAGTTATGTGTTATCTCAGAAACTAAGTAGCTGTTGTGCTTGAAACTTTTATAGTGAGGAAGAGAAAACTTCAAAAGCCATTCTGCATACTTCCTGGAAGGGTGTATTTTAAAAAATCACAGTGTATTAAAGCAATATTTAATACCATGATCTCAGAGTACTTAGGCAACATTGTGGAACAATAAGAGGTGTGACAAAAACAGGGATGTGAATCCTGCTGTTTTGAGAAAAGCCTGAAACTCCTCATTCCAAGTGGAGTTTTTTTTTTTTTTACAAAGGAGGTCTGACTACAGTCTCGTGGGACTTGACTGGACTTTGACCGCAAGATATAAAAGCAGTTCTGAAATTCTTGTCCCCCATATTCAGCCTTAAAGGAACAAGCTTCACCCTTTGTAAGGGTAAAAACCAGTTGGAAGATCTGACCGCGGATGCAAATCAAGGTGATTATACGAATGTGACGGATTTATTTTTATTATTATTATTTATTTGGAAATCCACTGTAGTCAGTAGAGAGAAACAGATATTTTTAAGGTGCTTCCGAAACTCAGTTTAGGACGTCAGAATTGCCATTAGCTGTAGCAGGAATCTTGGAAGAGGAAGGAATCCTTCACTAGGAGGAATTTGGGCTTTGTTGTAAATGACACTGTACTTGAAGAGAAACTACTGTAATAAATATCTAAATATCTTACTGCTGGCTATAGTACTGTTAAACAAAACAGGTCAAACACACCTAAAAAAAAAAAAAAATGTTGCTAAACCAAAATGCACCTACAAATGGTGGGAGTTTTTGAGTGTGTGGGATCTCAGCTTGAAAAATAAGGTCTGTATCAACTAGGGCAGCTCATAAAGCATTGTGCTCCTTTTAAACTGTTGGATAGAAAGGAGAAATGGAGAAGTCAAACATAAATTCAAACTCAACAGATGATGGAAAGACAACAGACTTTGAAAGTATAAGTAATTTTATAATTCCACTAGCTGAATAACAGAAATTTGGGACATGGGAATTTGAGTACCACATATCTTCACTGTTACAGTTGAATATAAAAAAAACCCCATAAATCAATCAAACAAAAAAAAAAAAAACATGGCAAGTTTTATGGAAAATTACTTAGAATTAGAAAAATTGTATTTTTTGCTAGTTTAAAATCAGGCCACTTTAACATCTGAGGTTAGGGGGGTTGATTTTGTATTCTGTCAGTGCTTGTGCCTGAAAATAAAATAAATAAAACCCCTGGGCTCTTTTAGCAATAAACTGAAACTTGCTTGATTTGGTGTGCACTAGTGTGACACAGAAGTGTTAACATTCTTGTGGGAGAACATGGAATCTGGACAATAGAGTCCTTCACTCCTTAAGAATAAATAACTATTCAGAGGAAGATTTTTCAATGGAGAAATATACATCCTAAAAACGCTAAACATTTAAAATCCTAAAATTCTAAACATTTAAAACTCTTTACTGTGTTCAACTTCTGTCCATCTATTTGTACAAGAAATTGAAGTTGTCCAAACCAAATATTTCTGTTCTTTTCTGATGGCTTTATCTCCCTTCCACAAGAGCACAGCCCTCTCTTTTTTCTTTCAAGGTGAAGACTGGATGACATTTTGACAGGGTTTTCTATTCTGTTTTACTTTGGTTGGCTATCTGTGTTGTTTGGGTGTAATATTTTTAAAAACAAGTCTTTGAAAACTGTCCTTTACCAGTATAGAAAATATTATAGAATAATTTTGATAACTGCAAAATCATTTTGAACAGTTTCGTAAAATCCTTGACTAGGAATTAAAATGTTAGTTTTATTTTGTGAAAGGGAGTTAAATTTCCATTATTTCATTAAGAAGCTTATGAGGGTTTTCTGAGTTTTCAGAGTTAATTATGTCTTAAAATTCTACATTCTCCACTGTAATGACAATACAAGGTTAAAGTTGCTGTCAGTTTGACTGACATTTTATAAAAACAACATCAGTGGTGCACTGTAGTTATGTTGATTCATTTAAAATGATAATTGAATTTGGGGGAAATACCAAGCTAATAAATATTTTATATAGGCAGCACTCTGCAGAAAAAAGAAATGCAGCTGATAGGGACTTTTATATTGCTCTTGAACCTAAGTTTCCATTTCAGAAAACTTACCTGTTCCTTCCTAAGAGTTCCTTCTTTTGTGTGGAAGTGATTTCATTTCATTTAAACATGTCCAGTTAGGTGAAATCACCAAGATATTCTAAAATTAAAGTTTAACCTTGATCTCCATACAGACAGAATCTGCCTTGCTGCGATTTTTTTGTATGTGTGCGTGCCTGTGTGTGTTCATTTCTTTAAAGAAAATAATAGGAAGTATATTACACCAGAAACAAAGGCCCCTTAAATTAATTATAAGTTTCTAATTTGGTTCAGCAAATCTTCATTGTTGAATATTAGATTAAGACTAATGCAAATGTGCATTTCCTAGAGACTTAGCCTCTCTCTGAATTTAAATGGATAAATAAACATTACTGACATGTAACTAATTTATCATTGAATTTCTGTCATAACACAAGTGTCTTACACTGCTCTGGTTGGTTTCTCCACTTCCCCTGTACCACTGGAAATGTCCAAATGTCCCTTTGTATCTTGGTAATAACCCCCTTTTCTCTCTCTGTCCTCCTTCTTTCCTGCTGGAAATCCAGGATATGCACTAATTTGGAGAGAGGCTGTTCCTCTTGCAATTTTTAGTCAATGTGCAGAACAAAGGAGCGCATCTGTTGTGGTTTAACCCCAGCCAGCAACTAAGCACCACACAGCTGCTCATTCACTACCTCCCCCAGCAGGTAAGAGAATCGGAAGGGTGAAAGTGAGAAAAGTCATGGGTTGAGATAAGAACAGTTTAAAAATTGAAATAAAATAATATTACAATGAAAATAAAGAAAATAGCTGGAATAGTAATCGTAATCGTAATCGTAATCGTAATCGTAATCGGAATAGGAATAGGAATAGGAATAGGAAAAATAATAGTAATAAATACTAATTGTGATCGTAATCACAATCGTAATAGTAATAGTAATGAAAAGAAAAATAATGAAGAGAGAGAAATAAAACCCAAGAAAAACATGTGACGCAAATGAAAACTATTGCTCACCACCAACTGACTGATGCGCAGCCAGTCCCCCCTGCCAACCTTCCCACTAGTTTTATTGCCGAGCATGATGTCATATGGTATGGGGCATCCCTTTGGTCAATTGGGGTCAGCTGCCCTGGCTGTCTCCTCTCAACTTTTTGTGTACCCCCAGCCTGTTTGTTGGCAGGGCGGTGTGAGAGGCAGAAAAGGCCCTGACTCTGTGTAAGCACTGCGCAGCGATGAGTAAAATATCCCTGTATTACCAACACTGTTTCCAGCACAAATACAAAACGTAGCCTCATACCAGCTATTTTGAAGAAAAATAACCCTACCCCAGCCAAAACCAGCACAGCATCCAGAAAATACTGTTAAACCTGTGTGGAAAGAATCTCTCCTAAGGCTAATATTTTGTGCAAAAGGTCACATCACAGGGCAGAATCAGTGTCCTCTGAGTTGTACTGCTTCTTCATAACAATCTTCATTTGGTGGCTCTTTGATCGCCTTTTCCTGTAAGAACTGACTTACCTGCCATTTTAGTCATCTTACCTAAGGGGTTTCAACAACTGTGAAACATGGTCCTTCTATAGGATGGGAAACTCTCAGACAGAAGTTTCTAAGCAGTACAGTTCACAAGACCAGGTAGGAGTCAATGCCCAGACTATGTTGTCTTTGCTCAGGATGGCTGAAGTGTGCCTGGAGCAAACTTCAGACACAGTATGGACATAATGACAATTCCTTATCATGATGAGGACACAGAGCCTAAGGCCAGGGAAGGCCTTCAAGAATGAACTGTGAGTTGCAAGCCTCAGAAGTCAGCAGGGGTAAGAGAACTGGAGCACAGGACGTATGAGGAGATGTGCTGGCCTTGTTTAACCTGCAAAGGAAAAGGCTAGGGTGGACCTTGCAGCTGCCTTCAGTAGCCTGTTACCAAGGTGATGGAGCCAGAGGCAACTAAGAGGGAAAGAGGCGCTGGCCACAAGTTGCAGCAAGAGAAATTCTGATTTTACATAAGAAGAAAAATTTTTCACAATGAGGTTAAGTTACCAGATACTCAGAATAGCAGTGGATTCTATCTCTTTGGGGAGTTTCAAAAATGGCTGAGGCCCTGAAAAAAAAAAACCAAAATGCCATTTGAATGTGATCATGCTTTCAGGGGGAAATTGGGTTAGAAATTTCCAGAAATCCTTCCCAATCTTAATTATTCTATGTTTTTTTGACACATTTAAAGGCATTTCACTAAAACATTATTTTCCCTTATTGGTACTTAGGTATAAAAGGTATCAGACGCTCCAGATTACTCAAACAAGCAACATGAAGTCTCTGCAGAGGGCAAAAAAATGGCAAAAGGAAAAGTAGATGGTCTTTGCAATTATCTTAGATTGTGAGCTCACTGCTTTATCTTGTAGGAGCAGGAAAAAGAGAGATCCCAGCAATACAATTTCATGTTTAGTTTTAGGGAGCGTGTTTTGTTTCAAGTTTCTTAGAATGATTTAAAAAATACAATGGAAGGCAAAGTTTTCTAAGGAACTTGATTTTTGTTGAAACCTTGTTGCTGGCTAGTCTTTTTCCGGTCAGGCCCTTTCTTTGTCATTATTGATAGGGATATTGCAGTGCTGAGCAACGGCCGCCATCCATAAAGTATTGGTGACACCACCTGCTGTCTTTTGACAAAATGTAAATAACGTGTTTGTGTTAAAGATTAGCAATTCAGAAAAAAGGACTTTAAGAGCAATACCCGATGCCCATTCATCAAGACCAGCTCACTCTTAGTCCAGTGTATCTGATCTCAGAGAGGTATAGAAAAAGAGGCTTGAGGCATTTCTTTATACAAACAGTACTATCTAAAAATATTGTACTCTGGGGCATGTAGCAGTCTAGTCATTTATGTGAGAATGCAGTCACCCTATGCAGACGACATGGGCAAAGGCTTTCTAAGATTTGTGGTCAGAGTGTAGAAGAGAAGGTGAATGCACTAAGCTGAACAGTAATAGGCTCAGCCAGCTGTCTCCATGGTGGCAGCTGAATTGAAGAAACCTCGCTTAAGATCTGTCCAGGTGGAACAATATTCACTCACGATTGTTGTATGATAATCAAAGAAGTGCTTTGTCTTCTTAGGCAGCTTCCTGAGCCTCTGACATGGCCAAGGGCTCTTCTGGAGAAAAGTCTAGGATGCAAATCAAGACAAATGAGTTTGAGGGACTGATAACAACTGGGAGATAGTGAATAAATAACTGTCAATGTTTCTGAAATGGTCCTATGATGAATAAAAAGAATGAAACTCTGAAATCTTTCAGAGCTGCAGCCTTAGCAGAAATTCCAGAGTACCCTGCCTACTCCTAAAACGAGTTTGTACTTGAAAAACTGTCACCTGTCTACTTCAACTGGGTCTCGCTTTGTCACTTGTTTAAAATTAACCCTAAACAAATCTGCCTCTGATACTCTGCAGAGGTATAACCACAGCTGGAGAGGCAGTATGTGCCTCAGGGATGTGTCACCAGGCTCTGTTGTAGGTTGCTCTTTCAGCAAATCTTTTGTTTATCTCTCCTAGGCATCTCCTTTTTTATTACTATTTATTTCATAAAATTTTGTATGTTTTTTCCATGACCTTGCTTCTTCACTCTTATTCTGTTTTGCCAGCACAAACTAAGAATAAGCCCACATTCAAATGTTTCCACCAGCAGAAGGTATGTAATTACTTGCACCCTGATAGCCGCCCGATAGCTGCTAGCAAACTTAACAAATGTAGCACTACTACCAACAACTGGCCTAACGAACTAGCACTGATGTCTCCCTACATATTTGCTCTGACTTCACAATTACTATGAGAACATAAGTAGCCCGAAATAACTTCTAATTTTCCTTTTCCACATCCCCTATAACACAGTGATCTTAAACCTCCCACTCATGGCACATTTATCCATAATTCCCACAGGAGAATATCTCTCCCTCTTATTGCTGAAGTCCTCCTTATTCTGTACCCAGAATACTGTGCACACACTTTCGGCACAGGCATTAGATTTTGGCTCTAAAAAGACTTCAACCCAATGTCTTCATCCTGGAGATACACTGATTTTGGCTTTGAAATGGCTTTGCTTTCAAATCAGAAAGAGAAAATAAAAAGTTTGATAAGGAAAAAAATGAAATTAAATGAAAGCAGGTGATAGGCTTGCTTAGGCTCTGGGTTCAAAAATATTGGAAGCATGTTTAAAGTGAAATGCCAGGCTCTTTTATACCTCAGAAACAGAAACTGAACACTCTTAGCACTTTGATCATCACAGCAGAGTTGACTCTGAAGAGTAAACAGTGACTGAGGATCAACTCTGTTTTGCTTTTTTTCCAATATGCACTATATGACAGTGAAGTTGTCCGCTATCTGTCCTGGTGGTAGGTTTTTCTTTACTGAATTAAAATGGTTGATCTTATTTGCCTTGTATTTTTAAATGTTTTAAAAGAACAATATTTTTTAAATAACTTCTTTCCTCCTTGCTGAAAAGGGGATTTTCTTAGCTCTTATTAGAAGGCAACGTGATTTCTAAAATTTCCTCACATATAAACTGAACAACATAATAGAACCCTCTGCTGCTAAACTCCTGGGGCTCCATTCATCTCTGTCATGGGCGCTCCTGCCAGATATATGATTCTCATTCAGCAGCATTGTGCTAGTCTCTTTTTGCAACAAGTCATCTTTATTCTACTCTCCTGGGATATTGTATCTACTTCACATGTAATTTCAGTGAATTCCCTCAAATTGGCTAACTCCAGCCTTTGTATTAATAGGAAATGAAGAGTATTGCTCTATAAAGTGGTTTTCCAAGATTTAATAGTGGCTGGAGCCAAAGCTATTACTGGCCTTTTCAATAATATTGTTCAATAACCATAAATCCGTGCTGAAACAATTTTATTTGTTTGGAACATAGGGATACAATCATGATTCAGGATCAAGTTCCCACTGGACTTTGTTTGTTTGATAGAATATTTAGCCTCTGCTCAGAAGAACAGAAAAAAATTTGGCACTGGTTCATATTTTGTAGCAATTAATTGTATGTAATATTTCTCGGCTCTGGAGGGGGCAGAGATCTCTTTTTAAACCTACGCAAATGGAGTATGTCCATTACTATATGTTGGTGTTTAGCAATCTCTGTGTGGACAAAGATGGAATTTTGCTCATGTGAATTTTCTGTGTTGTTACTGTGAGGGGTATTTCTCATTGCTTGAGCAAGGGCCTGTTAAAGTACGCCATTGGTATTTCTTTTCATTTGGAATTGAAGTTTGTTCTACTCTTAAGAAATGTAAAGGTGTAAAGATGCAAGCAGTACCTGGAATTTCAGAGTACCTAGATATTGCCTAATTTCTAGGTGAGCTAAATCGACAGGTACTTGAGGAGATACATTTCATTCTTTAACAGTATTCTGCCAGAAGGTGCTGTGATGATCTTGAGTTCTTTACATACATATGTCGTGGTTCCATCAGGGATGGGGTTAATTTCCCCAGGGATGTAGCAGCAGGCAAAGGTATTCCATACCATGAGCCATGCCCAAGCTATAGCGGGGAGCTGGCCAGGAGAAGGGGCAAGAGCTTGGAGCAGGCTGGGGCGATGTGGGTCTGGTGGGTGAGTGGTGGTACCGTAATCGCATCTTTATATTCCTTTATCGGTGTTATTGTTATTCTCCTTCCTTTGCTGTTCTGTTAAACTGCCTTTATCTCAACCCACGAGTTTTGCCTTTTTCTTCTGATTTTCCCCCACAGCTGTGGGGGTTGAGCGAGCGGCTGTGTGGCTCTTTGTTGTCAGCTGAGGCCAAACCACGACAACACTTATCCTAGAAAATATCCACTGTCACAACTGTGGTTTCTCTCCTTTTCTCTCTACCACCTGCCCTGAAATCTCAAAATGATAGAACAGTTGGGGTTGGACGGAACCTTTAAAGATCAGCTAGTCCAACCCCACTGCCATGGGTGGGGACATGTTTCACCAGATCAGGTAGCTCAAAACCCCATCCAACCTGACCTGGAACACTGGCAATGATGGGGCAGCCACAACTTCCCTAGGAAACTTGCTCCAGCGTCTCACTGCAGTAGGTGGAGAATCAACTCCTTCAACCTGCTGGCCATCCTTCTTTTCACACAGCCCAGGATACAGCCGGCTTTCTGGCCTACAAGCACCCATTGCCTACTCATGTCCAATTTACGAATATCTCCCAGTCCTTCTGCGCAGGGCAGCTCTCAGTCCGTTCATCAGCCATGTAGTTTTGTTATGTTCAGGAAGATATCTCGATAAAGGAGGAGACATTTCATGTACTGGGAAAAAAGTGGTAGGTCTAAGGAAAGGAGGCTGAGCCAACTGGTGGCGTCTGAATGCATATGGGGCAGTTATTCACCGTTGACCAAATGAACGGCTTGCAGGTTTGAGGTGCAAAACGTAACATTTGAGGAAGGAGAGAAGGACATATAGAAATTCAGTATTTCAGCAGCTGAGAAATAGCAGTAGTAGGGAACATAACAATAAGTGAAAGACATATACCTTATTCAGGAATTTCCTGCGCGTGGGAAGACGGTGTGAGTTCTGAAGGCTGCATTCACCTTTTGCTGGAAGGATGATATATAGCAGATGATAGCAGCAAGCTGCAATGGTGAGCAAGAAGTGCTGGGAGTGCCTAATGGGGAGGAACAGCTGATGCAACGGAGCATTGCAAAGGGTAAGGGAGATGAGAACAGCTGGCACCACCTGGTAAGCGGCAACTTAATTTAGGCTTCGCTGCCTACCAGGAAGGAAAACAGACCTCAGGACTGTAAGTCAGTGTTGCTGAAGGGCAGCAGAAGAAAATGTGACCTACAAAGTGTCTTGCCACGGAAGTGGAGAATGGGCTGTGAAATCTTCGTACTCCAGGTGCTGTATGGTTTGCTATCTGCCGTCTTGCGAGGTTGGTTCCCCCTTCAGACTCATTGGCTTGACAAACGCTGTTTTTTTAATATTTGTAAGTGGAAAAGAAAAGCCCAGGGAATAGCACAAAGATTATTTTCTTTTCCTTTTCATACGTTTCTGGATAGGCATTCAAAACAGTGTCTTAGTAGTGATCCAGCACCCGTAGGCCAACTTCTGGCAGAAAGTAACGCAAATAAAGAATAATTTGTGTAAGGGGCAGGGTAGAAAACTTCCTGAAGCTATGTGGAACGAGGGTACTTCTCAAAGCCAAGGCTTCTTAAAGCAAATAAATAACCAGAAAGCTATCGTATGGCCCGCGGAAGATTTGCAGGGGGCCAATGCAGACAACAGACAGGTTGAGGTCTGACAGGTAAAAGGTGCTCAGAGCCCGTCCCCGGAACGTTTGCAAAACGGTCCCTTAGCATGGCAGAATCTCTACAGCAGCTGTAACTTACCTTCCTGTTGGGAAGAGATAGAGGAAGACCAAAAAGTTTTAAGAATTTGCTGCTTGACAAAACACAATCCAACTAAAGCACTTTCAAGAGGACAGACCAACATTTGAAGATTCAATTGGCGCTCAGGAAATGGTTTCAGAGAGGGAAGAACAGGTTAGTGTGCTTGGGGAACCACTCTTATTTTGGTTCCAGTGCGTAACAAAATTAATGTTTCTCTTCATTTCAAAATGTATTCTTGAAAGGCTGATCCAAAAGAAACATATTCTGAAAAATGTCTGTCTTTCCTTATCCACCTCGAATTGCTTTTTTTCTTCCTCTTCATTCAACATCTAAACTGGAAGGCAGAGGGGAGAGGAGACTTGCTCATTCCTCTCAGTTGACAACGGGTGGTCTGGTAGTGGAAAGCAAATCAGTTAATGGGATGGAATCTTAATTATGAGTCAAATGCTCAGTTCCAAAAAACCACACCTGTGTAAATCAGGGTTTTTCTGAGTTGCAGCAGAACTATCTGCCCTGGACTAAGACAACTGACTACAAAACTGTCATTGCTACCCATGGAAAAATAACCTGGCTGCTTTGATGGACACCCTCATGGTGCCATTTGCATTGTCCAGGGAAATTAAAGGGAGGTGGTGCCAAGGTGAGATGGTTGCTCTAATGCTGTCCAATTTTGCCTGGGCTTGAATAATTTCCTCTGCCTTTGTTTAGAAAACCTTCATGATATTGCTTAATGTAATGTGCCGTACAGTAATTCAGCATGGTTCAGGGTGTTCACCCAGCCAGGGCGGCAGTACCGCCTCCAAGGCAACAATGGGGACCGTTTCAGGGAGCTTTGTGTGGGGTTCAGCTCTGGTTCTGCTTCTCTGAAACGTTTTGTTTCCAGTGTTGATCCTGGACATGCTGCAAGACCACCGGTTTACCGGGTGCTGGTCCACAGACATTTCTCCCTTCTGTGGACCACAGGGCTCCACCGCGTCTCATTGCATACGTGAGCCTTGACATCAGCAATCCTCACTCAGGTGCTTTGGCGTTCACTTTTTCAGACAGCCTGATGTTACTGAGTCGCATTGAGCCTTCAGGACCATGTCTGCCTCATTATTGTAGTTTCGGCTCACCCTGTGGAAACCAAGGGTTATCTCTCAATGAGCAAATTACTGAGGGGTGGAGAGAGAACAAAAGACTTAACTGGAAAGCTGATAAGTCTCCCCAGTGTTTTTCGGTTACAGTTTGTGAGAGTGCCTTCAGTCCCTGTCTAATTCTATTTACCTGCTGGCCGGACGGATTTGTCATTTCTCAGGGAGAGCTGTTGTTCTCACAGGCTGCACTTTATTAAATCTTCTTTTGCAAGAATGAAGAGTCCTCGAGCCTCAGATATTTCCTCTTCTTTATGCGGGAACGCTGAAATGGTGTTCAAATCAATTTCCACCCACTCTTCTCTACAAGCGGCTTTGTGCGGTTTTGTTGTTTCTTTTTCCCCCTCAGACCACTTATTAGGATAAAAAGTTTCCCTCTTTCCTGCCCCAAATTATCTCTCAGAGTTTCTTTGTGTCATTTCTGGTTACTTATCACTGTTGAATATATGTTTGAATTTTGTTGGGATGATGAACAAAACCGTGGATACGGATAAATGGAAATTTGCATGTGAATCTCCTTTTACTATTTGATGTAGCAGTAGGGCAGGCAAAATAGGTTTCATTTGTATAAAAGGATTTTATTTTCTTCATGTTTTGCTTCAAAAGTTTTTTTTTATTCCTTTTCTCTGCTGTTCAATTCCCTTTCTGAAAATGACTCTATAGGGAACTGAGGCAGAGGCTGGGTTTACACACACATTTACACGTGCATGAAGTGGAGCTCTTCACTTTTCCCAGAAAAAAAACATGACGTTCACACTCCTAGGTCGACTCAGGCAAAAGAGAAACAGTTTGCTTTAGCTCAGACCAATAGCATCATCTTCAGTTCAAGCATAAAAGATCTAAGCGAAGACAGCACGCATGATCTGAGCTGTGGGGCACCACTGCTGGAAGGGAAGATTCCATGGGTGCACCTTCTTGGGGAATAAGTTAGACTACTACTCTTTCAAGCTTGAATTATTCCCAGCAGTAGGACAGAAGATCCCTGTATCTTCTCCTGATTCTCTCCTTTCCCCTCCTTCATGCTTTATAATCAGACTCTTCTAATTGGGACTTGGAGGTTGTTGTTCATAATTTATTTCCCTGGGGTGGGTGGGAAGCCTAGTATGACATGATTTCTTTGGTGGTTAGTAAAAACCAGACTGTATGTTAAAATGCATCTACCAGCCAAACAACGGCTAAATTGAATTTGAAAGTAGGGGTATTTAAATGCATAGGGAAATTTAGCACATCTGCCGTTGGCCCATGTAAATAGACTGATGATCCCTGAATAAAATTACAAGCTTTTGTTTGTGTGTGTACACAGAGGAAGAAGTATAGAGAAGCACATAGGTCATTAGAGAGTTTCAGAATAGCCATTTCAGCTCCTTTGCCTACTTAGGAAGCCCGTTAAAGCATTCCCTTTGTTTCTTCAAGAGCAGAAGCAGTGGGAAGAACAAGCCTCATTTGCTAGGACTTGTCCCTTGAAATGAAAAGCAGAACGATTAAGGTGATGCATGTAGACACACTTCCCCGGTTATCAGAACAAAAAGACTTCTGAGACTGATACCTGTGGTTCATAAAGGTCCTGTTACGGAGATTCCCGCAGCCATAAATGCTGACAGAAAGGCACTCCTGAGATAAAATGAGTGTATCTGGGAAACGAGCAGGGGTAGGGACACCCTGTGTAGTTCTGACAAATACAAAACCTTTTGTTTCCTCCTCTTTCTTGTTACTTTTGTGACCTCAATTCACTAACAACTTTGCAAACGGGGAACATGAGACTTGCTGAGGCTACATGAGCCTGAGATCCGGACCTTGCTGAGAAGCCTCTTTCTGCAAGCCTGATTCTCTGCATGCAAGCTCCTTTCCTCCTGTGGGTAAGCAGATTTGACTCCAAAAGACAGCCTGGGGGAGTGAAGCTGGCTCTGTTAGCCCAGATTTAGTAGAGTCTGCCACTTTGGTAGGAATGCTCAAATGGAAGTTGTGCACCTGGAATCACAGGATAAGTCAGATGGGAAGGGACCTCAGGAGGTCTCTAGTCCGAGCTCCTCCTCAGCACAGCATCAGCCATGATACAAGACCAGGTTGCTCAGGACTTTGTCCAGTTGAGTCTTGAATACTCCAAGGGTGGAGAGGGCACATCCTCTCAGGGGTTGATGCACAGTAACTTCCAGTTGGAATCTGGTTACTTACACAAAAGTTCTGACCAGCTGAATGTAAGTTGCCCGTGTAACCATGGTGGAATGGGAATGCTGATTTATGAGTGACGGAGGATGAAAATTGCTTCTGTCAGACTCAGATTTCAGACTGATTTCAAGGTCAGAGTCGTCAGCAGCTTTTAAAATTCTGCTTTTACCTGTTTGGAACTGAATGTTCAAATGATGGCAATCCAGCTTTGCCTGCGACGTGATTTATGTCAAATAGCATCCTCGGAGTTGGTACTGAAAAATAACTTGTACTGGCGGTTGTGCTTTCAAAGGTTCAATGACGGATCAGGTTACGTGTGTCTAACAAATGCTGCCATTTTACTTAGATAAAGTGCCAGTCATTTAAGGAGAGAGCACAGGCTTTTCCTCCTGTCTAGAGGCCTTCACGGGAATTGGGTAAAAGAAGGCTGGCCAAGCTGCTTGTCATAGCCTGCAGGGTGGGAAGGGGTGATTTACACTCACCGTATGCACCTATACGCAAGCCAGAGTCTGCAGCTGTGAAGACAACTGTGCCATCCAAGTTCGGAACAATTCAGAAGCCTCTGTGGTGTGACACGGTGAAAGAAAGAGTTTGTGGGTTGGCATAGACCCCAAATTAGCTCTAGTCCAGAGATGAGACCTCATCTCCCTCGCTGACCTCCCATAACGCTCAAGTGCTGCAGTGTCTCTCACAGGCATTTCCCTTGCTCTAAGCTGTTAATGAACTGCCTATTCCTTGCTCCGTGTTTCATCTTACCTGTGGAACTCCATTCTGCATTTAAGTACTCAAAGAAACCCTCAGGAATCTATACATCGTGATTATGGGCAGACAAACTGTCTTTTAAGCATCTACCTTTCCTTCTCCTATTATCTCCTTCCCAGAGAAAGAAACGTCTTCCACTCTTCTCCCTACAGTACTGTCAGGTTTATGTTCTATCTTTCCCCTTCCTAGAATGCTGCTTCGCTAGAGGTTCTCAACATGCGAAAAATGTCCAGACAGAAACTGGGGACTGTCATTGTCCCTGGAGCAAGTTACGCCTTGGCACGTCCATATCTCTGAGGCAACGGGACAGGGTGCAGGAAGATGCCATAAAACAAAACACAGCATTGACACATGCAAACACTATTCACCCACTAAGCTACGTGACTTTGGATAGCCTTGTCCGTTTATAGGAATTCAGAGTTTAAAAATAGTATGGACGGAAAAGTTATAGGTGAATGTTCCAAAGTAATGGTGTTTGAGCTCAAAAGGAAAAGTATGTTTTTGCTTAGGGGAGATGAATAAATTCATTGTAATGATTCACACTGTGCATGTGGGTTGTTTTCTGTCAATTCCACCACTTTTCCTGCCTAGGAGCATCAATCAAAATTAAGTAAGACAAACAGTTCTGCCCACAGCAGGGAGGAGAAACAGTGTACTCACCATTTAGGTGATGAGATCCTCCACATGCTGAAAGCCTTTGTTTGGACTCAATTTGCTACCCGGTCAGTGACGGGCTGAGAAAGGGCAGCACATTTTGGTAAACGGAGAGTTGTCTTCCCTCTGCTCCCACATGAGCATGCAGAACTGCACATCGGTGGCACAGCTACCCAAGGTAGAAGCAATTTGGTGGAAGGTGTCTGACAGCTCAGCTTTCTTGTGCAAACTCGTTTGCGTTTGCTGGGTTAAGATTGAATATTTAGTCACGTGGAGACCTGTTTATGTAAACCTGTTGTCCAGTTTTCTTCTGGAGGAATAAGAGTGTCCAGCCAGACCAGTTTGTTCCCTCTGCTGATCTCTGGAATCTCTATCCTCTCTTAGAAGGACAGAAGGATTTCTTAGGGTTCTTGTGGTGATTCCTGTCATTCACTAGTAGAATTTGGAAATATGTGAGCACCATCTCACATGGAAATTAAATAAAATTCCTCTTTAATAAAAAATGAGGAAATAACACCTCTCTTGGGAGGCTACCGGCATTTTCAGCTGGTGGGAGGCAACAATTCTCCTGTGTAGCTGTTGACTGCTGTTCACTATTTCTTTAGGGAATAAATTACTTTTGGCTGGTTTCCCCCTAAGAAGTCCTTCTATCCTTCTAAGGCACGATTACAGAATCGGGATAATAACAGAAATAGTTATTTCTCTTGATTTTAGTTCTAGATTCTGTCTGGGATTTCCTGTTGGTTGGTTTTATCCTGTGATTGTAGAATTCAGGGTGAAAAAGGCATCTGAGAAGTTGTTTAATTCTTTCTTGAAAGCATTACTCCCGTACGAGCTCTACATTCCTGATATCCACCCTGTGCAACTTCCAGTCAGGCAGGAAGCAGGTCGCTCCTTGGTCAGTGTGAAGCCTTGTTCTCAGTCTTTACCATAGGCTGTGGGGTTTTTCTGCTCTATAAATTATTGAAGTTAATAACAGAGGAAACAAACCCCTTAAAGATAATATTTTTTAATACTGCTCTTTTAAAATGTTATTTTTTTAAATGTTAATTTTAAAAAAAAATGGATTATCTGGCTATGCTGTTTAAATTTGTGTGCGTTTGTTCATTTTTCCTTACATTCATTGATTGCTTTGTGTCATGCATAGTCTTTTGGGAAGGTTATCTTTAGAAAAATAGCAAATTTGGAAAAAAAACCCAAAGAACCAAAACAAAAACAATCCTATGGTTTAATTGTAGCCTTTGCGTTTGGGAAAAACAAACCCAAACTTTGACTAAATGGTGGCATTTCTTATATATACCGTTTCATTAAAAAAAGAATTAGACCAATATTTTCCATTGAGAGTAATCTTGAAATGATTGACCTGACTCTATGACTGATTCTATGACTCAGAGAAGATGAACTAAATCACTGAATTATCTTGTGGCAATTTTGCCACTACTGCATTTGTGCAAGCTTCTCCCTCTATAAAAGTTTATTCTTATGGAAAATTTACAAAAATTTTCATTATATAATACACACATCCTGCCCCAACAGACACACACTCACATGCACACACACTCTTACTTATGCACCTGTAGGCTGTTCTTAAAAGAAACTCTTGTTTGTGATAGCACTCTTGTTGGAAGCAGCACTTGTTTCTTACTCAAAGAACATCAGCAGAAGAAATTTCCTCATACATCTGTCAAGTAATTTCCTCATACGTCTGGCGGGTAATTTCCTTTTTGGGATCAGGCTTTGCAGAAATTACTCTTTCTCTGTTTCTGTACATCCAGCCCTACAGAGCCTTGTTCTGAGTTTTGTTCACTGAGGATAGGGGTAGACAAGGGCAATGCAGGTAATCAAAACACACGTGAAAATCTTTGCATTTTCCCCAAACCCTATGATGTCTTTAGCTCCAGGAAAGCTCTGAGGGTCAAGCCAACATACGTTAAAACAACTCACTAGTTTTAGCTCAGAGAAAAAGATGGGACTGCCTTGCAGAGATGGCAGAGACGTAGCGATGAACCTTTGGCACTTGAACACTTGTTGAAAAACCAGAGCACAGAGACATAGTGATTCCTGGAAACTCTCCGCTTCGTTCCTTCATGGCCTTTGTGGTCATTTCTGTTACACCTTTCCAGGATAAATATTTGGGAGGTTGCTGTAAAAACCTGTCTGTGACTGATCATACAGCCGGGCATGGTCTCAGCAATGGGTCTGTGCGCAGAGAGCCCAGAGCTTTGAAGGAGTCCATGCAGAAGCATGCTTTTGACATCACGGGGCCTTTCTTCTGTAAGCAAGGGGAAGGTATGTTTCAAAAGAACAAGCTGGGTTTTCTCATCTTCTCTATATGAACCCTGAACGTCTTCATCAACACTGAAGGCTGGACGCTCCAGTCCTTAGACAGTTCAGATAGACTGAGCTTTAATGTCTTAACTGGGGAGATGTCTCTGGAAGTACATGAAATACAGAGCCTTGAAAGCAGGTGGAAGAAGCTAGAGGAGCAACCACTGTCTCTTCAGACTTCCCTCAAATCAGTTTTTCTACCTGTGTTCATGTGGACACACTCTGAACATTACTGATAACATTTTGCGCAACGTCATTGTCTAACTCAGGTGTGCAGTGGAGAACTTCTCGCTAGCCTGGTGTGTGCCCTTCAGCAGAGGATGCTGCGATGGATCATGCGCTGCTGCAATGTCCATGTCAGGCATTGCCGAATGGCCACTCTCCCATGTGGGCAGTCATTTGCATTTTTCTCCCTTCTAAAGCCCTTCTGATGCAAAGTTGGTCCTCTGCCTTTTGCGTGCCTTATTGCAAATGGGCTGATGGGGAAGAGGGAAGCAAATGACTGTTTTATGTCAGGTCATCACTTCAAGGTACTCAAAATACTATTAGAAAATGAAATAAACCTGGGAGCTTAAAACCCGCTCTTAATTGGGCAGTCACTTTCTGGGTTTTAAATGTAGTTTCTAAGAGCATTATTTATTCCTAGGGAATATTTGGCTTAGAGGACACCATCAGTGTATTGGCAGAGCATTATCCTGTGTTCCTTGGTTTATATCCCTAATAAATGTACTGCTAGAGATATAGTTTTACACAAATAGCATGCAAAAAATGGATCTGGCCTCTGTATCTGATTTGAAATGGTCTGTTCGTGGCCAGTAGAATTTCCTTTGGCAGGCCAGATTTTTTTCTTTTTCTTAAAAACTGCTTAGGCTTCTCTAATGCAAAACAGAACCCTGATTCTATTGTATTAAGTTGAAGGTTTAACCAAATCCTATGGGACAAGCGACATATATATATTTAGAAACAGGAAGCCCATGGTACTTTTCTAGGTAGGTCTGGAAGGCAAAAACTCACAGTCTGCTTTTCAGGAGCGGGTTCAGGACCAGGAGTGGAAGTTGCCGTCTTCTTGCTAAGAGTTGGGTCCTTAAGACCCACAGGACAGAAGCGTGTTGTGCCTTCTGCTTGGTGGCATCAGCAGATGTTACCCTTTAAACACAGACGGATGAAACTGGGGAGAAAAAAGACAGTTATTTGTTGTACTGTGCCTGTCATAAGGGAACAGAAACAGCAAAGAGAGAAGATTTGCTGGTCAGCAGTTCATACTGACCCTCATTGGCAGCTTCACCGTGAGCGTCAAGAATGCCGCTCATCTTTGGGAAAACAATAGGAAACGGATATAAGTTACGTCTTTTACATAATCACATAATAAATTACACACATAATAAATTACACAGGACAAACCAAGGAAATCCAATGCACTTTGAGCAGCAAATTGGTTAATGACTGTGTCATGGTACTTTGCAGATACGAAGAGACCTTCACCCCAGGTGCCTGCTCTTTTGGCTTCATGTTCCTTTCTCTTTTGTCTCTTCTTTTAACAAACTGGTAGATCTGTGTAAGAAAATAAACAGGATAAGAGGGACCTTTTGTTGCTCTAAGGGTAAGTGGGCTCTGGACTGTTCAGAGCATTCCGTTTTAAAGAAGGGAAGGTTTTGTGACCATTTTCAAACTAAGAAATCAAATTCTTACGAGGGCTTGGGAGGGAAACATCTCTGGCTCCAAGTGTGAAGAAAAGTGTACTTTCTATCTTGCTCTTCTCCTTCATCTTTGATTTCACTGATTTTTCAGGGAAATATCTAGGAGCCAGTCATCTGTGCGTCAGGCTTTTTAATGCAAATGCAAGGTCTGAAACCTGCCAGTTAAATGAAATGCTTGTTTAGGAAGTGCAGTTCAAAGTCAATGTGTCGGAAAAAGTAGAGGCTTCAATATGATTGTAAGAAAAGTAATTTCATGTACTGGTGCAGTAACCATCTCAATTGCAGTGAACCATCTTCAGATCAGCCAAAGGCTGCCGCCTGGTTTTGTGGGGCACTGTGTCACACCAAAGCCCCAGGGAGCTATTTCGGACTCCCTCCTGTGACTCCCTGTGCAACCACCTGCTCTGAGGAGAAGCGGCAGCCAGGGCTTCCTCTGAAGTTGTGCTTCCTCCTCACCCAGCTGTGGGAGAGGGGTCATCACCTCCCTGCATGGCGGGACCCGAGACATACCTGCACCCATGTAGACTCCCTGCAGAGACATCCTTGAGTGCTGGCACCCCTCTTCTGCCTGGATGTTATGGTTCTGATGATACTTTCTACCCTCTGCCAGAGCTCAAACCATGGCACTCATGAGTTGGTCCACAAAGGCAATCAGCTACCCTTGCTCTTGCTGGTGTCAGATCCATTGACCTTTGGGGACCCAAAGTAGGAGTTTGCAGAACTCGTGTGGGTCACTGCATGTAACAAACCCCAAAGCTTTGTTTGCCCACTTGCACAGGCTTACGAAGGGTACGCCAGACCGCTCTCAATCTCATAGTCCGGTGCCGCTGCTGCAGAAGAAGGGTCACAGCTAATGAGCAACGAGCGAGATAATGAATGCTCAATAGTCATTTCATTAGGCGCACATCTTCTACAGGACGTGTAATACAACATTAGTATTACAATTAGCCAGGAAAGGGCTGTCATCTCTGCACTTCTGAATTTCTAACATGATCTGGTAAAGGATACCCAAGCCAGCTGGCTTCTCCTTTTCTTTGGGTTTTTTTTTTTTATTTTTTTTTTTTTTATTATTTTTCTGGTGTTTCACTGTTCCCATTAAATGGGTGATTTTAATTCAGGTACTAAAGGAGCTAATCATCCAAATAATAATGCTGTTAATGTTAATGAGGCTGTTGATTTTTGAAATACTGGCTACTATTAATTTCTGCTGTGAATTGGACAGTGTTTTGCTAAGAGGTTTGGGGGAAAAAAGCACAAACTTGATGCCTGCCGTTCCTGGCCATGATTGTAACAGTGGTGAGAATTTTATTTTATCATTGTAAGGCCTCTGTAAGGCTAAAGAATGACTCTCTTCATACTTTGCACTGCAGCAAAACAAGCTTTAACTTCAGGTTCTCAAAAAGCCAATGGACTTCATTAGGAGCAATGTTGGTGGTGGTCTGATACAAGAGTGTTCTGGCCCAGATCTCGATAAAAGAATTATGGAAACAATCACTGTAAGAAGAAGGGTAAAGAGAGCACGCCTTCTTGTTTCGTCTCTTGGTTTGCTATTAGCTGTCAGGGGTTATCAGGGAAGGGAGGTGGAACAACAACTGACTACAGCTCAGGAAGTTGAAAGTTACCCATGTTGAAATAATCAATTATGTTACCCTCTTTCTCCTATGCATACTGCCATTTTCAGTACTCTCCCCAGACATCGTACTATTAAATTATAATGGCGTAAGGCCGTTATCATTGATTAAATTCAGCTACTGTTAAATGCTCAGTGACACCAAAGGGACTTTTATGGGATTATGCCAGACTTGCAGTAACATAAACGGCAGCAAATCTTTCACACAGTTGTTGGTACCAAAATGCCATCTCCCATTTTTAATGGTAGAAGGAGACTGAATCTCTTAACCAACTTGCAAACTGAACGGCACTGAAATGTACAGAACGAGTACCACAAAGAGAAGTGTGAAGAAATACTCATTCCAAAGACTAAAAATAAATTCCTCCCACAGCACTGGACTGTGCTTCCATCGGGAGGAACGCACATCCCTCCTGAAGAGAGCATGCGCATAAGAAAGAGGCTTTTGCCAAGAAATGCCAGATATTTTTAACTGCAAGCAGAATTTTTGCAAGTACAAGTCACTCAGAGACATCCCAGGGTTAGGTTGCCCAGTCTGAGATATGAGTGCAGCATGATTTTTGAACCCACCCCTTTCAAAACCAAGAATTACTAACCAAAACTGAGCCTCCTGAACTTCTTCGGATTTGCCTCCACTTTGTGAGTGGTGGTTTAACGAGCAGTTTTTCTTTGGCCACTTTTGAAAATGGCTGGAGTAGTCTAGGTTTCAAAAATAACCTGCATTTCTGATTCTAGCTTTTGCCCTTTGAGACCTTTCTAACATGTCCTTTTCTGCTCGCTTGGTGGTGCATCAGGCTTGCCTCTGGGTTCACAGACGGCAAAACTCACCTAAGCAATGCGTCTGGCCTTAAGTAAACAGCACAAGATCAGGCACATTACAGCCGGTTCCAGTTTGGAATCTGTATGTGAAGGAAGCTTCACGAAATCAATACCCTATGGATTATTTAAGCATGAAAAGAAATGTGTCTGAACTGGGATCCAGCTGGTACTAATGTGATTTATCCTATTACTCCCAGGTCACATCTCAGTGATTTAACAATTGACATTATCGTTCAGCCTCTCCTGTTGAGACGCATATTTAAGTGTAGTTTTGTATAGTTTTTCTGCTTGACATCACCTTGATTTCCACGTCTCCAATTATTTTTATTCTCCTTGTGTGGTTCAGAGCTCTGAAGCTTGCGCCTGTGTCAGGAGTCTGTCTTTCCTTGCGCAAACGTGCAGAATCCATGTTCAGCATCTCCTGGGATGAAGCTGTTTTGAGCAGCAGCACGGGGTGGCTGTAGCCTCCTACACACCCAGCAACTATGACTCCGTCACAAACCATAGAGCAGCGCAGGGGTTTCTCCCTTTCTCAGTGTGCAGGGAAACGAGCAGCGGGAAACAGCTGAAGAAGACACTTGCTGGCCAAGACCCAAGCCCTGCTTCAGACAACCTGCTGGGATGAGCTGGCTTTCAGTCTGTCCTGCATGCTGCTCAGAGAAGGACAGAAGGACAATACCTGCTTGCAAAATACTTCCACAGCTGGTTCTTTTCAGGCTTTGTACCTACAGGGAGCAGTATCTGTATCTATATCATCTATATCTATATCTATATCTATATCTGTATCTATATCATCTATATCTATATCTATCTATATCTATATAAACACACACGTATCTATCATCTTGTTTGCACTCAGTGCAGAGCCAGGAAATGATCCTTCTGGACACCTGATAGAAGAAACTTAATCTTCACCAATCCTCGACTGTCATAAGGCTAAATTTATTTGTTAGGGGAGGCAGCAGAGCTAGCAGCGTTTCCCCTTGCTGGTGCTGCTGGAGATGAGAGAGAAGAAACGGCTCAGCCATACTCCGTATGTGACACAGACAACGTTTGTATGGACCTAAGGGGACATTTCATGGCTGCTGTGACAACTGCAGGAGCTCTTGGCAAGGACAGTTGTTTCCTAGTACAGGCTCCAGCTATGCTCAAGAGATCCATCCATTTTTGGAGACTTCTTTGGGGGAGAGCTTAGTATTGTGGGGGTGGTTCTTTGAACTTGTGGTGGGACCTTCTAGATGACTTCTTTTTTAAAAGCAGGGTTTGTGCTGCACTAGGGATTCAAATGAGTGCTCTGATGAGTTACCTAACATCAGGTATTACACAGTCAATGCAGCCTTACACGAGCATTTTCCCTCACGGAGGTGTGTTATGGAATGCGCAAATTTTTCATACACCTGAATGTACAGAATCTTTCAGAGCTTTTCCTTTAAATTTCATTTTCACCTAGCTCTTGTATGGCATCTTACTTCCTGAGGACAGGATTACAATTTTTAAATGACAATTGGATTTAGCTAGGAAATGTAGATATAAATCACCAGACTGCAGAGCTACAGATATTTAAAATATTTATAACTCATTTTTAATGATCAATAAAGTAACAGTGTTACTAGGGTGAAAAGAAGTCTTCTCTGTGGAATTCATGTTACGTTCCCATTTGTTATAAATAACTGGATGACAAACATGTAAGCAAATTTATACTTGCAGTAGCTCATTTTTGGGGGTAAACATTATGTTTATTTTGCATTTTTCTCTTTTTAATCTGAATACAATAAATCAATATGATGGGTAGAGACTTAAATACAGAGCAACAGGGGATTTCTGGCACTGTGTTGCCGACATTAACTGCTCTCGTCTAGATGAGGCGGTCGGTAGCGCTACTTTTCCCTTTCATTTTCATCCAAACCAATGCTGTCAGTGTTTTCATATTTGTATATAATGAGAAGGGTAGAGTATATTTTTGTCGTTTAATGGAGGGTGAAGCGGTGTCTGAGTTCAATTTATCTCATATTTTCTTTGATGACATTTTTACTGTGATAAGGCTGAAAATCAAGGGCATCTTTTTGAAAGGGCTCAGAATACAATGTGTGACTCAAGTAGTAGCTGTGACCCCTCAGAACCCATTTGCTTTTAAATGACTAGGTGAAGGCACGAGTTCCTGGGGCGTTTTCTAGAGACAGAAAAAGAAAAAATAAACTGTTTTCTGAATCCTCTGGAAAGTATGACTTACTCAAGGAAATTTCATTATGAATGTGCAGGTTTTCTGCTTATCATTCTGTCAGACACTTGTTAAGCCAGACCAATAATAACCAACAAATTTATGATTTAAGACAGCTGATTGAAAGAAGATCACTTGAAATTTTGGCCTCAGTCTTCGTAACCTTTTGAATATGAGAATACTCTTTCGGGGGAGGAACAGAATGAATTTCCAGAGTTCCATCGTGGTTTTCTTTTCAACACACAGATCCTCTCCTCCCCCCTTCTCTTGCCTTAAGTATTAAAGTAAACCATCTGCTTTGGAAATGCAGCTCAAATGTAACTATTTCTGCTCTTTTGCTTACCTTTTTTTGCATGAGTTGAAAACAGCAGTTGCAATTTGCTTTATAGTATTCTCTGTAACTATGGGACTGAAAAAAGACCACAGGAATTTCTTCCACCAACACAAAGTATTTCAACACTAGTTTAAAGACTTGCTGGCAATATTGATGTTTTCTTTATCTATATCTTTATTAAACTTACACTTTGGAATAAATTTTACCTAGCAGGCTTTCAGTTCAATTACAGCAATTGTTTTTCAGCAGGCTAATTTTTCTGTAAGACTAGACAAGGAAGGTAATCACTTAGAAAAATGAGTATTCCGCATATGTGTGCAGTACTGTCATGGCTGGTTTCATCTTGAGAAGTTCTGGAGCGGCTCCATCTTTGTTCAGTGAGCTAATGAGAAGTTTAATCTTTCAGCCTAGCAAGTCATGTGAACCATTAAATTACAAAATGACCCTTCAGAAAGCAGAGCAAGGTCATTTAGGCCAAAGCACGTGCAAGGTATTATGGTCCAGCTGGTTTTTGCATGGCTGTATTATTTATAGATTGGATTATCTTAACAGTTCCAAACCCCACAGGTTTCCTTGGGCATATAACAGTAAAGCAAGGAAGCCACTGAACAAGGAAGAATAGAGAGACACAACCTGAGCAGCTAAAAAATGATGAACAATGCCATCTTCTGGGACAATTCTTGTAAGCAACTGGGCAATATAGACAGAAAGCGTGGTTTGGGGAATCTGCAATAGAGAAAGCCTTAAGGTTTGTAGGAGGACAAAGCAGTCGATTCTCTCTAAAAACGTTCCATTTGATCTCCCACTTACCTTTACTTAATTTCCCACTAAATGCAAAGTTTATCTGCGATGACTCTGATGCTGACCAACACAAGTGTACCTCTTTTCCAGAAAGTAAGAAGGAAAATTCAGGAGCCTCAGAAGCAGCAGGTAGCTGTGTTCTCCTAGAAGAGAGGCTCAAAAAGAGTGCAGTGAAGCTGCTGAAAGTTTGTCTGGCAGACATGGTTCTGTGCAGGCAAGGGTCAGAGCCCAATACTCTCTGACCAGGTTCTTTTACATATTCCATGCACGGAAGGTTTAATGTTTAATATCAAATTTGTTTATCTAAAGATATTTGATGTTACAGGGGATTTCTGATTTAGCAGACCGATACAAAATACACAGAAAACAGCAATGTCAGTTACGCTTCACAAAATATAGCACTTGCAATACACAGTTCAATCACGATACCATTGTGATGCCCATTACTTATGTCTAAAATTTGCTCACCGTCAGGATGCTGGGCATCCCAGTCATTGGGAAGGAATATGCGGGTAGAAGCCAGCTCAGGCCCATTGCTGCCTTCAAAATTCTTTCATTTGATGTTTAGTTTTCAAACTCTATGTTGGGCTGAGGCACATACATACTCACTCCTCCCCGTGCTGGTCTGGCTAACTCTGGGAGACCTTCACACCCTTTCAGCGAACCCAGGGAGAAACATTTACACCACCGGCTGATCCACTCAGCTTTTGCTACCTGTTCCTGAAACCAAAGGCCACCTTCCAGTGGTGCCCTTTGCGTTGAGATAAAGTCGGCTTTCTTTGCAACAGTCACACGCTGCACCATCCCCTAAGCTTCCTGGGAACATCGTCCTTGCCCATCTAAATTGAGCCTTCTTCTGGTTTAGAGGTTTAGTGGTCAGTCACAGTACGCCGAGTCCAGTGAGTGTTGGAGCACTGGGGGAGCAATGCCCTGTCACTCACGTCTCTGCAGAGCTTGATGGAGATATCGCAGAGATCCTGAAGCCAGACGGCTGAAGAGAGAAGACTGAGGTGGAAATTGCTATGGTGACCCAGAACCAGTGATTGCTTCAAAATGTTAAGGAGAAGGCCATAGCAAAGAGTTGTCGATGGGTGCTAGCAGCACCCATCAGTGAAATCTGAGCCAAAATCCAAGAGCCAATTCCATGTCCATTTTGGTCCAATCTGGACCAAAATGGACATGGAATGAAAAAGCACGCATGGCCAGAAAAGAAGGTTGCGGGTTTGCTCTTGGTGCAGTTGCTCTAGGAGTTAATGGGAAGCACAGGCTGCGAAAAAATTCACAGCATGATAAAGAACATAGACTAAAGCTGGAGGGAGCTCTGTTAGTTACCTGCTTTGACAGCAGCCATGAAATTTGGAATTGGGCATCCCCAGCCTACTGTTCAGCTGCACTCTACCTCAAGAACTGCCATCACAAATGCATTGCTGTTTCTCAGTTCTGCCAACCTTCATTAAATCTTGCTTCACATGCACAGGTGATCTGTGCCTGTCTAAGAGCCCATGTGCACTGGAGCACGTTTGAAGGTCTGCTTCAGACAGTACAAAACAGCTGGATTAATTATTTTTGCTAATTTCCACCCAAAATTCCTCTGGGGAAAAGGATTGCTTGGTTTTATTTAAAAGTTTCAAGGATGGGAGCCATTTATCTAAGTCGTTTGCAAACTGCCCACAGCCTGCCAGAGATTACGGGATCCTGGCAATGGATCTCACTGAGCTCTCAGCTGAAACAGCGCTTTAGTCAATGTTGCATAATTTGTCTAAAGCCTTTCATTACACCTACCTCTCAGTCATTTCTGAAATCTGTACCATGCATAGATTTTTGCTTTTCTGTTTTCTTTCTCATAGCTTTTCTTATCTTCAGGAGCTCTTCCTTACGAAAGGCAGAGTTCTCTTCTACCTCTCGTGGGTCTGGTAGAAAATCCTTTCATTGGCAATGCCGAGAAACGGGAAAGCATTTCATAATCTAAAAATACAGACGCTTGTTGATTTTGTTCTGGTAGTTTCAGCTAAAGTTCTTGGTCCCCTCGAGAGCATTGCACTTACAGAACTGCATGTCCCTAAGTGGCAAGTCCAAAGCAGAGTCAGTAGGAATGGCCATCTGCAACAGAAGACTCATCTGGGACCGTTAATCCCACAAATCCAGAATGGAATGCAGGCAAATAAGAATAGTTTTACCATGTCAGACCAAATATTCATTTAACCCATTATCCTGTGTCCAAGAGACAAACGTCAGATACACAGAGAAAAACCGAAGAGCAGGGCAAGCACAGAGAGCTCCTGTCTTATATTTTTTTCCTTCATCCAATGGTTTGCAGGTCACGGCTCTCCTCAGTCAGCTAGGATGCTTTTTTTTTATTCAAAAAACTCAGCAGAGTTCTTTTAAAAATGATTGTGTGTGAAGCCTCCATGCCTACAGAAAGCATCCTGGAATTAAACTTCACCTGAGGGAAAAACCTGAAAATGAGCGCAAATAACTTTGAGAGGACATGTGCTGCTCAAGGCGTGATACTGAAAGTACGGATGGCTACTGATTTTTCCATGGCCAGCCTTCTGACAACGATAGGCAGTTCCAGCAAGAACTGAAGCTCATGAGATTTCTAAAACCCATCTCTGCAGCAAAGAACCAGGAGACCCAAGCCTTTGGGAACCTCAGGTCATCATAGGTTGACAGACTGGAAACTGGGAGCCCGGGGCGCCCTGCCTCCAAAACACTGCTGCAATGTGTTATGTACTTCTGTGACTGAGAACTGCAGGGCAGATCCATGCAGTGGATGGATTCCTCAAAACTAGGATCAGGTATCCTGGGGTCGCTGGAGGCTCACTCCAGAGAGATCAAGCTCAAAGCCGCACTTTGAAACACACATCCCACCAGTCGCAAAATAAAATAAAAGCCTTCCATATACGTGCATTTTATTTTATGCATAAACTTCTTTAACTCCGAGCTGACCGTGAGATAAGCATTTGTTGCCATATTGTGTGTAGGGATTTCCTGTGTATGTTCCTGCACGTTAAATCCGTCGCTCCTTGGGAGCAACAAAAATGGCAACCTGCATCAAAACGTTGAACATTAAAATCAAAGTTTGCAGGACCTCAGAACATGCCTTTGCATGAAAGACTTTGAGAGGAGGAGGGAAGAAATTTTAAAAAACTACTCCTCCTTGTCCATTATTCCACCCAAGTGAACAGCTCATTGCTGTGCGGTAATTACAGTGTGTATATAACAAAACTATCCGCAAGCATATTCAAGATTAAAAGGTTAATTTACTTTAATTTAACAGTTATGTTCCTTCCTTCCTGCACCACTGCTGTGGGGATGGGGCACATTGTCACTGGTTACTAATACAGTTGAGTAACACATCATTTCAATTGGATTCTGTCCAACCACACAGGCTGTGCGTGCCACGCATCATTCTCTGTGAGACAAATTGGGCTGTCGTTGCAATTTTAAGCAACTTCTTGTAGTAAAAACAATAATAAAATTCTGGTCACCATTTCGTATTTGAGTGAACTCTCTGTCGACATTGTTATCAATCCTAGTCAATTCCCTAATAGTTATGATATTTCTGCATGGAATTAAGAAGTAAATCAAGATAAATAAGACCAATACACCTTCTCCTCAGCTTCCAAAGAAATTAAAGGAGAAAGAGAGCAGTGTATTTGAATGGAAGAAGAACGAGAGCAAAGCTGATGGGTTTTCGCAGTCCCAGACTCTACTAAACAAAAAATAAATCAGGTGACTAAATTTTGAGCTCTCGGTTTTCTAGAGAGACAAGAGATACAAATACTGACAAAGGAAGATGAGGAGGCTGCAGTCCGTAATTCACAGCTAGTGTGTCGAACAATATCCCGAACAAGTTATATAGGGTATATACAAATTCCTGCTCACTAAAGATAGAGACAGATGTTTTTCCCTTTGAAATGACTTTGACTTCTGTGACTTTGTTTCATTTTTGTCTTTTTTTTTTGATTAATTTAAATTAGAAAGAAAATTCTAACTCTGGGATTTTTTTTTTCCTGGCTTAAAAATAGTGTTATAGAAAGTTATTGGCCTCTGACTGCTGTCTCGTACCCTGATAGTGCCACAGACTTCTACAGGATGTGTTGAGCTCTGAATGCCAGTTGTCACACCATGTTGCTGTGAAGGATCTTCATGAGGTAAAAGTTAAAATATCCAAGTCTGCCACTAATGTCTCTGAGTCTTAGCTACTCTCTGTTTAGGAAAGAATAGGAGAGGGAAGCAGCTTTGCATATAAAATGGATTAATACTCTGAAAGGTACCTGGACACTCCACATAAGGTGAACAAAGAAGCCGTAGAAGTGAGCTGAAGCCACCCAAGTACTTAGCATTTCTCTTCTACCAGCAAGGAATATGTGATAAAATGGTAAAAGTAGGAGCAGAGGCACCTGGGCCCACCATAAGCAAACACAACCACGTACATGGGCCTGAAACCTCTCTGGTTGTCAGCAAATTGCATGGCTGGATTATGAGACTTGAGAGATCGTGGCGATCGGAAGAGGGGCCTGAGGACTGAAGGACAGCAGATGTCACTCCTGTCTTCTAAATGGCCAAGAAGAAGAACCCAGGGAACTACGGGCCAGACAACTGCCCCTCAATCCCAGTCCTGTTCAACATTTTCATTAATGATCAGAATGACGAGGCACTGTACCCTCAGAATGTTCACTAATGACACAAAACTGGGAGGAGTGGCTGATAACACATGAGGATTGTGCTGTCACTCGGAGGGACTTTGACGGGCTGGAGAAACGGGCCAACAGGAACCTCATGAAGTTCAACAAAGGGAAGTGTAAAATCCTGCACCTGAGGAAGAACAATCCCAGACACCAAAAAATGTTGGGGCCCACTTGGCTGGAAAGCACCTTTGCAGAAAAGGACCTGGGGCTCCTGGTAGACACCAAGCTGAACATGAGCCAGCAAGGGAACCTTTGCCACAGAGCGGGCAATGACATCCTGGGCTGCATTAGGAGAAGTGTTGCCAGCAGGTTAAGGGAGGTCATCCTCCCCTCTGCTCTGCATTGGTGAGGCCACATCTGGAGTGCTGTGTCCAGTCCTGGGCTCCCCAGTACAACTTCCATGGGAAATATTAGCTGGTCTGTGGTGTGAGAAGAACTAAAATAGCCTGTAAATGTACCCAGAGTGAAGCTGGAGGTAGAAACAATCAGCGGATGTGGGAATATTTGTAGTATTTTCTTGAAGTCTGTATCTCCTTACCCTCTCGTTTTGCATTTTCACTTTGGGCAGGAGTTTATCCTTTCCCAGGTCAGAGGACTATGAGATAGACGTGTTGATACACAAACTGACTATTGCATAGATGCTGTTTATCAGCAACCGACCTTATAAATACATGTGAGAAATGTCCACTGACGTTTAGAAGAGGAGACCCTGCCGGGATTGAGAGAACAAGAAGGATAAATATGTCAGAATTTTCTGGCCTGTATTCCTGTTTTGTTGTATGTGCCGCTGTAAGAGCTCAGACTGATTGCTCATCCTGAGTGCTTGAGCTAAGGCCTCTGCTGTTAGATCTGTTCCCAAAACAGACTTTTGGGAGCCACAGAGAAAATTAAAGGAAGACGGAAAAATGTCACCTAGGCTTTACTCCATAAAGGAGCACTCAGAAGAGGAAGTATAGAATAATTCACGCCACAAATTAACAGGCGGCTGCACTCTTCCTGAAACAGCCCTGGAAAGGGCTTCTTGGGAAAGATAATATTTCTTTAACCACACTGAACCGTGTTTGGGTGAATATCTAGGCAATGGGTTTTCAGAAGTACTCTGCTTTACCCTTGCTCCCCTCCCTCTGAAACCGACAGTCCAATTCCCCGCGTGAGGAGCAGTTTCTGCAGGACTTTGGCCACAGGTTTGAGTCAGGGGTTTCAACACGATGAGGTAACACTGGTAGTTTAAGCACCTCTGGTTTAAGTGTCTTTGCAGGTGAGAAGGTGTCCATTGAAGACATACTTGGATAAGAACACTTCCCAGTATAACAGAGACGTGATAGCTGGCTGGCACCCGGTGTTATGACGGTGATCTCAGAACTACTCACACGATTAATAGTTGAATATACAAAAGTAACTATTTAGAAATGAACCCACCTCTAAGATTATATTTTCTGAGCATTAGGAATTACTAACTCATAATGGAAAAACTGACTCAATCAAAACAATCTCAATGGTATTGAAAGAACTGGTTGTAGACAAGAATCACAAAATACGATTCTTGTTCTTTCAGTTGCATTGAAGGCTGAAATAAACCACTCCCTTTTGCGTCATTACAGTTTTTTGTTCTGGTGAGATTTTCTGGCTTCTGATGGTGTGCTCATTGCTTCCTCAGATGTAGCCGACCAAAGCAATACCTGTTTCGTGCCCCGTTAAACGTCACTTCCTTGCATTATTCCACGTGAGACTCCAGATGCATGAAATGGGCCAGTCTCAGTTGCAATGGCGTTTTTGGAACAGCATTAGCGAACTTTTTCCACAGTCTGTTTCAGCACCATTCTCCAGTGCACTGTGCATACGTTACCCACCTGGCGGGTATCTTGTAATCACGTGGGTTTCAGCTGTAAACCGTTTCACATATGGAAGAGAATAAATAACGTGCCTTGTCCATAGTCTAACCTCTGGACTTTCAAGGTTTTGTGTCAAGGAGAGCTAATGAAAAAGGACAGGTAAAAGTTAATATTTTAGGGATGAATTCATTAAAATGGATCTTGATCATGATTTCTTTTCATTCTACTTTTCAGTAGATGGCCCTTCTCTGTAAGTGTTTAGCTTGAATCCATGAATGGTTCATATTCAGTATACAGAATTTTATTACTGGAGCACACTGAAAGGTTGTGTTGAAATTTCTTAGGGAAAAAGAAAGTGTATAGGTGTATTTTTCTGAACCTGCTCATCTGCTGTTTCGTATAAGCTGCAGCAAAAGAAGACCTAAGAGTAGCTAAGACTCTTCTCTGTTGAAGGGGGAAAAGCCACTCCATTGTTATGAATGATAACGTTATTGTCTCATTTCTCTGACTACTGAGTTTTGTTGCAGCAGCTGCTTCTAAGTGTAAGTGTGGTAATACACAGACGGCATCACAAAGTTTAGGAACCGTACAGCCTTGTTGAGTGACCAAACAGCATATGCAGGAAGTGTGCTGCCCTGGATAAGGGGAGATAAGTCCTAGGTAAAAATGTCTCTTTTGCTTAGACCTTTCTTCCATGAAAAGGTTTCTCCAGATAACACGATGTTGGTGGTAGATCAGTGGGCTCCACTTCACACTGAAAATTGCTGTCCTCGTGACTGATTTATCGAGTATTTGAGGTCTGTGGTGGTGATAAAGCCGTATCTAATGCCGCTGAGATAGACTAGTTCATGTAGTCGGGGAGCAGAGGCGAGCAAAACATTTCTCCAGAGGCCGGGCAGACCAGCAGCCCGTCTGTTGGACACCCTGACTCTGCCGCCCGTGTAGGAAGGGAGAGATTTGCCAGTGATCTGCGATCAAGAGCCCCATAATTTAAGCACTGAATAGGAAGGGCTGAAGTAATGAACAAACGCTGCATTTCTTGCTTAGCATAGCTTGCAGAAATGTTATGCTAGATTTTTCTTTTTGCTTTGAAGCTTTATTAATTTCTTCCCAACACAGAGATTTGTATTTTCTGTGCAGTCCTTTTAAAGAGACCGACTCTGGAAGAGGAAGAAGGGACTTCACTTCTCCAGAGCCAGAGATGTGTGACTCTGGAGGAGACCTCTCACCGGCACCAAGAGCTTGTGAAAGAGTCCGTAGAAAGACAGTAATAATTGTCTCATTTCACAATGGGATTTCGGTTTAGAGTTGGAATGGGTCAAACCACGTCAGGCACGGGCAATGTCCCTTTTTTCCTCGTTTACTTCAGAAACTAGCAAACGAAATAATACTGTCTGATTAACACACTCCTCACATCTTCGTTTTGGTGCTGAAGGTAGTCTGCGTCTGTTGAAACGCAGTGTTCTTTCTCTTTTCACAATATAATTTGAGCTACAGACAGGGAAACCTCTTGACACTTTGATTACATGCAAGTGACAGGCAGTGGAATGTGACAGCCATTAGAGGCATTTTAGGGGATTCCCCCACCAGTTTTCTGTGTTCAGAAAAATTAGAACGAACAGTACTTCTTATCACAGGTTTTCATTTTCCTTTTACAGGAGCCCCTGTTCGGGGGCTATCAAAGAGGAGTGCTTCAGAAAATGATACTCATAGAGCCTCTGCATGGCTGCATATATTGGAAAAAAATGCCCCAATTATGCCCCAAATACTCCCAAATTATGCCTCAATACTCCCAAATTATGCTGAATTACAGACGTTCAGCAAAGAAGAAGGGGAGTGGCTCTGATTTTCAGTGTCAAGTTTCCAAAACATTGCTCAATAGGAACAGCGTTATGATTATGCAGATTTGGAACGAAAGCTGCTGAAATCCAAGGGAGGCCGCCAACCTATCTCTGAGGCTTTCAGAGCAGGGTTTTTCAAGTTTCTCATTATTTCATGTGTGTGAGACTTTCACACGGTCAGTTTTGAAGGTTTTTGTTGGAAATCACACTATACCCTGAGTTTTATGCCATCTTTTGTGGAGGAGGACCTAAGTTTTCCTGTGTGAATTTGCGGGATGTTCACCAGTGGGTTGGAGGTGGAAAAATAAGAAAAGAGGATGAAAATCAGTCACACTGTAATCGGAAAAGGGGTAGTGTCAGTCAAGCTGACTCTGTAACAGCGTATCTTTAGGGTTTTTTCCTCTCTTGGTGGAATGAAAAATAGGGCTGAATAATTGCAAGCCAAACTCCTCAATTCCTATTTTTAGGAAAAAAATTCTGGGGGTGGGAGGTGGGGTGCAGATTTATGTCCACTTCACCTGCAGTCAATGTGTTGATAAGGACGTAGTGTACTATCAGCAAATCAGTAACTGTCAATATCAATTTGAGAGGATTGTTTTTGACAAATTTATTTCATTTTCCTCAGCAGCATATATACCTTAGAGATACTGCTTCCTCCTCGTTCCCATGGCTGTTGCCCATTGTTGATCAGTCTTGATGGCTTATAGTGAATACTTCTGTTAACTGGGGATATTCAATGCCCTGTCCAGTGCACAGTGCAGCCCCTGTGTCACCCGAACATCACTATTTTATACTTGCTGGAACTATCTACACAGTGAACTTGATTTCTATAGCTCTTACTTCTAGTCAGAACTCAGCACCTTAACCCAAACGCGTTGACTCTCCCTGCAGCAGGTTTTGCCCCTGAAGACCTCCCACTCAAAGCCTTACGTGCCTTACACCTGAAACGGGGGCACGAATTGACCTGGAAACCAAGTTAAACAAGGGCACTTCACTTCATTGGGCCCCCCGCGGACCTGCGGCAGAGATGCAAGGAGTGTTTCTGCGATGGAGAGGGCAAAATCCTGAGCAGATGCCTCTCCACCATGGGTTATTCCAGCTGTGCCTCTCAGAGGACTTTTTCCACAGAATTCCCTACAGCTGTGTCCACAGCAGAACAAAAGCACAGTGAACAAGAAAGGAGTAAAATCCTAGTTTTCAGAGGTTTAGATTCCTTAGTGTGGGTCAAGAAATTGAAATTCACTCTGGACAAGCTTTTTCTTAAATGGAAGGTGTCAGAATCGATCTTTGAGCCTTCAAACTGGGGCTGTTGTCTACGCAGTTCCAGGCAAGGCAGTTGGTCAAAGCAGTATGATTGAAACTCAGAGGCCTAAAGAATGGAAAACTGAACATTTCAAGACTACTTTAAGGAATAACCTTCAGCGAATAATTTGTCTTTACAGTTCACTCTTCCAGACTTTCACTAGAGCGCCCTTTCCATTCACACCTTGCCAGAAATGTAGTTTCTCTACACATAAGAACAAAGACATTCTCCTGATTTTTAAAATATAGAAATCACACCTTTCTTCTCAAATGCAGATCTGCTTGACCTGTACACAAAATGGCAGAGAAAACTCATGTTAACTCAGTTGCCATTGTGCATTCAGACCCAATTAGAAAAATACAAAACATATAGTCCAGTTACCACCACACGAGCTTGCTTTTTAGGAAAAGACGTTAGCTTTGACCATTGAAGCTTTAGACAGGAAAAAATAAATCTGGTTTTAAATGAACTTTTCATTTTCTAGCTTTCCTTGGAAGTGTTTCAAATTTATCTGCAGGGAGTATCAGAATTCGACCCTCTGTTTTTACCCCAGTTAAACAAACCACCTCCCTTCCCCCCAATCCTCTCAAACACTCTGTGCTTAGCAAAACATTTAACACAACAGAGAGAGAAGTTTTTAAATCCCATTAAAAGACCATCAAATATGAGTTATTAAGAGTTAACAGGTTCACTGAACTGGGACTCAGGAAGAGCCTCAATACACCAGGACAGAGGTCTCAGTGGGTCACTCTGTGAGGGACCTCCCCTGTTCTCTTTGCTACTTAAGAAAATTAGTTGCTCAAATATCTTTTTGGAGGAGTGTATATTGGAAGAAACTACTTTCTGGCAACCCTTTTAGCACAGGATTTTGCTGCAAATAGTGGTCTGTGACACGCATGTTATGTGGCTGGGGATAAACCTGCCTTTTCGCCTCCTTTAGGGGAGCTCTGCATCATACGCTTAGTCGTGCTCATTTGGGGATGAGAAGAAGAGTAGAGAAGGGTACAAAGGATTTTCTCTCTCTTAATCTCATCATGTGCGCTCGTGCTTTCTGATACAAAATAAAGTAGAAAATTAATCTGGTATTGCCATGTGCCATTTAAGTGTTGACGTTCTGTGGTGTTGATTGGAAGCATGCAGCTTTTGTGTAGGAGCTTAGGAGATGTATGTGTTCACTGAAATTAAATGTTTGTTGGAGTGTCTGGCACTGTGAGCAGCCTTAGAACAGCGTGGCACTGACCATTTCACAGCAAACCCTTACTGGTGGTATATGAAACTCGTACTGGACCTGCTGACACTATACAAATCCCAGAAAATAAGGTGGAAACAGATGCAGGCATCTTCTCCTGCAGTGGTGAGATTGGAGACGCTCAGCCCAATTACAGAGGATAAGCAGATTTTGCCTTCTCAGAAAACCTTCACCTCGGATGTGATCCCCCATCCCATTAAGGTGTTAATTGTTCATCTGTAAACGAAAAACATATCTACTGTGCTGGTTAAGGAAAAAGATAGCTACAGAAATAAAAAGGCATGGGGGTTGAACTCCATCTCAGCACCAGTTATTATGGTCTATTACACACCCCTGATGCATTGCCTTCTGGAGCAGAACGAGTGTCCGTTCCTGGTGGCACATCCATTCTTCTTCCACCAGGAGCACCTGTGTCACCGCGCTGCTGCTCTCCTCTTTCCCCGGTAATGGTCTCCCTGCGGCAGTGGTGCTGTGGCCAGTCATGCTCCTGCAGAAGGGTGTGAGAGACTATATCTCGATCTCCTGAGATGTTAAATTTGTCTAGCCAAAAGCAGCCCTTGCGGACTGAAGCCGTCTTATCTTCCTCTTTCCTGGGTGATGTTTTCCCTGAGGAGCTGGCCAAAATACGCCCCCCCCCCCCCCTTTTTTTTTTTTCCCCAATTAATTAGAGTTGAGCTGAGCACAGCATGGGGAAAGAAATTCATTCTAAACTCAGAGTGTTCTGTTTGAGAATAGAGGGTGAAATTCTTCCTAGGGTTGGATTCTTTTCCACTTCGGTGATTTTTAGACATAGGAATTTTGGTTCCTGTAGATGAAAGCATTGTCTAATCCAGGATCATTGTATTTCCAGCAGAGAGCATTGTCATCATGCTTCAGGGAAGAGGCAAAAACCTTATAATGGAAAGCAGCTGCTTAAGTTAGGGTTGAGTTTTGCCCTGGATCGTATCAGATGTTCCTGTGGGGTACTGTGACCTTTTCTCTGGTTCTGGTACTATATTTAAGACACCTCACGTCTCATACTCTCCCATCTGGGGGCAGATGATACGTTGACATTGCCCTCGGAACAGTTGGGTCTGAGTGGTGGCATCTGACTGCCTATGCTGCATTCCCAGTCAGTGAACTAACGTTCAGTCCCTTCTGATCATAGCAGCAGACGATTAGACCAGCAGTCGTCGGGAGGAAATCCCGCTCTCCTTGCAGCCATCTGCAGTATTGGGAAAGTGAAGGTCTCACAGCAATGGACTATTAATGCTTGACAGCACGGTGAAACAGACAGATGTGCACAAAAACGGTGTGGGTAGTAACCAGCTCTAACCAGAAGTATTTGGAGAGTTAAGCCGCTGATCGGTTTGGGAGTCTAAGGACTGTTTTTTCCCTGCGAATAAACCACTTCTTCTTGTAGCTGTTAATTAGAATTGCTCAAGACATACGAGTCAGGGACATAAAGCAAGATTAAAGAAACACACATAATATAATAAAAGACTTAAGAAAGTGCAATAGCTGATTATAGCAAAAATGTGCTTCTGAAGTCTAAATGAGTGTCATTTCTGCCTGATCAAATTCTGTAACTGGTCACGTAAACTTCTCAGATTGCTCCGCTTCCCTCTGGATGTCGGATCTTTCAAAGCCGTTTCTAGTGTAACTTTTTCATACTCTGTTTAATCCAACATCAGTTTTATCTGGAGTTGAAATCAATGTTAGTTTCAATTCTCACATTTGCTTTCATTTGTTGAAAACAAAAAAAAGTTTCCAGCGATTTCTTTAAAAAAACAAACGCAAATGAAGATACTTCAGAATATATGTTTACATACTTATGACAAATGCCCCTATAGTCCTTGTCTAGGTTATAGCATAATTTGTTAAGCTAATTTTTGTCTTTGTTTGCAAGACAAACATAACATTTCCTTTTGATTATAGGTGGACTTGGGCAGATATTATCTTAAAGTAATGATTTTATTTTCCAGTACTATAACACGAACTGTGATTATTTTCATTTCTCTAGTTTTACTGTTTTCTTAGAGGGCTCATTCAGGGTATTTGAGGACTACCTGATCAAGACATAAATAAACATAGCTTTTCCTAAGAATCTTATAATGCTGTCGATATTCCACCAAGCCAAGGAACGAGTTTAATGTCTTTGGTTGACATTTATTCACAGTAATGCTCTGATACGCATTGTAAATGGGGAAGGTATATTTGAGTCACCTCGTAGGCTAAATGGCAATGCCAGTCAGACTGGGACGCTTTGGCAAATGTTTCTGTAGCTTAACCCACAGCTCATTAAACTCTGAGGGGACTTTCTAGCACCTGTCCTGTAATTTGACCGTAACTCAGGTCTATTGGCAACAGAACAACAGTATTAAGAAGGCACTGATCCTGCAAGGAACGAAATGTCTGCTTTAATTCATGCAGTGTATGGTAATGCCATTGTATTAATTCAGACTTTCAGCGCAGGAATCTAGAGGTGTTTGCTTTCAGGACTTAAAGATCACTTGCATGTTGGCTTTTGTGGTCTGGGAGGCAGGATCTCTCGTGTTCGGCAATCTGACCTGTGAAAGGGGTCTTCACCAGCACCTGTGAGACAAATACCGGTATCCCTGGACTATAATGCTACACGAAGGGCCGGCTGCTGTACTGCTCAAGAAATGAAGACAAATGTCATCCTGTTCCTTAACGAAGGACTCTAGTGGGGAAGGCTTCTCCAAATGCGCCACTTAACCATAAGCTACCGGCTTCCATTTCCGCGGGGGCTCATCCTTGGCATGCCGGAGTCCCAGCTGCTGTATCTGCAGAGGATGGAGAGGAATAATGCCTGGAACCAAACCCACAGAACTACTTTCTCTAGAATCACTGCCTAATCCCTTTGATATCTGAGATGCAGCCCTGCAGGTCATCAGCAGGTACAGTGCCCCGGGAAATACTCTTCTCTGAGAAGAAGATTCAGTGAAAACAAAAGCTGAAGAATATTCCTGGGACTGGAGATTTAAAAGTCCCGCCAGTACAAGGGAACCATCAGGCTTCGCTGGCAGAGAGATCAGGGCTGAGCTGGTCTCATTGCGTTGCTGTTGCTCACAGAAACCGGTCACAGAGGTGCCAGTTTTGTCCTGTCACCCTCACGTACAGCACATATGAGGAAGAATGGCAGAAAACAACCCATAAAAATAAAAAGGTTAAAACGAGCTAAATAGAATGTCAATGGCAAGTGTTATTAAGCGCCAGAGAATCAATGATATAATTTAAATGTTTGAGATTGATTTTATATGAAATCCATTCGGTAGGAGGTTCTTTGGTGTGAATGTGTTGATTCCCCTGGAAGAAAGGCAAGCGTGTGTCTTGGTGATCTTCCCCCTGCTCTCCCGGCACAACATCGAATTATCACAGGTGCCATTTACACATTTAGGCATGTGTACCGAAATAAATCTGACATTTGCGCTGTTCTGTGCAAAATCCAGAGCCCATAATCAAGCAGAATATTGCTTGCATGAGGATCTACAGAGTTTTCAGCTGTCTGAAGTGAGAGAGAAATGCCACGGAAAGCAGTTACAAAGAAAGAAAGAGATGTGCATAGTCATAGACTGCAGGTGTCTGCTTTACAGGGTGCTTCCTTAGCTTGCTTACCTGTATACGGTCCCACACAGAGGGCTGCATTTCTGTCTGACGTTGGCTCATCTTACACAGAGCCTCGTTTAACTTTGAATGAACTGCGGTGATTGTACACACAAACAGTTTTTAATTCTCCTCTTCCTCTTCTTCTTCCAGTCTCCTCTCTTTGCCCACCCGCTTGTATCCCCCATCCTTGTGAGCTGTCGCCTGTTTCATGTCTAATACATTTAAACACTCCTAAACTACGCTATATATTTTTAAATATTTGGGGGTAAGCTCTTAACTAGAATTGAAATTTATACTTTAGTAGTGCCTACAGTTACGTACAGTCTAAAGAAGTGTGCCACTGCATGCAGAAGCCTTTCTTAATTACTGTAGCATATTTTTTGCTGATGGTTGTAATATCTTTTTAGATGCCGGTGTCTAGCCCTTCATCACACAGAGGCAGAATGTGTGTTTCAGCATAGCATGTGCTGTATACAACTCCTGGTGCCTGAAAAACATGTCCTAGATATTTTACTGACATTCTGATATGCTTCTCATTTTGCTGAGGAACAGCAGCAAAACTTTGACCAAGATTATCCATCAGCCAGCCACTGAGGCTGAAGACGTCTCCCTGGCTTCATTAAAGTCAGTGAGAAATAGGGGGTTCCTACAGTTGTCTCTTTTCTGAATACAAACTCCTCCTATCAAACAGAAGAGGGAGGAAAACACTCCCTCTTGCCTTTCAAGTTGGAGACCTACTCCAAAACCACTCTGCACTTTCAACTCAAATGCAACTGTGTAGTGGAGGGGAAAACAGACAGTTCTGGGGAAACGGGACAGCCTTAAATTCATGCCCCCGGGAACGTGGATTTGCTTTCAACGAAGAGCTAAAGGCTGAAAAAATAACTCCTCCGGCTTTGTTCAATGTCTTCCCCAGCAGCAAACCCCAAGGCCTGACTGGGCTCCACACCGAGTCGCGGTGGCGGTCAGTAGTGTGTATCCCTGGGCAATGGGATGCTCTCGGATCTCAGAGAGGCAACATGGGAACAGGCATCTGTGCCTTGAGGGGGCAGAAGCTTCTGAGGATGCTGATGGAAAGTCAGAAAGGCATCTTTGAGGGTAATATAGCAAATCTTCTGAACACTTTACGTTTGGATGTCAGCATATGAACTATAAATGATATAATGGTTCAGACGTGACCGTGGGATGTTGAAGGTGAGAGGATCTTGTACTCTACCACGACTGCCCTGTGTGACCTTGAGCAAATAATTTCTTGTCTTAGGTGCCACTCGTCCAGAGAACCATCTCAATCTCGTTAGTACTCTTAGGATAAAAGTATTAATTAAGTGAGATGCTCAGATATGTGAGAGAAGTATTTACCACACGTAAATATCACTTCTTTGTATGACTGAGTTACTCCTTTTGTAGCTTGCCTTTATGCGAAGGTGATCACAACAGAAGAAACTGTCGTATTTTATCACCTTTTCACATTGAGTATAGTAGATAATAATGTACAAATTGAAAGAGGATGTCTTTGCCTTTAGCTTCTATACAACACGCTACAGTGTCATAGCTGCAAAATCCTACCATGGACTGTTGAGAAAAGCCTGGGGCAAGGTTCACAATGTGAACTCTCTTTTATGTCCTCATCAAAGAACAATGATGCAGCAAAGTGAACCAGAAATGTCACAAGGAGATGTTACAGGCAATTAAATAGGAGGTTTTCTTCCTTGCATCCTGGTAGAGGAGGCATGAAATTAAAGTAGAAGAGATTTTTTCAAGGTTTCTAACTTGACGCATGCCTTGCAGTAAAGTTTTGGTGATGAAAACGCAAACACGAGGTGGTGTGATGTGAAATGAAGCGGCACAGGATGTATATGCTTAAATAGATCTGTCCACACAGCAGTAAGAGGAATAATCTCAATTTTAACTTTTCTACTGTGCTTTGTGCTGTCTCTCTGGGCCCTTTTGCGTAACTCAGACTACAACTTTTCTTGTGTCGTGAGCGATGTAAATCACCCGTGAGGGATTTTTTGTGGAATGATAAGGCAATTTAGTCATTGGACTCTTGATCCCAAATGAACCAAGGATCAGCATAATTCTGGCAAGTTTTGGATTTCCTGTACTAAAGTTGGTCAGCCTTGGGCTGGTTTTGGGCAGTTGTACCCCAAAATCACAACTTTTCTATTTGTAGAGTATTTTAAGCATGTGTTATCGAGCCGAAACCCTGAGGAGACAGTGGTGTTTCATTACAGCACATCATTCTGCCTTTGCTTCAAGGTCTTTTCAGTCAGGTTAAGCAACAAATGGAAAGAACTTAAACAATTATTTCTTCTTGCCTACTCTGTTATAAGAGAGGTAAAACATATCAAACAAATGTTGGCAAAATATTTGTGCATGAAAAAATACAGCGCCGCTGAAGGAACATATTGGTAAATCAATCTTTCTTATCACAAAAACAGTGTTTTGAGAGACGAAGAGGGAAACATAGGAACATTTTTTATTTTAGAAAATGCACATTGAAAAGAAGACTTTCATTTGGTATTGTAAGGGGTATTATAATGGCAAAAAGTCAACCATAAACAATGCTCAAATTCAACGGCCTCTGTGATTTGTTTGCAATGTTTACTTCTGCAGACCTTCTTTTGTGGAAGAGTGGTATAATTCAGGCACGGAGCTTGTACTGGGACAGTCGTAGGTGAGAAGCCAAGGCAAAGGAGAAATTTTCCCCCTGGTTCCCCATTAGTAGTGAAGTGGCTTCACTGTTTTGGAAGAGTTTATCAAATATTGGCTGCAACACGGCTGTAGTTGGAGCTGTCTGTATTCCTCCCTTTATGTATGGTACGACTCTGTTACATGCTTTGCATCCTTTCGTGGATGGCAAGGATTTAGGGGGAATCTTTTAGCATCGGTGAAGATCAAGACTAATGTTAAGAAATTGCTTTCGTCTCTGGGTCTTTGAAGTACTAACTGGCTTGACAGCCATGCTGTTATGCCTTCGTGTCTGGGCTTAAACTCTTAAAACTCAGAGAGTCATGTTTTGTATGCCATTAGCCGATCCCTTGTTTTCCCGTGCTGAATTCTTTCTGCGTTGTGGAGCTCAGAGAGCAGAGCAATAGGGGATAATTACAGAGAATTTAACCGAGCTTTGCGAGGGGTGTTTTTAGCTCTGGCGTTTGAGTGACTGCAAACAAGGAAGCGCTTCTCTGGCAGTTATTTTCACGGGGACTGTCTCAGACATCCTGCAGCGTGGCAGACTTGCCCTCCGAAGGGCACGCAGTGCCGGCAACGGCATTCGACACCGCGCTGGGGGAATCATTCTGTGCATCTGCATACACGCTTTCGCAATATGAACTTAATTATGCTGTGTCGAGGTCTTGACAGCCCTGGCTCCCTATGCGTGTCCTGCGGTACGTACTGTCTCTGCTGCCTGAGAGGGAAACGTTCCCTTTCAGGAACTTTATTGGCCACCCAGGAGAGTTTCCAGTCTGCCCAGTTTGCATTTTGGGGTGGTTTTCAGTCATGCGGTCCAAGGCAGTAAGAGCAATACTGATACAAAAGACCTGAGTTTGTGGGCTGGGGGCTGTTTGATCTCGGGGAAACTGCATCGTGGAGGAAAGCAAAGGAACATCTGAAATTAACGGAGGCAAATACAGAGCCGAGATAATAACTACGATCTGGCTGACAGCCAGTGATCGGTACTGGGAGCGAGGTTTCCAAAGTCATCTCTGCAAGCACTAAGGAAGCTCAGCACGCTGCACTTGGTTTTACCCAGTGAATTTTACTACCAGAGGCATTTTTCTGTGAAGCAAAAGTGCTGCTTGAAGGGCAAAGCCCTTGAAAAGTATCCTCCCCCCACCCCACCCCCGCATTGTGGCTGAAGGGCAAAATGTGCTCTCTTCACGGAGGGGAACTGATTGGGGGGTTTGTAACTCATGATGCCCCGAGTATGCTTGGCTATTGGGGGATTTCAGATACTTAAATGCCATGACAAGTTGCTACTGTGGTCATGCGGAATTGCTATTATTCAAGATATCCCCAGGGCAAAGATTAACCGAAATGACATTACTAATGGACTATGCAAATTTGGGTAATGAAAATTAGATGGAAAAAACTGAAGAATTAGCAGAGTGGTGACACTGTCAAAGGTTTGGTTTTCAGATTTTCTTCTGATTGGAAATTATATGTGCTGGTTTTGGAGGGATTGGGGTCAACTGGGTCAACTGTTGTTCACATAAAAAGGCTGATTTCCTTTTTTATAATTTGTAAGGAATGGGAAAACGATCTTACCTGACGATGGTGTTGTACGCAAAGGTCCTTGGAGCATCCCAGTACACATGAGCATTTCCACGAGTAGTGGGCTGTATAAGCAACTGAAAAGCCTCGTACAGGTGGAGACCTGTTGCACACAAGATAATTTCAAATTCCGTTGTCCTTTAGCATTGTCCCATTTTGGATACCTTCATGTACGCCCCAGATCTGTTGGTGGAACATAAAGATATTCTGAGTAAAGGGCATGAAATGGCTCATCGTTCAAAATGAGGACAAACCAATTCTTGTTCCTTACCAATACATGTGTTCCTTTTATTTTGTCTTGGGGTTTATTTGTTGGGGTGGTTTTTGTTTGTTTGTTTGTTTGTTTTTTTCTTTTAAAGACAGCTAACCACATTCAATTGCATCAAAACGTAGGGGAGAGACTTGCTTTTGTAAATTTTTTTCCCCTTCTATTCAACCAAATGGTCACTAATAACATAGTAACTACAGAATTCCAGAATAACACTTGAGAGTATGTTTTAATTATTGTCAAGCACAGGCTTTTCCAAGGTGCATAAAGGGAAATCACAGGACCTCCCTGGTTCTTCTGAAAAAATACATTACTGTGTTTCCAAAATGTCATAGGCAACACAGGGACATCACCAGTAAACAGTTGCAGTGATAGCTAAAACATTGAAAATATTGCTGAATTTGAGTTAAAATTGGCAGTTATTTTTTGTCAAAAACTGTGAATAACAGATGAGAAAAAAAAACTCAATAATTTGAAAGCAAAATGTATTTTATTTCAAAGGAATATTCAGGAAAGGAAACCTTGACTGCACCAAAAAGAAATCAAACTGTTCCCTCCGCTCTCAATATCCTGGCTAGTTTATGCTTCTTTAAAAAGGCTATAAACTTGTGTTTGATCTTCTTCATAAAGTCTTAGATTTTAAACCAGAGACTTATCAGTAACTACTACCTGCTTCTGAGTGGTGTTTGCTGATCTATAATTGCAGCATTGATTGGAAAATAGGTTGTAGAAACTGATGCTGTCTGATTAAATGTTGAGTTTACATATTTCAAGACATTAGGTCTTAAATGATATTTTTCAAATAGAGAAACACACTATAATGAACCTGCTGATTATCCCCCTCATTCTATTATAGGCTCTAATTACAAAAATAAATGAGCAATGTTTGGAGTAAAATATTTCAGTATGGCAAACTTGAAAGTCTTCAGGTAATTCATGCTTGTATATAAGCATATGCGCTCAAATTTTTTTCTTTGCTTGCTTTTTTTTTAAATTTTAAGTCTCAGAGTGAACTCATTAATAAATTCTGGACCTTATAAGTAGATGGAAATCGTGCTTTTCAAATGTTTGTAACTTAGTTCTAATTCTGCTATTTAACATAGTGTACGAGCTGGTAACAGAACGAAGTCAGTGACTTCACTGACAAATTGAATGACTTCACTGACTCACTGACAAATTGAATGTATTTCTGACATTTTTGCCCCCGTCCCAAGGTGACTGAGGACAGTCACACAGTTTGATGCAGGTTTTTCCAGGAAAATCGCTAAATGGCCAAATGAATGCAGCATTGCCAGAGTCTCTGATTTTTTTTTCATTGTAGGTCTTAAGGAATTTTGTGGATTGTGGTTTGTAATGCTCTGGTTCCTGGAGTTGTACCCTTTCAGAATTTGTTTCATAAACAATTCCTTTTTCCGCATCGACAAAATCTAGGAGGAAATAAGAATGTTTGAACACGGGAAAAGCACAAAAGTAGGTATTTTGCCTGGTATTTGACTGGAAATCCTAATTTCAGAAGAGGCAATGTGAATTATTGAGTGACTCAAAACCGGCGGAGTAGGTTTTCTATGGAATTAGGTGACCTGTAACACCTGTAACTACAGGAGACTGGTTTCAACAGCACAGGCTTTCATTTTTTGGCTTAGACTCCTACATGGGAAAATACAAATAAACTCTAAATTTCCGTTTTATTTTGCACTCTGCGTCTAAGGCAGAGAGTGCACTTAAGCATCATTTTGAAGCACCATGAAAACTCACGGACTCTTTGTTTCCAAAAGGAAAAGGCTGTCTGTCCTTTTAATTACTTTTTGTGAGTTTGTTTTTGTTGTGCCTTTTGTTTTTGATTGATGCAGCACTTGAAATTCTTTCAAATACTTTGAAAGACCTTTGGGAAAATATAGGCAATTAAGAAGGAAACCTCAAAGCTTCTCAGCAGCACGAGGGACTTTGACTTATGCTTTCCCCACAGTGAGGGCTTGGGGTCCTCCCCGCCCGCGCCTGTTCCCGCAGAGGGAGGAGGAGGGTGAGGATGATGAGGAGCTGCAGGAGGAAGGCTGCGGGCTGGGGAGGAGCGAGAGCCCCGGACCCTGTGTGCTCTCAGCTGCTTCAGCTAATCCTGGGGCTGACGGAGAACGCCGAGGCCACTGACACGGGTGTGTGGGTCACGGCACCCTCTGCTTTCTGAACCCCTTCCTTCACGGCAGGAACAGCAGCCAAACTCGGATGGAGACGGGCTTATGGGCAAACCCGGTGGTCAGAGTGTCTGTGCTTTTCAGTGAACTCTGACAGTCTGCTGCCCAAGAAATCTCAGGCTGATTGACCTGAGTGCCCCGGGCTCTGCAGGACCTCTCTTTGAAAGGTAGCTGTCATCAGACAAGCGCGTTTGTGAACGCTGGACTCCGTCCCAGGAACAATTCTTTGTTTTCTCTTGTTTTACACCTTTTAAAACCTCCAGTGTCTTCGGTTTGGTTTAGTTTGGGGTTTTCTAACCGAAAAAGACAAGGTTTTCTTGCTGTTCTTGTTTTTAGAAAACAAGATATCAGTCAGTATGCCGTGCAGCAGATGCTATAAGCAAAAGGCACAATTCTGATCCAGGACGGGTTATCTCTGAAGTGAGCTGTTAAATTGTGCTAAGATGTTCTCCAAAGTGCTGCTCGAAATGGCTGCGATAAATCACCATGGATGACACCTGAGAGCTGTGAGAATACATGGCCACAGTCCTTCATCAGTCTCACACAACAAGTATGAACACTAAATGGAAATTACTAAAATGGCAGGAAACCACATAAAAAAGGCCTACAGCTACACAGGAAAGTATGACACAAACTGAAGGGAAAATCCTGCTAACGGGGACTAATAAATGATGCTTTGAAGAAAAAAGAAAAAAAATTCTGTCTCCATAATATTACCCTAGATGTCAGGTGCTTTGGGTTTCCCCATTACGATACTCCATTAACATACCTCAATACGCACCCGACCTGTCTCTACGCTCCGCTCCTAGATCCTCACCCTTCGTGGGGTGGCCAACCCTGGCTGCTGGCTGACAGGAGCTGTGCGGCAATTGGGCTCAACGAGCCTCAACTCCTGCAAGTAGAGTCAAAGTCATTTACTTCTTTCAGAGGGTTCCCGTACCCACATGTCCAGGTGACCATCCCATGGACGGTTGTGTTGGATGTGTAGAAATGGAGGTAGTGAGGTCTGAGTGCAGTAATCCAGACGGTGGAGTTTTCTGTCCTTCTGTGGGACAAGAACTGCTAAGCAACTTCAGTGAAGTGGGAGAAAACATGCATGTTTCTTCTATACCGCAAAATTATCTGAAGCTTATTAGGATGAAATAGGCTGTGGACTGGGAAATAAAGTTTTTGTGAAAGTGAGGATGGGCTAGCGTAAGTTCTAATGATGGTTTGTGTTGATCTTACACAGCAGCACAGCAAAAGTGAAGTGAACATTAGGAAGAAGAAGAGGAAAACAGGTCCACTTGCAGAACTAGAGCACAGGATGAGGAAAGTGGTGGCCATCTATCCTGTAGAAAAATAGATTATTTATGTGAACGTACATGAATTGGAGTAATGCATAGGACAGAGAGTCTGTTTCTGTATTATTTTACTTGTGAATCAAGGAGGATAGTGATTGTAGAGCTGAACTGTTGTCTGCCTTCATTCTGTTTATATATCTTTGATAACCAAAGCCACTTTCGCTTTTGCACGGCTTCTAAATAACACACGCCCATTACTTTTCTGGTCCTTTGGGTTTCTGGAGGGATTATGTGGTGTGGTCGTTGTCTGCATGACCTAAAATTCCTTATCTATACTCGCAGACTCGGAGTTGCTGAAGAGTGAGCGCAGTCCTGATAAAACCCAGCAACTTGCTCATCAGACAGCAGCCAGAAGAAGGAGCGAGCGGTTGCGCCTTTCCATCGGGTTCCTTTTCCTAGGGTTCCCAGCCTCTTTCCAAGAACTGTTTGTGCATTTGTCCGCTAAGTGCTTAACACTAAAAAGAAGCCTTCAGAAAGATCAGCTCTGGCCGTGCCTCCTGAAGGACAGCAGCTCAGCCTGGTCCATGTTTGCGTTGGGCAATGCGTGGCCGGGGCACATGCACCCGATGAGGAACCCCTGTCCCTGCCATCCCCAGGGGACTCATCTCAGCTACGATGCTGGAGCTCACCTCTCCGGGTACCTGTCCTGAGCACGTGCAACAGCGACGCTTTGACAACGGAGGAGCTTTACTGGCTTACAGGCTGTAGAAGGTGGATTCATTTCACTCGACCTACCTGGCTGGGAGCTGGGCAGTGAGCTTAAAAGGGGTTGTCTGGGGTCCTCCCCTTCAGTTAGAAAGGTAAAAGTTTGTCTCAGACTAGGATGAACAGCTCTCTGGATGTGTTCCTCTTAGTGCATGGGCTTACCACCCCTCTTAGAGAAGCACCTGCTTTTTCAGCAGATGAAATTGAGTGAAGCCAACCTCTCTATTGCCTTGAGCCACCCGGCCAAGAGGATCGGCCCTGCATGCCTCGGGGGCTGGGCAGAGGTCTAAGGATGCTATACTTTGCTGTAGGTCTCAAGAATCCTTTCATTTATAAAATATGCATTAGTTAAGGTCACGGTGTTTGCAGTCCTGCAAAGCTCTTTAATTTAACGTTGTTAAAAGACTTCTGCAGTGTGAATAGTGACATCCAATTAAAGATCTCCTGTACAACCGCTGTCAAGCTGGAAAGACAAATACAGCAATGCAAGACACAGACGTAACTGGAAAGATGTGTCGAAGGGGGTGATTGCCTTTGTTCATGGCTCTTCAGATTGCCATGGAAGAAGGCAAATTCTTATTAGTATCATAGCAGTTTCTGGAGTCCTGGAACAGAGTGAGACTCTGGCATGCGCTTGCGGCAGGCGACATTTGTACACTCGCACACACGGGTACGCATGGGGTGGAGGCAGGCAGACGAAGGGACTGAGGAGCAAATGGAGAATATGGCTTGTTCAAGGTCATGGGGAAGTCAGTAGCGGAACTCTCCCAACCCCGAATATGAGAGTTTACTACTCTGCTGGAGGGTTATAAAGCCACTTTGTCCCCACAGCGTCCCCAGCGCAAGTTACTGTACTGGATAAATGACCTCATGTAGAGAGAGAGGAAAAAGGCAAGTTTCTGTCAATTGAAAGACTCCCTGTGGTGGACACTGGGATCTCAGTTAAAGTAACAGTCAGGCAGGAAACATTTTTCACTAACTCAGCTGCAGCAACAAGAACTTAGCAGAAGGTGTTCGTCTCTGCAGCTGACGAGTAAGTGTCATTGCATGACATATTGTGAATTGTTAAGCCTTGAACATTTTGCTGTAACGTAAGATAAGACCTGGGGAGTGCACAGACAGCATCCACACTGCGCATTGTGTGTCCCCTGTACCTGCTCAGTCCGGTCTGATTTCCCTCTCTTTGTACACACAGTTCGTTTCCCCTCATGTTTTAATCTCCTTTTATCTTTTTGATTAATGAAGAGCGTGTGTGCTCTGTATTAAGGGAAAAAAGCCAAGAGCTTGATTTGAAGCATATTTCAAATTTATAAGGAGACAACCATGTAGAATATCAATGAAGCAAAAGCAACAGTGAAAGAAAAAGGGGAAAATGGTACAAATGGGTAAGGAGAAGAGTTAATATTTGGAGACCTCATTCTTTTGTCTTGGAAAAAGTACATTTTCACAAGTGCAATGAATAATACCCAAGAGGGACTTTGGAACTGGTACTTAATTTGTGTTGTCAGAGGCATTACAGATACCAGAAACGACGCTTTAACAAGTTTGACCTCATTTCCCCTCCTTTTCAAACCCTGCTTCACTGCCAGGCACATAGCAGTAGCCATCACTAATGCTGGTAGTGCCCCAATTATTATTGTTTCCTCTCTGGGTATGAATCTGAGCCTGCCCCACAAGCAGAGTCCTGAGCACGCCGTTTGGTACTCAGCCGCCTCCTTGGCTTTCCCGGCACGGGAGCCAGGAAGAAAATTACTTTGCTGCCGGCGGCTCTGAGGAGCTCCCCGGGTTCGGCTGCTTTGCAAGGAGGAGGGGTTGCCTCCAGCTGGTCCAGAGCGGTGGGTAATTTCTCTGTTGGCTTTGCAGAGAGTGAGCCTGAGTGCGACGGTCAAGTTAATGGAGATGCACCGGCAGACGTACTGCTATGGGTAGTGAGACTGTTTGCCAGAGAAACACAGGTCCCCCTCAGTCTTCCCGGAACCAGCAAGATTCCAGCTGGAACTGGAGACAGAAATATGACAATGAGGTATCAAGCACACCTAGTCTACCCCAAAGCAGCCAGTCTCATGAACTTTTTATTCATTGTCCCAGTTATGCTTCGTCCTTGCTCAAAAAAAGCTTCAAACCTTCTTTTTCCTATATCTGCCAGAATGAAACCCCCAAAATTGCCTTCCAATATTTCCAGCACCAGCTTTCTTTTGCTAGTGGCACAGCCCAATTTTAAGTAGCATTTAGCGGTGATGCATCCTTTCAGAAAGGTCATCCAAGCACAATACCAGTGATCCAATAAGTCATATTTAAGTAGAAAGGATGTTTAGATGTTTTGCCATTACTTTGGCGGAGTCTTGGTCAGTTGCAAGAGCTTCGCTCGACAGAGCCTTCCTGTGGGTGTTATGCTGGGACCTATTCATATAGTGGGAGCAATCTGCTGGTGAATACCCGGGGGGGCTTCCTTCCCCATCCTGCTCTGGGGAAGTCCACAAGGAAAGTGAACCTGCAGTTGTACAAGGATGACTTAAGTCGTGAACTTCAGATCTGATGTGTTGGGAAATTCTAGTTTGGGGAAAAAGGAAGATCTAAAATATCATCTAGGATTTACAGTACTGTGGATCATTTGTTTTGGGATGAGCTTCCCTCTGGAAAAATGGAGCAATTTACTGGATGATGAGGAAGTCCGGTGAGTTTCAGCTCTTGATACCTGGCTGAGTTATCACAGAACTCTGTGGTCACAGCAAAACTTAGCGATCCCAGTCAAGATCAGGGTATCACCTACTTAGAAGCTGTACAAAGATGGACCAGTCGAATCTTTGGGGACATAAGATCAAGCTGCTTCACTTGACTGAGTCACTTTCCCAGATATCTGCCTAATTAAAAGAACCTGAGCCTAATCCAAGCAGCATCTTAGCCGAGTACCAGATACATCTTTTAAAACATCACTACCTGATGAATGAGGGAGTCTTTCTAAACATTTTTTCATAGTTTATCCTGTTTTAGTTTTGGTTTACATTGAAAAATTTATCTGTACGTACATAAACACAAATCTTATTGCAGAAAATATAGGCTTCTGGGAGGGGGGGTGTGGTTTTTTCCCCCTGCTTTGTAGGCATACATTTTTCAGTAACTTGGTAATCATATCTTGGGTTTGGTTACCGTATGTGACTGTGTGCTGAATAGGGAATGCATGAAATGCTGAACTTGACTGAATATTATTGAATATTACTGATTACTATGGTATGTTATTGAACGTAATATAACTTTCCTCTATATTTCACTCCTATATGCAGTCCGGGTGCTCTTTTGGTCCAGCAATATGAAACAACAGCAGCGTGTGTTCGGAAGCCCGTTATCAACTTGCCTAATATTTCCATGCTGCAATCACTCATCTGGCAGCTCGGCAGACGAATGTTAATGTGACAGCTGTTACAGCTAATTCCAATCACTATCCGGAATCTCTCTGCGCAGAAATGATTTATCCTGCTTACAATATCAATTTCCCAGAGAATACGCCATTTTCTTCAACGTAATGAAGTTGTTTATTAGAAGGAAAAACAGTGAAGGGGTGAGGGTAACACCCTTACAGGCTTCCAGCCAGCATTTGGAACGTCTGAGACATTTTCCCATGTGTTCATCTGAATAATTCCCCCAAAAGGGCAGTGAGATTCCCGACTGCACCTCTAAGAATAAGCTTTGATGAGGTTTAAAATCAGCATTAAACAGATGGAATTACAGTTATGTCTTACTAATGCTTAGATTGCAATCTCTTATTATAGCAAAAAAATTACCTGTGGTCACTAGGGAGCCAGCCTTTCCCCTTTGCCTGATTTTCCTCATTACATCTCATAATTAATATGACAGACCTTAGTAGAATATTCCTTCACCAGCCTTTCAAGGTGAGGTTCTGCCTAAGCTGTACTAGTGTCACCTAAATTCATGCACCATCTTTTTGCACAAGTATGCAAAGAATGTTGTCCCAGTTAAGCAACGTGCCCAAACTGGTGGAGTCTGTAAGCATACCTACCCTTTTTTCCTCTCATATATGGAAAAAGAGATACATTTTTCCAAACTTCAAATTTTACCTTCTTTTTCATGCTTCTTATTCCACTGACAATGACAATAATTGGGGAATGACATCAAATATGTTTTCTGGTAAAGCATGCCATTATTTTCCAGAAACGTGCTTTGATTCGGTTACGGTACATTGAAAACATTCAGTAGGGCGAGTTACAGAAACCAGCCCAGGAGGGACCTTCCACTGTAGTTTTTGTGGCTTTCCCTGTGAGTCCGCGAAACCTTTACAGCTGGTGAAGACCCAGATTCCGCGGTCTGTGAGGAATGTGTGCTGGGGAGGCAGAAACACACCGTATCTGAGATGCCCCCACTGCTGGGCAGACCGTGGTGGATATAGCGGGAAGTGGCTATTTCAGTCTGGGAGCAGGAGGAGAGTCAGCGATTGTCACTTAGAGGAAATCAGTTCAGGAAAAATCTTCGATGACACCATCTTCAAAGCCAGGAGCAAGTCTAATTAGCACGGGGCACTTTGAGACACAAAAGACTAGCGCACCTCGGGCAGAAAATCTCCTTCTGAACATGCGGACTGCTTTCCCCTCTGCCAAACTCTCTGCCTCTGACAATCGCCAGCACTGCTTCGCAACGCCGTGGCTGAGAACAACTGCTGATAACCACCGAAACGGAAGATATCGTTCTCCTGTCTCGGTCACCTGCATTTTACTGGTGAGATAAAGAGGGGTCTTTTTCTTTCAATTGTGTTTATGATTAAACAAATAAACAAAACTCTGCCTTTGCCTGTCGATATCAAAACTGAAACAAATTTTAAAAGATAACATTGTCAGGTTTTAATTGATTTTATCATGTTTGCATAAAATATAGAAAATATTATGGTGAGATGCTAAACATATGCATAGGCTGCTTCAATTTAATGTTAACAAATTCTTATGCAATATTTCAAAACTACCGAAGGAAGCGTTGTGACTTTTTTCCCATTTTAAAAGTGTCATTCCAGGTGACATATTTCTGTGGGGCGGGGTTTCTTTTAGTTTCAACTCATCTACATTTTTTAACAGAATTGTTCTATCAAAAAAAAATTTACAGATTCCATTAATTATATCTGCGCCCTCGGAAGAGTGTGCAGTAAAAATAATTATTAAATTGGGAAATTATTTCAATGCTTCTTTATTTACGTATCTTGCAGTGGTTTTTCAGCCAGATAGAAGATAATAAGCACTATGTTGCTTACCACACTGTGAAGTTTTGATCACTAATAATACGGGGGGTGTGAAATTGTTGTCTCTTTGAGGCCATAGGCACACAATCGATTAAACTCTTCTTCATTGATTTCAGCGAGATGAAGGCTTCCAGCATGATTATTTATCTATTTATATCACGTCTCCTCCAAGCAATACTCAGTAACCAGAGGTTCATTAAAGGTTGTTTACTTTAATGAGCGTTTAAGGACAAATAAGAAGCTTCATTCATCCATTCTGGTTTAAACAGTGAGTAACGGAGTGATTTATTACATAGTCCCAGAGGTTAACCAGCTAACACGTTTCTCAGTGGTAACCCCGTGTTCGTACCTCTAACACATTTTCAGTTTCCGCCCAATTCTCGTACCTACAACAACCTTCAGTCAACATTGGGCTGACCCAAAGCCCCTTGAAATAACCAGAAAGGCATTTATCTGCCTTTTCTCTTCCTGGGAAAATAGCAGCATCGGCGACTGGAGACTTTTCTGCACTACACTGCTAAAACCGCCTTCAGCACATGCACTTTATTGTGGAAAAGGGATTTAAGGTGACTGTAGTCATGGTTGTCTATGTTTTAACGGGTGTTGTAAATGGCTTGTAGAATGGTGTTCATATCATTCATGAAGTGGTTGTAATTAGGCAAAGAGCTGCAACAGCAGCCATGGTTCTCCTGGGTCTGGGGAGAAGTAAAAGGACATAATGAATCACTGGGCAAGGGCTGAGGTCCACAACTCTGCAAGTGCTGTAAGCCAGGCACTTCTGAAGGGTCAATGTTTAGATATGAGTTAATGTTAGCAAAATGGACCTGGATGTATTGTTTGCGTTCTTCGCGGTTTATGAACTGACCTACTTTTACTGCGATTATTTAGATTTTCATCCCCAAAAAGGGGGGGGGAGGGAATCTCTCATGACTAAAACTACAAGCTTGGCTTCATGAGAAAGAGATGGTCATCTAGCCTTAATGGTGAGAGGCATTTCTTTAGTACAGGTTGTTTCGGCTGCAGGCTGTGCGTTCACTCAAGGACTTCTCATTTTGAACACACTGTTAATGTGAATCCTTATTTGCATAGAGAGGTGGTTTTAACTCAGATAGACATGTGATATGCGGAATAAAAATGCTTCCACAAATTGATTTTCTTTACTAGACTGTTTGCGTTTCAACAGCTCAAAGATAACTGCCGGTGCAGGGGATGCCAGCTCAGCAAAATTCTGGCACAGATAAACAGAAAATGGAGGATGGGAGAGGGTGGGATTTTGTGACTTCTCTAAGTGATTTATGGGTAGCAGCTCCTTTTCAAAAGTCATTAAGTTAGGCTCCTAAATCACTGATTTTCAGGAAGCTGGAGGCTTCTCAAGGAATGGTGTCTTCCTGCATTTTAAATGCTGGTGGTGTCTCGTTCATTCCTGTTAGACGATACAGAGCAGGAAACAACCTGAGGTTTCTTCCTAAACCCTAAACTCTCTTTATTTTGTAATATAAGAGTAATTGTAATTTCGAACTGGGAAACAACTAGCCAGAGAGCATTAAGAAGGTGCATCGTTTCTGTGGAAAAAAAGCAGGCACTGACAGCAGATTGTGAACTGGGCTGCTGAGTCGGCAGCATCACTCCAGCACGTTTTAACAGGACAGTAAGAACCTATTCGTCTGGAGCCTCAGCTGAGCGAGCATGTCCCATACAGACAAAGGGTCTGTGACCGTGCTTGGAGGAAGGACCAAAAGAGTAGAGATTGTTTAGTCGGCAAAACAATAACCTGGGGGAGACATGAAAACTTTCAAATACTTAAATTAAAATAAAAATTAAAAAAAAAAAAAAGAAGAGGAATGAAATAGATTATTCTTGGGATCCGTCGTGAACGATAGGAAGCGAGAAGTTTAAAGGAGGAAAGGAGATTTCAGGTAGTTGAACAGTGGGGTGAGTTAAAAACGGAGCAGAGTGTGGACAGAGCAGGATGTGCAAGTGCTGAGGGTTCACAAGGGAAGATCGGGCAAACGCCTGTGCTTTTTCCATCATTATGGTACTGAACAGCCTCTCCGTGCTGTGTTCTCTGCTAACCCATAGGGGACTCAAACATTGTTGCTTTCTGAGATGCAAAGAGCTGTTAAAACAGCTAGGAAATATCTGAATACTAGCTGAATCTGGCGACACTATTTTTGTGCCTCACTTTTTTCCTGCTGTCCCTCTGTGCACCAGAGACAGTACGAGGAGGGACGTGACCCCGGGATCAGAGCTGCTGACTGCCGGCTTCACTCTGCATCTGCGCCTTTGTTTGGAGGGGTCCGTGTGCGCTCGGGCGAGGGCAGGGAGGCAAAGAGCACCGATGCTGGAAGAACCTGCCGTAATTCAGTGTGGAAGAAGACAAGTGGAAACGGCCATCGAAGGGCTCCGACTGGCCCAGCCCAGCAGGGCTTGAGGATGGGCAAACATCGCTGCCTCGCTCGTTTGGTAACAGCAATCAGAAGGGATGGTGTCGAAAGGGTCAAGTACAGAACAGGGTAGAAACTTGAAGACCACATTCTGTACGAAAGCTCTGATTTCTCATTCGGACCAGCTCTGCTCCATGAGAATGGGAGGAGGTAGAGTACAATTGCTGCTATGAAATGGTCTAATTTTATAAAGACAGAAGGAATGGCAGAATTTTTACATCTACGCTTCACTTTTATAGCTGAAACATTGCCATTCTTGAAAAATGTGACAATTGGTCATTCCGTTGTCTACAGCACAGTTCACTGCAACTTTTCCCCCCTCCCTGTACAATTAACAAAAGCGAAACCTCACAAAAGAGAAGGACACAGGTGAAATATTCCGTAGTGTTCTCAGGTTCTGGAATGGAATAGAAGATTAACAAATATCTACTGCTATTGTCTTCTGTCTCTTTCCCCCCCCCCTGTTGCTGTGAGTAACTTCTTGCAGTAGAAAACGTCATCTCAAGTCTTTTGTCTTTTAAAACCAATAAAACCAATGCTTTGTTTGCAACACGTCACATAAAGGCACTGCTTTTGTTAAATGGATATCTATGTCTGTGTGCGGAGCAGGAAGACTTTAGTTTGGGACACAGCAGTTCTGTTTTTTTTCTGGAATGGCCTCCCTGGTAGTGCACCATGTCAGTGAACAGTTCCCATGCGAGGTGGTGGGAGATGCTGTCTGGGGAAGATCAGGAGGTTTATTTTGAACTGAATGCCCGTTCAGGAAGGGAAACAGAGCTGCATTTGTCATAAATCTCCATATGGATTTACACAGAAGGTAATTCAAAGGGAAGATATTGACAAAGTAGTCTAGGATCAGTACCATGCCTGAGGTGGGTTTGTCCAAGAACTTAATCTTGCAGCTGGGTTGGGTTTGAGGTTCAGTGGGGAGGGGACGTCTCACTAGTTTTCTTTTCTTCCACCATTTCACTTGAAGAGCTGACTACCAAACCAAGCACACTTTTCATACTTGTTAAGTAATTTGCCTATTCGGACGTGTTCACAGGAATTGATAAGCAGAGACTCTAATCCCACTTCTATCAATGGAAAACAGTTTTACGTTCAGTAGTCATCACATGTCTGAATGCTTAATTTTTGCTCTGACCGGCTTCCAAGAAAACTGGTTTAGCAATTTCCAGCTCAGCACATTGCCGCAAAAGACTGGAGGTAACAAACACAATAGAGTGGGTTTCTCTTCCATGGGGATTGTTTACGTATTCAAATATTGTTCCAAAAGCCAACGTTGCAGATGATAGTTGCAATATTTTGTGATCCATAACATTCTCTTGGTTCCTGGAAGAGCTGTAATTTTGGTGCTTCATCCTCACATTTCCTTCTAGAAGCCAGATTTTTGGTTCAACTAAACTTTCACAGACGCCTGAGGGTCATCCTGTTGTCTTTCCTGCAGGCAGCTGTACCCCAGTATTCGTGGCTATTATCTAGCTTACTCTGCCTTTCCATAGTAAGAGGGAGGAAACTAATCTAATTGCGGTTTGGAGATGACTGAGATGTACACACTCATACTGACAAAAATCACCTCAATTATTTTCAATTTTTTTTTTCCAAAAATGAAAAAATAAAACCTACTGAACTTTGACTATTATGTTTCCTCCTTCATAAAGCAAAAGTAATGTTTTCTAGAGAGGGATAATTTTCTTAGTTTTTCCTGAGTGGACCCCATGTCTTTGGTATTCCATATATTCTCAATGGGACAACTTTCTTTCAAGCTCACACACACCATATGAAACTCCTTGTTCTTACTGAGCTGGGACAATGTCTTTGTTCAACTGCCCCCCACAATTTTCAAGTGCACTCTACTCCCAAGATGAATGTCATTCTTTAGAGAGCAGCACAGCTGCTAGAGATTTGGAAGAAGGTTTCATTACACCAAAAGGTCTCAAGAAATTTAATTTTCTGCCAGGACCTATGCTCAAGATGACCGCACAGAAAACTTGGGTTTGTTTCCAGAACTTAAGAATAATAGGGAGGGGGACGGTGTGCAGCCGTTCGCCTCTGGGAGGTACTTCTGTTGCATTTCGTTTGTAGTTTCTAGATGGTTTATGGTTTACCCCACCGGGGTATCTGTTTCTAAATGCTACAAGGGAAGAGAGAGGCAGGCAGGCCTTCACTTCCCATCGCTGGTTCAGCATGGTGTGGCCTTGAGACGAGAGAGATGGAAGACAAAGGTAAAGCCTAAACTCTCTTCAGGCAGTGGTAGAAAGGCCTTAAAAGTTTTGTTTTGTTTCCACACGTGTGTGAACTCTTTGAGAGAGGAATCAATGATTTCTGGTCTGATACATCTCATCAAATAGAAACTCATTAAAAAGAAGATAGCTTTGTGCTGGTACCTGCTTTTCTGACAGCAGCACAGGCTTGCTAGTCACAAAACACCGGTACAAGCAAAACACAAGCAGCTCTGATAAAGTGCAGCCGGTACCCGTTTGGTCACGTTCAGCCTGTTAGGCTTCAAGGTTTCTGATGAGATCTTATCCACTTAGGATTGGGAAAATCTTATTAAAAGGAGGGTATTTTTGAAGCCCTGGATAGGAGCAAGGGCGTCCAAAAGGGCAGTGGTCTCTAGGGAACACTGAACTGGAACTAAATCTAGCAGATGCCGCCAGACAATCCCCCCCTTTCCAAGCAGCTATGGAAGAGAAGGGCAGGGTGAGGAGCAAAAGAAAGTCTTCGTGGTTCTGAAGAGTTTATCAAGCCTGAAAGAGAGCACTTGGAGGAAACGAGTTTTGTCTGCTGGAAGATGAAGAGAAACTGAAAGAACAACACATATAGAAAATACAGATCTGGCACTAAACTCAGGTCTTCTAATTTATGTCAGTAAAATGTCTTGTAGAGTTAGAGTAGACAAGGATGAAAAAGGTGGCTGAGACTAGGTCAAGAAGCGTAGCGATAATGAGAAAATACATTCATGGAAAGTTATTAAAACACACAAAGCTTAGACAACTTAGATTCATCTTGTGTGCCTGGATCCCCATAAAGACGTATTGTTGAATCTTTTAACTGCTAAGGGGCCAAGTGTGCTAAAAAGGGGACCTTGAGAGTCAAAGTTACTGTTTATGGAGCCAGGTAAAAATTCATAAATGAGGAAGAAAAAGAAATCATGCTCATTTTCCCCCGTAGAAGAATTTTCTGACAGAGGGGGACACTTTGCTATTGCTGCATCTTGGTTCACCAGCCTTGCTCTGAGATTGTTTCTGATGCCTCAACTCTGCAGCATCCAGGACAAAAAAAGTTGGAAGCTCTACAACCCTCCCATTCAGAGTGAGATTGCAGTGACCTGTGCAGTTGTTAAACCACTGACTTGATCTCTCTTTCTTTCTAAGAAATGCAAATATCTGTTTGCCCTAATGACATTACATTAAATACCAGAAATCTGTTTTTAAAACAGAAAACAGAAGGCAAAAAAAAAAAAAAAAAAGGGATTTAGAGACAATGTCAAGTTTGAGTGTGAAGAAAAAGAAAGGCTTTGACTACCACTTTGTGCAGCCAACTCCAGTAGGCATTCAATATTGCTGGAGCGAGTGCAGAGGAGGGCAACGAAGCTGGTGAAGGGCCTAGCAGACAAATCATATGAAGAGCGGTTGAAGGAGCTGGGACTGTTAAGTTTGAGGAGGAGGAGGCTGAGGGGAGACCTCATCACTCTCTACAACTATTTGAAAGGACACTGTAGAGAGGTTGGTGCTGGTCTCTTGTCACAGGTAATTAATGGCAGAACAAGAGGAATGGCCTCAAGCTCCAACAGGGTAGGTTTAGCCTGAACATTAGGAAAGAATTTTTCACAGAAAGAGTGGTCGGGCATTGGAATAGACTGCCCAGGGAGGTGGTTGAGTCACCATCCCTGAATGTGTTTAAGAGACATTTAGATGTGGTGTTGGGGGGTATGCTGTAGGGGAGAACTTTGTAGAGTAGGGTAGATGGTTGGACTGGATGATCCCAAGGGTCTCTTCCAACCTAGACAATTCTATGATTCTATGATTCTAATATGCTGCGGTCCCCTTCCTGCCCACCCATCCAGAGGCGGATGCGTCTATGGCAGAAGTGTAAAAAAAACCATGTACTTGCAGCTCAGCCACCTCAGTTCACAACCTGGTGCCACTGCTCAACCTGACTTGTGTCAGCATTGAACTCGAGTGTCTCAGTGAGCTGGCAAAGCAGTGGTACGGTCACTGATTCCTGTCCAGTGCCTCTGCCGTGGAGGAGGGAACCAGTGAGGGAAGGACACCGGTACTGCTGGAGATGAGTCCACCAGATTTCCTCTGCAAGCAGTCTTGAGGTCTGAAAGAAGATTTCTGTGGAAGAACCTTTCTGGTAGATTAGCTAATAGCTGTGTGCCTGGCTACCGTGCCCCGTATTTAACAGCGTGATTTCTTCCATCCTCCCAGAGATGTGTTCTTGCAATTATGGACGGCTGGAGCAGTAACACAAAACGTAACAGAGAGAGGATAACTGTTTTCTGTAAGAGCAAAATGTTGAGAACTTGCCTTGTAACGAAACTGCCTTGAAAGATGCTTATTGCTATCCACCCAGCACACAAATGGGGAAGGATGTTTTCTCAGGAAATACAACAATCTGGCCATTATCTCAGCTGAAGCAAACGACCGCTTAAAGTCAGGTTGTCAAGTTCTGGGTTTTTATCTGCAGAATTTGAGAATTTGGCTTTCTAACTACTCTCAGCTAGGGCCAGTGGAAGCAATGCTTCCTAACGCCCATTCTGCGTCATTGCACGGTAAATATCTAATTCTGCAAGGTATTCAGGAATGCCAATGCCTTTAAGAAGATGAATGGAGCAGTGCACTCCCTGGAACTACTTCTCATTTAATTGTGGAATATTGTGGCTAATAAGAACGCTGTGAAACTACGTCTAATTGAATTCACTGTTTTCCAGTAAGTACAGAGATGGGCTTGTGAATAAAGTGACTATTCCATTATTGCAGCACTTGGTAAAGGAGAACAGGAGATCACATGCACTGAGAAGGTAAAAAACAGCTGAACTGATTTGTCAGAAGCATGACTTAGTGAGCAATAGGAAGTGATAGGTGCAAGATTGGAGACTTTATCATGTTGAATTATGGGTATATGAAATTACTCATAGAAATAACCTGCGTACAAGCAGAAAAAGGACGTTATGTGGAATAGAGGTTTTCTTTAATGTGACTATTTGCCATGGATATTGGATTTGAAATCCACTGTAACTGAAAAGATGATAAAAACAAAAATGCCCACCTGGAGTATTCACAATACCGCAGAGATTCAATTCAGAAATTGCAGGAAGCTATAGAGAACACCTGTTGCCAGATAGGACTGCCAGGCAGGATTAGCAAGTGGTTGAAAAAAAACAGACAAAATTTTTAGATTGTGGCCGGAATTCATGCAACGTCAAAATAAACTTTAAATAAACTGCAGAATGGTTGTTTTAGTTTTAATTTCCTTCCAACAACAGAATCTTTTCAAAGTACATTGGTGAGCAGTCTGTCAGTAGGGAAAAAGAGTTTTCCTTTGGAAAAATTCTTTGGAAGGTTTGTTTTTTCCTGTCGATGCACTAAAGAGAGACTTGACATTATGCTCAAGGCATTCCCCATAGCAGCACCAGAGCATCATTGGTTCCCATACAAAATTCAAATCACAAAGCAGCGGTCAAAGTCATCACTCAGGTGAACAAACCCAGACTAAGCACACGTCCTCTGTCTAAATGGTTCTGTGAGTAAAGGTCTGTGGGCCAGTTGTTTCTTGATACTGGGAAAATAAAGTTTGGGTTTGTCAGCTGTAAAAACACAGAACGTGAACAACGGAGCCTTAAGATGTGCAAATATTTATCAGTGGCTCATCAATGACCTGTAATGATTTTCGTGTGCAAGAGCTTTGAAATAAAGAGATTTCCTTGGTTGATTTCACATGTTATTGGCAAAATGTGCAATTAAATATTAGTTTATATACAAACACGTGCCACTAAAAGCTTCATTGACGGTGTTGAGCTATCAGCATTAGTCGGCAAGAATTTACTTCAAAGAGTTTACCTGTGTGCTCTTACTTGTTGCAGCTTGAACCTGTTTAGTCTAAAAATTTGTAAAGGGGCAAAACGGAGCAGACTTCCTCGGAAGAGTCAATGTAATGTCAGCATTCCTCAGCAAAAAGAGCGTAAGGAACCTCCACCAAATAAAACAATGTTTGAATTGCTGCAGTGACTGGAGGTAGAGGTGCCCAATTACACGTGGAGGCAAGCAGGCACTGGGACACACACATTGCACGTATTTCTCTATCCCAGCATCAAATTACATTTTGAAATAACTGCAAGATGTAAAAAAATCAACAAACCAAACCAACAAAACGTCAGCCTTGACCCGCAGAGACAACTGGAGGCAACATTTGGTATTTTAGAAAATGTTTCTTTGCTGCCTATCTGTGAAGAGGAAGGAAATATTAGCAGGGGAAGACTCTCAGCAGGTGCTAATCCCTCAGAAGAGTAGCTCTGATTTAGACCAGCTGAAATTATTCCTGATTGCAAGTCAGCAGATTAAAAATCACACCATGGAAGTCTCTTCTGTCAGAGTGCATGGGGTTTGCAACAGGCGTGATGTGAGGGAAAAGAAATTGCCTCATATTGACGATATCAAACCACTGCTAACAGAAGATTCTTTGGACTTACCGTACAGAAATAATTGGTAATTACATTTACATTTATTATAAATAATAAGTAATTCCAATACAAATAAATAAATAAATAAATAAATGGTTCACAAAGCCTTCCTATTTACGTATTTCTGTGCACTATTTTCTGCTGAAGTCATTAAATGACAACTATATGCCATATATTGCAAAATAATGTACTTAGGTATACGCCCATAAAGTAGGCAGAGTTTTATTAAGAACTGTTTAAGGAGTGCAATAAGTTTACATGGATTTTAAGAACTATATGCACATTAACACGCAGAATTAGTGTGACAAAATTATTAGTTTATTGTTGTAGTCATGCATAATTTATAACTTATGGCAATGTTATGGAAAATTATTTGTAGTTTGTTATGATGTCCATTTTTAATAGACGTAGTTATTTTAAGCAATATATTTGAGCGCTACACCCTTTGTAAAGTTGTCACTTCAGCTCACAGGACTCTGTGTCCTCTCACAGTTCCACGATGGCAAAACGTCGGAGGTCTGGGTGTCTTTCGCCACACGACCTGCTTCTCGGAAAAAAGCCAAGTGCGTTCAAAATGAAAACAAGGATTTTCAGAAGTCCAGACAAACCACTGCGGGGAAACATATTAAGGAATCGGTGACTTTTCAGTATCATATTTCAAGTACGTGCATGAATGAAAATAAATACATCTGGGTGGTTTAACTTCTGAGACTGTCCCGAATAAAGCAGACCAAGACTTTTCTTACGAAAAGTCCTCTTCTTGCAGCCTTTCATTCCCACCACCACCATTTTATTACAGACTCAGCCCTGTGATGTCTATAGTCACTGTTATTATAACCACGAGAAGCTGAAGAATTTTAAAGTTTTCAAGCACAGCCTGCTGGCCTTGAGGAGTCAGGAGGAAGCACAGGTATTTCTCTTGGGCTGCCCAGAGAGCTGCATTCTGTCAGGGAAAATAGGAATTAGCAAACTGTTGCTGTGCACTCAGCTCTGTGGCTTCTGTGTTTGGGTTGAAAGGCTTCAAGTAGTGTTTAGAGTTTGTCTTCACCTGTGAGAAGTGGTAATCAGAGTAAAAGCATATCGTTCCTGCTACTGCTGATGGGTGGAAGGTAGGAAGGGTTGTGTTGTAAAGAAAGGAAAAATTAAAGTGGTAGGGCTCATATCTGAAGTGGGTTTAAGTAGAATGCCATGTTTTGAAGACTACAGAGCCATTTCTGTCCTTGATGTGCTTTTGCTGCGTTTTCTTTAGGGCTGGGAGCACCCAATTGCTGTGATCCAGCAAATGCTGAAGAGTAATTGTCTGTGATGCTCTGAGCCCTGCCACGCCACATTTAAACATCATCAGAAACTGAAACTCTGGGGTTTGTTTGTTTGCTGGTTTGTGTCTTTGAAAACAGAAGCTGGCAGACTACAACAATGTAAAAGATTCTTTTAACAGTTGATCACTTACCATATAGTGCATGTAGGGGGAGGGAGGTGTATATCGTTAAAACCTGTGACACCTACAAGTTAAAGTGCACTAATGAAGATGTAAATAGTATTAGCTCGTCTGGAAGCAAACGTAGATATAGTAGTGTAACCGCAAGGATATGCAAGTATTCTGTAGGCAGACACGATGTATAAGCACTCCAAGTGAATATGAGAAATGTAAGTACCAAAGGGGAAAGCGATGACATTGTAGGTGCACCTGGAAAGCATCCACATAGCAAAGAGTTTCCAGACAAAAGACAAGATAAACATGGGGGCGGCAAATTGGTGAGGCGTGCTGGTGAACACAGGGGAAAGGTTGCTCACAAAACGCAAAACTAGATAAAGAGGATTGGCAGCTGATGTGATCCTCTCTGGCAGTAAGGGGACGAGTGGTGTAGAAAGACCAAACAGAAGCAAGGAGGGTGGGGGTAGAAAGAAGTTTCCCTCTTCTGGGCTCATTTCTCTTGTCAAGGGTCTCCCAAGCCTGACCACTGCAGCCCTAGCAACTCTGGCCTCCGCACGTTGATGGTTTCATCAAACCACCGTAGCCATCAATGCTGACTGTACGGCATCTGCTCCCTGGGGTTGCATACCCACAGCTAATTTAGGATAAGTCTTGGAAACAGTTCGGCATATGGAGCGATAAGTAGTGAAAATATGCAAACACAAACCTTGAGCATAAATGTTTTCTCAAGGAATGAGTTCAATAAAGTTTCATTTTACAGTTTTAAACTGAACTAACTTGTGTCTAAGCACTCTCATCACAGTCATCTCTAACTCCCTGATATACACATACACATATAAACACATAGACATACATACATATGTCGATATTTTTATATTCAATTAGATCATTCCCTGTGCACACAGGCACACACAGACCTTCGGGGCTGCATTGCACCTAAAGACCATGGCCTTTTCTGGGCAGCTGTTAAACACAATGTAATAACTTGAATGTAAGAGCTTCTTCTGCATGTTATTTGGACTCCCAGGTGGGCACAATGTCCTCTTCAGGCACAGATGTAAACACGAGACATTCCTGTGCTGACTGAGAGCAGCAGAAGGGAAATTGCTGCCCTCCAATACTAACGGAAGAGTAGCCGAATCTGCCCTGTTCCTGGATCCAAGTAGTATCGAGCCACTGATTAAACTATCTAAGGTCATCTGTTCATGGTCCTCTATCAACAGAAAACGATGTCTGTGGTGGTGTAAGCTTCAGTTCCTGGGCACAAAGGGTCTACTTGGCTTCCAGAAAGGTCCGAGTTCAATAGACAGAGCTGGTGTCTTCCTGAGGGAGTCAGTGTAGTTCCCTTCACACGACATGATTCAGTCTGTAACTCCATAAAGAGCTAAACAGGAAAAAAATTCTTTTTCGCCAGCTTGGTTTGCTATCAGCCAGGACACTGAACTCAAAGTCGTAGAAAACTGTCAATTTCAGGATTCTCATTTGTCCGTACGGGAGAGCTTAGAGCATAATCATTTGCTCCAAATCTGTGCTCCAAATTTCTAAATTTGGGAATAGCATTCCCAGGCAGAGAGTGGTCTGCGCAGAAGGACCTCAGTCAACACTGGCTTGTGTGGGTCAGAGTGACTGTTAGTCAGCCATCCCCATGAGTTTGCGTCCTCTGCATCAGCGCAGCTCTTGCAACCCTCACTCAGTCCCTGGGCAAGCTTTCCCTCATTTGGAAGAAAATCAGACTTATTGGCTTCAAACACAGTGGAAACTTTTATATAGGAAGACAACCTCCTTGCCATGAAAGCTGAGATTTTCTTGGGGTCTTCAGGGCAGGGTAAGGTGAACTCTTATCAACAGCCGCCTTTGAGTTGGCTTGGCTCGGTGTCCACATGGTGAAGCAAAATTCAACCTCCTGTGTCCACGCCAGAGATGTGAGGGACTCTGGGAAGAGTGGTCAGCCCTGCACAGGGGTGGTCTGTGAGTATTTTTCTGCAGCGTGTTGTGGAGAAACCGTCCTGTCTTCTCTGGACATGAGTTGCAGCTACAGGGAGATATTGGAAGAGCGGCAGCAGGCAGGTGTAACAAGTATTTTTTTACCTCTTAAAGAGTGGATTTTGACATGCTCTGCTCAGTCCATTTTTTCTTGTGTTGCTCCCGGAAAAACAGTCATGAATTAAATATATTTGCTTGGAAAGTAATTTCTGTAAATCACCTCATGATTTGGAGAAGTAAGTTGTGATATATTAAAAGGTATGGGTTCTGTAAAAAGCTTTTAAAAAACATGTCACTGTCAACATTAGGTGATTATGTCAAAAATAACTGAAGGTTGTTTTCTGAATTAGGTCCTTGTCTTCCAGCAAAGAATTTTGAGAGGGTAAAAATATGAGAGATGTCTTCTTATTTCCCTGCAATGTGCCGTTAGCGAACTATGTAACGTATTTGCAACCTTCCTTATGGTGCAGGACCTTCTAAATTTTAATACTAGTTACGGAGCTTATCAAAACCAGAGAATGACAAGATGACAAGAAATAAAACACAATCATGTGCTACTTTGTGCTAGTAATACGAACTACTATAACTTTCAGGAGACTGCACATTAACTCCTCAGTCATCTCCTTATTTCATGTCCAATGATCGATTTCATATGTCCTGCTTTTTCAAAAAGGTTTTATAGCAGCGACGTTTACCGCAAATCACCTTTTTGTATCATTAGTCAGCAAATGAAAGCAATTGCCTTTAGTAAACTCAACCAACCTTGCAGAATGGAAACAAATAAAAATTAACAAGTCTAGACATAATTGTCCTCTGTCAGTCCTTCTTTCCTACCTATAATTAATGGGGCTGAATATTTAACAATGCTGAGGATGACAAACATTTAAGTCCATCCTCCACAGATTGCCATTCTCTCCATTCTTTTAGGTCGTCCCCAGTCTGAAGGCTCTCAGTTTTCCTGGTGTCAGAGGTTAAAGCCTGATCTCAAACTGGTCTCTATTCAGGTGCATATTTGACCTATCGTTATTGCTACAACTTTATCAATGCATAAATGGGTGATCCTCCACAGCCTCCCAAGATTTTGTGGCCCTGTTTGTATCTCATTTTCCTTGCATCCCTCCACTGGTTGTGTTTTTCCTTCTGTTTCTGCAAACCAGAAACGTCTTTCTTGCATGGTAGTTGCAAGTTCAGTAATTTCAATCCCTGTTTCTCAGCTCTCTTTTTCATAGTTTATTTAAATTACTTCAGCAAACTTTTAAAATGTCCGGAAGTGAAATGACAGCCATCATAACATTGAGAACTCTCAAAATGTGAGCTTCAGTATCATGAATGTCATGTTGGACTTGACAATAAGTGAGGATTTTTCCATATAACTCCAAAAGGTAAAGCATGGGCATTGCCTGAAGTCCACAGACGTTATGATAGCACACTTCCTTAATTACCTTTCAACACAGAGGATATTACTCACTCTGATGTTCTTCCTAGATGATTTGGTAACACCTGTTCTTTTGAACCCTTTAACATGTAATGTAGGTGTTACAACTGCATTTGACCAACTGGAAATTGTTACAAAAAAACCTGAGCTTCTTACAACCAAATTGGTGATGTTCAGTGTTGATGAACCTGTTTACATCCTCTTCAAACTGCAGTTGTGCATTGCAACGCTGAATGGGTAATCTGCAAAAGGAGGATGTCCCATGCAAGTATCTCACATCTCCAAAGGGAAATCCAGCAACAACTCAAAGATTAGTCTTTGACTTCCATCAGTCACGCATAACTGTGGAGACAGAGGGCTTGCAAACATTCAGTTAAATAACAGCAATTTTTTCAATCTTTTTTTAATGTCTTGTCTACAGAATGGATGTAAAAAGCCACAGCTGGCAATAAGAGGTTAGTGGGAGTGTGATTCATTCAGCCAGGAAAAAAGGAAACCTTTTTTTTTAGTTTGTGCAAGGTTGAAAGAACAGCTTTTCATTGTGATCATCCACACTCAACAAAAAAGGTGAGCATGACCAAAAGTGCTGTGGAGCTCTGATAACAGAGAGCCAGAGCATCTCTGTGGAAGGGAGGCACATGCTGATGAGCTCTTGGAAGCAGCTTTCCTATCTTGTCATCATCATGTGTTTCTCTTTGCTGAGTCTAAGCCAGATGGTCTTTAGCTGGGAACAGAGAAGGACAGAGAACCCAGAGATGTCTTTAATGGGGATGTGTTTACTCATCATTTTGGTTTAGCTAGGGAAAAAAAACGGAACCATCTACTGCTGTTGTTCTGTGACATCGGGTCAATATTCTGCATGCCCCAAAAGAGAGAATAAATGTGAACAATAAATTATGGTCTCTGCCCATTGCTACAGGATGAATTTACAATCCCTGAAAGAATCAGAGAAACTGTAAAAGGAGACACAGTTTTTGTCTGTCTTTAACAGTATTGGAGAGAGGAGAATGATCATCTGCCTGCAATGGTTACTACCTGGAGAACGGCTGTGTTGGTGTCCAGGTGTGGATTCGGAATTGGGTCCGGAAAGGGGGACAGAGGAGAGCCCAGAACTACCATTAGTATCAGTCAACGCCTTAAGCGTTCCCCATTGCCCTGCAGTGGAGACCTACCAGCCATATCTTCTGCTATCCGTAAAGGACTGACCCTACTTCAGGCTTGAGTATCTCAGGGAAATGAAACCATCCGTTGCACATTTCCTTCATGAAAGACTGACGCCAATCTATGTTAAAGAACTGCTTAGTGCAAACCATTACACTACATACTGGGATTTTTTCCAAACCGTGCGCTGAAGAGCACTGTATCCACGCGTGATTTTTCCCTCTTCAGCGTTTTCTCCCTAGTTTCAAGACCTCCTACCTGAAGTGTGTGAAAATATTATTTCCTTTACTTTATTAAACAGAAATTCAGCTAATAAAAAATATGGTGAGTGGAACCCTTTAGAATTCATTGTGAATTTTTGTCTGCTTTGGAGATTAATTATACTGCAAAGAGCCAGAAAATTAGGATATCTCTTCTGCAAATTGAATCTTAGGAACGTGCATCTGAATAGCTTTATTTTTTGATGAGGGATAGTTATAACCATCTCTAGAACACTTTCAAATACATTATTAGCCAGGTTTTGCTATTGGCTTTTCTTAAGAGGAAAAAGCGCTCCACTCTTAAAACTACTGTCATGATTTTGTGTGATTCCAGATCACTGTGTCAGAAAATCCGATGACTGATTGCTCAATTCACAGGGATCCTCATGTCCAACCTGCACCCCTGGCAGCTTAGCCATCAGCCCAGAGTTAAAGGTGTCTTTCTTCCATCTTATGCAGCTAACCAGAATCTTCCCCAAAGAGGGAATGTGTGTTCCTGAACTGTCTCAAGGAGCTATGGGTGAAAGAGCCAGCGCAAGCAACCAACAGCTTGTTCACATCTGGTTCCACAATTCTTTGTTTGTCCTGAAGAAGCGGAATAATCCGTATTCTTCATCTGAGAAAGATCTTTTTGCTTTTCTCACAGACATGCTGGGCAAGTTGTTAATCTGATCATAGCATAGCGAGTTCCAGCAGATGTTTGTTCTATGCTGTACTGTGAATTGCTGTACAGTGAGAGCTTAAAAAACCAATTTCTTATTAACATGCTCCAGCTGCCCATCTTCTTGAACTCAGTCACCACACAGGCGCTTCCTTCAGAAAATCTTATAGAACATCTTTTTCAAATATTTTTAGATTTATCAACATCTATTAAAGATGCATCATAATTAAAGCAGTCTATTTTTCACCTCAATGACACTACTGGGATGCCATTACATCACGCATTACATGAAGAAGGCAAAATAATGTCACATTTTTAAACTGAAAGCTTTTCAGAATTTCCAAATATTAGAGGCAGTGCAGGTCCTTATATAGGGATTGCCAAAATAGTTTTTGTTCCTACAGAAAAAGCGGGTTGAAAATATTTTACTGGGCATTAGTCAGATACTGTGTGCTGTGATTTCACCTCTAATTCCCTCTCAGCAAAGCAGCACACCAGCCTCACACTGCTATGCAAGCTCACGAATCCTGCACTTCATTAGCATGGTATCTTGGTTGTTTGCCATTAACATAAGCTGGGTGATTTAAAACATGCTGGCAACACATCTCTTGAGTTAGACAATGTTATTTCTTTTTTTCTGTTTTTTGATTGGATAGCTGGGTTTAGGTTTGATTATTTTTTTCCAGATTGATACTGTGCTTTAAAACCAACACTATTTTTGTGATGAAGAAGCTGTGAATATTAAAGTTGTAGAATCACAGAATCATTCAGGTTGGAAATGACTCTTACGATCATAAAGTCCGACCGTTAACCTAGCACTGCCAAGTCCACCACTAAACCACATCCCGAAGCACCATGTCTACATGGTTTTTTAAATACCTCCAGGGACAGTGACTCAACCACTTGCCTGGGCAGCCTGTTCCAATCCTTGACAACGTTTCAGTGAAGAAATTGTTCCTAATATCCAACCTAAACCTCCCCTGCTGCAACTTGAGGCCATTTCCTCTTGTCCTATCACCTCTTACACCTCTTCTCCCAGAGAAGAGACCAATTCCCACCTCTCTACAACCTCCTTTCAGGTAGTTGTAGAGAGCGATAAGGTCTCCCCTCAGCCTCCTCTTCTCCAGGCTGAACAACCCCAGTTCCCTCAGCCGCCCTTCATAGGACTTGTTTTCTGGACCCCTCACCACCTTTGTTGCCCTTCTCTGGACACACTCCAGGACCTCAAAGTCTTTCTTGTAGTGAGGGCCACAAGACTCATGTTTAAGTCTGTATCTTGCTGTGGATTTGATGAGTGCTTCTGATTCTTACAGTCTGATCAAATGTGCTCTACTCAGTTTAATAATACTGTAATATTGGACGGTGTTTTCTAGCACCAGCATGTGGCCCTCCATCCTCAGATGACTAGGATTCAGATGTTTTTTTTCCAGTCAAAAAAACTGATAGCCTGTGATTTGGGTAGGAATTAAACACAACTTGCTTTAAACACAATTCTTTACCAGCCCTGAAATGGAGTGATCAAACAGAAGTTCCACCATTGCCTTCCCCTGCAGTCCTGGTTCCTGTCCAGACAGAGTCTCCGGAGCACCAGATTAATATCAGTGCAGCTCCTCCAGAGAGGAGACTGCTCACACCCTGGTGAAATTACTTGGAAAACCATGAGTTATCACTCCATGTGGTGTTGCCATAAGCAGACGTGCTTGCTACATTTTGGGGAATGCTGGAAAACCTACTTGAGTTTTCCAGGTAGACAAGCTCTATATTCAACAGGCATCTTACCACCCATTACACAAAACACAACCACCATGCTGGATACTGCAATACCCATCTAGCAGGCACGTGCCTCCTTCATTAATGTTCTTGTGGCACTGTCCCGAACTGCAAATTTGTCACAGTAACACCACCCTGGCCAGTAAATAATCAATTTTCAGTTGTTTACCCTCTTCCACCAGGTATGATCTCCTTCACTTTCACTGGTGTTTTCTCTCCATGTTCCTGTCCTTTTTATTCTTGATTATGAGTTTTCCCCTCATTTTGCAAAGAAAATGACGGTATGAGTCCGGACTGCCAAACTTGTAACTCTTTATATATACAGGTGAGCTCTTTGAGACCTTCTTGGAGATGCTGTCTTTGCTGTCTAGCAAGTATAAAACAGGAGCCGGAATGACCTGCCCTGCCACACCAGAAGAGACAAATATGCTGACCTTGCAGGTCTAATACCTTAGTGGAGTCTTCCTATCTGTTGCCCAGAGCACGGCATCTTACTCTCAGTCTCTCAAACTTACACATGCGTTGACTGACGTACACAAGGCTTTATCCAAAGATGGTGATTCAAAGGGTTTTTGAACCAAACCAAAACCAAACCGGAACAAAACACTTTGGACAGGAAGCTGTTTGGATATATTTAGTTTTCATCAGTGCGATGTTATAGTTCATTTTGCATGTATATATTTTTTCTCATTTTATGCCTCAAGCAGTTCATTAAATCGTTTGTTGTCATCATCAACTTAAACTGCTTTCAGTGCTGTACTCATAGTGTTGAGTGCAAAATTTGAGCATTATAATTAATGTCTACTTCCAAAAGAAGTGAAATTTGGAGAGAGCAAAGGTCATGCTTTGCCACTCAACCGATAATTTTTTCTGTCTCCCTCGGAAAATGTTGTCTCTTCCCCCTTTTAATATGCAATCAGCAAACTAATTATCACTGTTTTTTCATGAGAAATATTTGTGATTAAGAGGGAGGAAGAGGAAACAGCAGAGAAGGTCCTAATATCTGGCCATCAAAAAAAAAAAAAAAACCAAACCACAAAAGCCCAAAACAAAGAAAAAAGAAGAGGATTTATGCAGTTGTGATACTTTCAGACATTCCACTTGTGCTTTTCTGCTGTGCCCCTGAGAGCAGCGTGCTGGTGAAATCATGTAAGTCATGCTGAAATCATGTAAGTCACCTTCTTAGGAAAGGCAAGTAAAGACAGGAAGTAATTCCCAGTAAAACATCATAAAAATGATTTGTGCGGTTTCTTTTCGGTGCAAGGAACCTTGCCTCCTTTTCCAAGAAAATAGGAATTGATGCACTTGGAATTTGAAACACCAGTCTCCACCTGCATATTCAGTAATTATAACCAATGTGACTGGAAATGCAAAGTGGATATTTTTTTTTAGCATAAATTCTAAAGTGCGTCAGATTCTTTTAAGATATCGGACTAGTCTGTACATATTTTAGTCTCCCCCACCTCTCCCCCCCTCCCCCCCCCCCCCCACTCTCCAGGTATTTTTGAGCCTTTTACAATCAACTTAGTCAAAGGAGGTCGTGTTAATAAACAAATAATAGGAAAAACTTCCACTGGATCTCGAATCAGTGAGACGTTTGTAGAAATGAGCCTTATTTTCAATCACTGCTCTTGGAATTGCTAGTTTTACAAACATTTGTAGAGATACAGGACCTCTAGATCTGCTTAAGCAAACACTTTGCATTTTTATTTCCACTATATATGTAAGAGGATAAGTAGGTTACTATTTATGAGATTCATTAAAAACTTCCATTTCAAAGGTTCTTTTTTATTAGATGTCTTAATCCAATTCTCATTATTGAACTGGGAAGTGAAAATAAATTCTCCTGAGTACAAAAAATAAAAGGCACAATTAAACATGGTACACAGACAACTCAAGCTAATAATAAAGAACCAGCGGAATCAGTTAAAAAAATGAATTTGTCTTGAGTAGAGCTACCAGAGGCTTGGGGCTTGTCTGCTGTGCAGTTGCTGCCAGAGACATGTGAAGTCAAAGGGGCTGTGTTTTTTCGTTTTTGAGATCTTCCCTCCCTTGTTGAGTCTTTACTCCCCTGGGATGTTCTTGACATGTGTTTATGTCTCTTTCCCAAATTGTCTCAATATCTTTTTTTTTTTTTTTTTCAAAACATTCTAGATGTAGACACTAAGTCCTTTCTGAAAGTCTCTTCTCGTCTTTCTTTTGCTCTAATTAATTTTGTCTTGTGGGATTTTTAGTTCCCTTGTTTTAAACACAAAATTTCATTCACTTCTATTTCTTTTGCTAGAAATAGTAAAAGGTAAGAAAATGGCTCCATTTAGGCAGTTGTCAGCAGGTCTTAAACATTTACAATAAATGCGGGTAGAAATTGCTGCATTGCTGCTGGACAGGTGTACTCTTCGCTGGGTAAAAAACTGGCTGGATGGCCATACCCAGAGAGTGGTGGTAAATGGAGTTAAATCCAGTTGGTGTTCAGTCACAAGTGGTGTTCCCCAGGGATCGGTGCTGGGGCCCGTTCTCTTTAATATCTTTATCAATGATCTGGATGAGGGGATCGAATGCACCCTCAGTAAGTTTGCAGACGACAATAAACTAGGGGGGCGTGTTGATCTGCTTGAGGGTAGATTGGCTCTGCAGAGGGATCTGGACAGGCTGGACAGATGGGCTGAGACCAATGGTATGAGGTTCAACAAGGCCAAGTGTCGGGTCCTGCACTTGGGTCACAACAACCCCGTGCAGCGCTACAGACTGGGGGCGGAGTGGCTCGAAAGCTGCCTGGCAGAAAAGGACCTGGGGGTGTTGGTGGACAGCCGGCTGAGCATGAGCCAGCAGTGTGCCCAGGCAGCCAAGAAGGCCAACACCATCCTGGCCTGCATCAGGAATAGTGTGGTGAGCCGGACTAGGGAAGTAATCATCCCCCTGTACTCGGCACTGGTGAGGCCTCACCTCGAGTACTGTGTTCAGTTTTGGGCCCCTCACTACAAGAAGGACATTGAGGTGTTGGAGCGTGTCCAGAGAAGGGCTACAAAGCTGGTGAAGGGTCTGGAGGACAAACCTTATGAGGAACGACTGAGGGATCTGGGGTCGTTTAGCCTGGAGAAGAGGAGGCTGAGGGGAGACCTTATCACCCTCTACAACTACCTGAAAGGAGGTCTTAGAGAGATGGGAGCTGACCTCTTCTCCCTGGTGACAAGTGATAGGACAAGAGGAAACAGGTTCAAGTTATGTCAGGGCAGGTTTAGATTGGATATTAGGAAGCATTTTTTCACTGAAAGGGTTATTAAACATTGGAATAGGCTGCCCAGAGAGGTGGTGGATTCACCATCCCTGGAGGTGTTTAAGAAAAGGGTAGATGAGGTGCTTAGGGACATGGTTTAGGAGTGGTGGTGTTTTTATCAGGGTAGGTTAATGGTTGGACTTGATGATCTTAAAGGTCCCTTCCAACCTCACTGATTCTATGATTCTATGATTCGATGATTCTATGATTCTATGATTCTGAATTGGGAATAGAAGAGGAAAATGCTGGCATATCCCTCCCTTGATGTGCTTTCACTGAAGCAGACTCTATGTGTGTTAGTGTTGACAGGCTGGGGAAAATAACCAGTTTCCATGCTGCTTCTCTTCTCTGACCTCTCTCTTCAACCTGAGACATGTCAGGTTGAACCAATCGTAAACCAAGTCAATGAAATTATACATGGAAATGGCCCCATCATCATCTATGAAAGAAAGCAAGACCAATTACTTCCTGAGCTCATATTACAACTTTCCTTCAAGGAAGGAGGGTAGAGTCAGGGACCATTTGCACAAATTGCACGGAGAGAACCTAAAGGGATGCATCTGAGGGTGTCAAGGCAGTTGGCTGACATCATCATGAAGCCTCTCTATCATCTTTGAAAGCCCACGGGGAACGGGGGAAATCTCAGATGACTGGAAAAGGGTCAGCATTATGCCCGTCTATCAAAAGGGGAAAAAAAGATTAACTGAGAAACCAGAGATCAGTCAGCCACATTTTAGTCTCCAGCAAAATTATGAAACAGGTCATTATGGAAGTTATTTCCAGGAACATGAAGGACAAGAAGAGGATTGGAAGAAACCAACAGGGAATTATGAAGCGTAGATAGCGCCTTGACTGACCAGAATGCTTTCTATATTGACACGAGTTGCTCATAGATGAGAAGAGTTGTGAACTTCATCTCCCTTGATTTTAGCACGGCATTTGACCTGATCTTTCATGATGTGCTTGTTGACAAGCTAGTGATACATGGACTAGACAGATAGACCACTGTCTGTGTGGAAAACGGATTGAGCTCCTGAGCTCAAGGGCTAGTGGTGAATGGCTCAGAGTCAAACTGGCAGCTAGTCAAAGGAGGAGTTCTTCAGGAGCCAGTACTGGTACCTGAGAATGTTCAATAACACTCCGATAATATTAAATATCCTGTCAGGATGGTAGGATTAAAAGCCCCCTCACCAAGTTTTTGGATGACACCATACTGGGAGGAGAGGCAGATATGTTGGATGGACAAGCAACCATTTAGAGTGACCTCAACAGGCTGGAAGACTGAACAACAACAGCTGCACAAGGTTGAAAAAGGATAAAGGGAAAATCCTGCACCTGGGGTTGAAACAGCAGTAGGACAAGGCAAAGCCTTGCAGATCAGATGTCGAAGAGAGACTCTGGAGTCTTTTGCAGACCCTTGCACGAGAGTGAGCTGAGCACGAGACAGCAACAAGGACCACCAGCACCCTGGTCTGAACTGGTACAAAGATAGCCAGCAGATCAAGGGATGTGGTTACCAGATGGAACAAAAAGCTATGTTCCTAAGCTTTTCTGAAATGCAAATGCTCCGTCACACAGCCATTACTTCTAGTTTTTTTGAGGACTGAGTGGGTAACCAAGTAGGAGAGTGGAAAGTATTTCTGCGTGCACTGAGAAGTGGGCGACACAAAATGCCCTTCACTTTTCCAGCAGTGTGCGATAGCATTTTTAAATTCATGGACTTAGAAGTTGTTGGTATATTGAGTACACTAAAGTTTGCACTCTTCAGACAATCCAGTCTCAAAGCCACCAGAAGCAAAAGGATGTTGCAAGCAGCTTGTACTACTGTTGACAAGGGATCCTTGGTTGATACCAGTTCCTTGGGCACAGATAGGGTAACAGCCAAGTTTAACTTTGTCGTTCAGTCTGACAGAGAGCATTACGTGATCCTACCTATCACATCCCAGCACCGTGGTCATTGCTAATTTAACTACAGAAAAGACTCTTACAGAATAAAAATAAAAAATACAGGATTCTTAAATGGACTTAAAGGTCCCCAGTGTTATTGCAAATTGAAAAGACTTTAGGGTGTAATACTCTCAGGTTTTTTAATCTGTAAATAACTTGTTCCCTACCATCCAAATTAAAATATATGCACCAAAAGAAGAGAAGAAGACCTTACCTTTAGTGCATCTTATTATTATTATTACAGTGCAAATGCTTTTCCTTTTTTTCAAACTGTATCTGTTACTTGCAAAGAGATGGGATTAAGTACATCCAGTTATCGTCAGGCAAAAAGATCCCACATTTTTCATTCCTTTTCAACAAAGTACTATTATCATAGATCTGACCTAAAGTCTTTACCTATTCCCATAAGCTTCAATGATGCTTAGAGCTGCAAAAGTGTTTCATTGTCATTGAGTCAAGGTCCGTATGAACACGTAACTGTTGTTAACCTCACAGTGAGTAAAACGCTCAAACTCTTCATGAGGCTGAATCCATTCTTGAGATCTGTGATTAATTTATACCAAAGTTTTATTACCGCCAATGCTCCCTTGTGCCAGGAGTGAGTTATGGCTGAAATTCTTTGGAAGTGTTTGTCAGGAATGTGTGAAGTATACTTATAAATCATGTGGGAATACCGAGCCCTGAAAGAGGGAAAATCTCAAGGACCGTTAAATACTGGACCAAATCTCCAAACCTTTAAAATGTCAGCAATAAAGAATTCTGAAATGGAATATAAATATCTGGTTTGGTGACATCTTTTCGTACCCGAAGTGCTTCACTTTCCAATGGGAGGTTTTGTTATTTCTGTAATAAAGGTGTTATTATTGCCTATAAGACTTAAATAGTCAATACTGTATGTATAGGTATTTCCTTGCTTTCTTGAATAAGTAAGTGCTGGTGAAAAGAAGCAGGGAAGGAGGACATATAATTTCTTGCTCTTAATGGTATTGCAAATTAAGCATATGCAAATTACTCAAAGAAACTCATGTCATGTTTTAAGGCACCAAGACATAAAGGAAGAACATATTCTTTCCATCAAGGTGAAGACGAGAGAGAAGTATGTCACAACTGTTTACCTAGAAAGGCCACCACACGGCTGATTAAGTGGAATAGCAGTGTGTATATTAACGGCAGAAGAAGAGAAAGTGTTTTGTTTTCTTCTCAGCAGAACTGTTCCCGCTGCACCTTTGGCGCTATAATTATGCTTAGGGTAAAAACTTCTCTTGGTTGTCCTTTCTGTTAATGCTTTTCCTCTGTTTTATCATTCTCAGCATGGACATATCCAGAGGATGGCTGAGTATTGGCTTCCCAGACTACTGGATGGGTAGGTACGCTAGTCCTGGGAGAACACTTTCTGTAAAATTGTGTCAGACAGAGATATTCCTGACCTCAGCCAGGTAGCACCATCAGCCGGAACAGCCTGTAGATCTGCAGCCACAGCACAGGTGAGACTCCCACTCTCTTGGGTTTTCTATGCAACACAAAGAACACACCCATTCAATACAACCTCAACAGAGACACTCGGTTCTTATTGGCTTAGAATGTAAAGCAAAGTTTACTGATTTTGTATGTCCTCTCTGAGAAGACGTAAGGCTGGAAGTTCTGGAATTACATATGTTTGACATGACTGGCTATGGTATCCCAACACGTATTGCTGAATGGCCTTGTTCCCGCACACAAACGCCGATCCAAGGGAACTACACCGGGCTGCACAAAAGCAGATCTTCTCCGAGGTGATTATGCTGACAGAAGATGTTGAACAGTTTATTCTGATTGTGAAAAACCTTGGGAAATTTTTAATATAGATATACATACAGATAAAAAGTACGAAAGCAAAAACACAGTGGTGACAGTGAGTTCATTTTTTTCCATGGAAAATGTAAACCGGGAACAATGGTCCACAGAAATAAATGGTTTGTGGGGAAAATTTCCATGGGTGCTACTTGCCACACTGCACAAGCATTGAAACTACTTTGCTGTTGTCCTTTACTGTCTTCCTTGATAGTATGTTTCTGATCTAGAGGTTAAGGATAGGGCGATATTTCCAAGCGTGGTAGAAAGGCATGAGCATCTTTCCACTGATTCAGAGTAGCTCAGACCCAGGTTGTTCTGTAAAAGGTGATGAAATAGATGTCTTGTCTGCTGATAATAGGTTATCTTCTGGTATTGGCTGGATGTTTTTTAACAGAAGAGGAAAAAGTCCAGGACTATTTGAGCAAAGAGAATGGCTCCATGAAAAATTATGGCACTTGATTTGAAAAAAAAAAAACAAAAATAATGGTCTCCAATGACTGTAGTCTGAAGGATTTGACTGTCAAACTAATTAGTCTTTAGAAAACAATGTTGAAGTAAGTGGTCAGGCCTTCTAAGATTACAAAATCTTGTTTGATCTTGAAAATGTGTTGACGATGGGTTACCGACATGTCTACAGCAGACTACTCATTGTCTCCAAGCTCTTATTTATTTTCTGCTACCTTAAGTATGATTGGGGTATTTGTGCAGTAGTTTGAGGTACAAAAGATCAGACGCAGGGCATGCTGCCTCTCTGCACAGCTGTGTGCCAGCGCAGAGACTCTGGAAGCAGCCAAAGCATCCTCATTCGTATAGTCTTTAATTTTTCTCTCTCTGCCTGTGCAACAGGGCCTGTCACGTACGGCCAGCAGTCGCAAATGTGCAAGTCAGTCGTGCTCTTTCTTAGGGATGATTTCATTATTCAGGTGGAGTCACTCTTAAACTGCACTTTTTTTTTTTCCTTGATGGTAAGGACACTTTCCCTATATTTAGACAATTATATTCAATGATCCACTAATAAAAGCTAACTGTCTCACACATACCCTATCTCTCCATATGCTGTGACTGGTCTAAAGTGCTCCTTTTTCCTAGAAAGAGAAATTTTTTAGGGATAAATTTTCCTCCTGTTGCTGTGGCAGTCATCATGTTTCTAAACAGGCAAACTCACTCTTGGTTTCACAGCGTGTCCAGGAGACGTTGCTGTTTGCTGGTGGTCTTGAAGTGTATTCTCTTGCATTTGGTAGCTGGAACCAATGGTAAATCATGTTGGATGGTGGTACTGTATTCAAATTGCTCGCCCGTCATTATTCTTCCAATAAAGCAAGAACTTTGCACAACTTTTTCAGACAACAGCATTTGTACTTCTGATTTCACTCCTTCTTCCACCCTCCTGAAGAAAGACATCTGCTGTCCGAAGAGAGCTCCTCCACTCCGGGCATGTCCTTTCCTTTCTGCAACAAGATTCTCCTCTCCGACTCAGCTTCTGTCCAGGCTCTGCAGAGTAAATTCATGCTGGAGATTAGAAAGAAGCAGTATGGCCTCAAACGGACCTGTGCGGCCTCAGTAGATACATCCCTTTGTAAAGCAGGACAGCACATGTGGCTTTTTGTCCATTCTGCTCCTCATACGAGCAGGAATAACTCTGCTGATGAGGGTGGCGTAAACAGATGAGCACTTGCAAATGTACTGCCTCTCCTTTAGTAGGGCGTCCTTCCCTTTTTGGCTGTGTACTGTAACGCTGAGTGGGAATACCCCCTTGTTTTAGGTGGAACAGCATTCATGGTTTTCACACTTTCGTACACACTAGTTGAAGCTGGAAGGAAGATCATGGGCCTAGGAGGAGTGATTGCATTTATTATGCCATAGGAACAGATGTTCAGGCTCTTTATACACACACAGAACCACATTCGTACAGACTGGTAGTTTCCCAAGTATGTATTTTAATGAATTTAAACCTTTTTTCCATGCACACGAGAAGAATGCATAATATCTTGTTCGGGGTATAACGCAGAGTAATAGGGGGTAGTAAAAGACTATTGCTGTGAGCAGCCCTGCCAATTTTATCTTCCTTCCAGACTTAATCTTCAGAGCCTTTTTGAAGCTTTCCGTGGCCAGACTCTTACCGTGTGAGCAATGGTGTAGCTACACAGACCTGGCCTGTTTCTTCAAGAAGAGGTGCAGAGTCTTATCACATCACGTACTTGGAAACTTATTCCACACCCAACGATATCCAGAATTTTGAAAACACTTTGGTTTCCCCCATCCTCACCAAGACTGCAGTCTCCCGATGCTTTTGTTTAATTGTTTGTTTGTTTTTTTAAAGACAACTATAGAGAAAATGTTGTAAAAGACTATTTGTGTTATTTATTATTGCCAAATTAAAAAATAAATGGAGAAACATGTTTCCCTCTTACTGGTGAGAAGGTTTTTCTCTTGAAAGAAACACTAGACTTTAAAAAAACCCAAACAAACAGTTTTGCAGATCTTTCCATTTCGGTCCATTAACCCGTGCATTTGGAGAACTACCTACAAACAAAATCGGAGCTTTAGAGCATGGTCGCCTTCAGCAACATGAAAGTTTGGTGTTTGTCTTGGGCCCTAATGCAGCTGGAGGCAAAGGCTCTTCACAGCAGCAGGCAATAGCCCCTGCACCCAGCACTGCGCCTGGCGCGATCTCCACAGAGATTCCCACCTTTTCCAAGGACTGAGGCAGCCTTTCTAAAGCGGACCTTGTTGTTTTCCTCTTGGAATTGTGGGGCTGAATTCCTGTTTTGTTAAGCCTGTGCTGGTGAGGCACCTGCAGGCTCCTGACGCAGCCTGTGTGCAGGGGCAGGAGGAACCATTGTGAGGAGTCCGGGCAGCAGAGATCAGCCAACATGCAGAAGGACAACGCAGCAACCATGCAGAGTTCTCACCTTGAGTGTTTGCATTGATTAGAATAATGTGCTGATGGCCTCAGGTATAACCTGCTCTTATCCAATTTTCTGTATATGCATTTCCTGAAAAACAGAGATACAGCTCACGGTGCCAGCTCGTTCATCGGTTCTAGACCCCGTCCTGTGTGTCCTGTGTCACAGAGCATCACCAATATGGTTTGGAAGACTCCAAGCGATCCCTCAGTGGCGTGTCCTCTTTGGCCTTGAGGTGGCATCTAGGTTTTGATGCCACAGTGATCAGTGTTTTAAAACTGCTGGTATTGCACCTGAAGCATGCAATAAAGATGATTTTTGGTAGCTCGTATGCCCGTAGAGTACTCATGCCTACAGAGAACTGCATCCTATTTGGAACACTTTGTCTCATGTGGAAATTCTTTGATTTTCCCCACCTAAAAAGCTGATATAAAAAGACAGGCTTTTTTTCGTCCTTTATCTCTACCCTTTTAGCTAGTAAATTGTTTTACAGGAAGAAGTATGGAAGTATATTATACGTATCTTCCATCCACTGATACCAACAGGGGTGGCACCATAACTAGCAATTTTTTTACCGCAGCATATATGTTTCAGTAGGGATACAGTATACACTCCATATATGCCACTGCAGGGCACCAGAATTCTCCCAATAACCAATATATTAGTGAGATCCAGACACCTTTGACATAAGTTTTCTTATAAACACATAGTTTTGCTCACACAAAAAGCCTCTGGAAAAAGAATGTAGACACACATTTTTATTCTAATGCTTTTATGAAAAATTTTAACCACCTGAATATATTTTTCTTGTGGCATTGCTATTTATATGGATTCATCTTTTTCATTGAACAAAAACCTAAAACAATAATTTTGGATTTTAGAAATGTAAGGAGGGATATAAAATCTATTTCAAATTCTGAGATGTGAAAGCCACATTCCTTTTCCTTTTTTATTTTAATAATTAAAGGAAGAAAGTTGAGCAATCTTCCTTCGCTTCCATGACATCTACAATAACAACACAGGCCTTGTGCGGGGTGATATCATACCCAACCTCAGGAATAAACCCCACCTCCTGCATCCTGTTCATAATAGTCGCTTTTCTGTCGCACATGAAAGACACCAATTATTTATATGCATTTCGTATAAGTGTCTAGATTAGCACTACTAAAACAGCCACAATTTAGGAAATTTTGTATGCCTTTGTCACCTCCACAGGTCCGGATTTTGTCCGAGACCAATTGCAGGGCTGGTCCAAGGACTGATGAGGTACAGAAGTTTTGTGGGATCGGTCAGGGTGCAGGAGCCGCACAGGTATCGATCCAGGAGAGCTGCACAGGGTGGAGCAGGACACCAGCCCTGCCACCGAGTTTTCAACACGATCAGTCAGGGTACTAACTCTGCCGAGCACCCAGAGAAAATATAAATGCTAACACCTCCGTGACGGTGGCTTTTGGAGGAGCTCAGAAACGGCCAGGAAGTGATGTGATCCATAGGATCCAGGCAGAGTTGCAGTCCGTGCTGGCTTTTCGGGTCTGCAAAACCCAGTGAAGCCCTATTATTAAGTCTGCTCAGTTGTATCCTGCCTGGATTGTATCTGCCCAATATTAAGGTGACCTCTGTGCCTTTCATACTCTCTGGGCTCAAAATAAGAATGAAATTCTGGAACCTACCACCAAGAAAATACCTCTGCCACCTGACTCTTAGCACAGCAGTTTGTTCATTGCCATCCTTTGGGGGAGGGGAGGGACAGAGGTTTGTCTGCCCTACTGACAGGTACGCTGTGGTCCCAAAAAGCCAAGGTGACTGGTACTGTGCTCCACAGCTTGATGACAGGGAGCAAATGCTCCTGGTACCACGAACATGGGCCAAAAGCCTGTTGAAAGCTGATCACTAAGCATCCCTGTAGTGCACAGTTAGCCTTCACCCTGCAAAACGTCGGGGACACCACTGCCTGCAGCCCCATGCCTCAAAGGCGACAGAACCGTCTTTGCAAGGACACGCGATGTTCTACTGCACTGCAGACCCAGCGTGATTGTTTCCCAGTTAGTTTAAAATTAATCAATATCATTGTAAACTTTCTCCTGAGGGAGGGAAAAAGCCTTTGGTAGGTAGAGAGCCTCATGCCTAATTGCTTTGCAATTATATTTTCCAAGGAGATATATTAATATGTATTACAAAATCTCTTGTTCTTGCTGGTATTGTTAAGGGTCTGTCATGGTTTTCATTGCAAAACCATAATTTTAGGGATTTATAGCTTTTTCTAAACCATAAAATTTTGCTTCAGGCTTCGATTTGCCATAGCAAGGTGCCAAGCTAAGAACAAATTTGTTGACAAAAGCTTACAAATATCCATTTTCCCTGCTTTTGATTTATTTTTCTGAAATGGAAAAAATAATACACATATATATGTGTGTGTGTACATACCTATATATTTCCTGGTGCACTTCTGCAACTCATGAATTCAAATATTGTTAGTGTATTAATTCATAATGGAGTCCAAATGACTTCTGTAACCGAGTTTCATTAATTCTTTTATCTCTGAGAATAGCACAAACTTATAAACTGAAAATATCCTGCGATTTTTATACAGCCGTTGTCAACCTTTGTTCCTTCTAAAGCTCCAGAAAGAAAATGCAAGTTCTCTCACAAGCATAACGTTCTAAAGGTACAGCAGATCTGTAGTTCTCTGGGCACATAATCACATAAATTTTGTTCTAAAATGTCTTCGCGTGGGTTTTAGTTGAGAGCATGTTGAAGCTGAGCTGGGTTTTCTCTCTGTCTCTTACAGAGAGTCGGTGGTTTCTTTTTATCGCTCTTCTCTTACCGGAATTCACTAGTTCCCCTAAACAAGCAGCAAAGGTTGCAAGAGCAGTACCCTTCAATGAAACCTTGCTGCCAAAGGCTAAAGCTCTTACTTGCTCTGCGATGCTGTTACTTGTGTGTGTGTGTTCATTCATGCTCATTAAAAGGGACTGTCTTTGGAGCTCACTAGCAAGCTCTTTATCCACTGTACGTGTTCAATCTGAATCGCCTCACTTCTCCTTTCTTAAAAGGATTTGTTTCCAATTAAAATGATGTTATTGATTCTTTTTCTTCCTTTTCCAACTCCTTATTTTGAAGTTTGTTTCATAGCTCACTATTTGCTTTATGAAATTTCTAGAAAAATTTTAGGTATGAAGTTTTTTTCAGGATTATTCCTAATTAAAATAGAACCCATGTAATTAACTTGCTTAGCAAAATAAATTGCGCTTGAGGTATTCACAGGCATCATCCATGACATACTTGCACAAGTACTGATGCCATCAACTACCAGTATTTTGTCTATGAAGAGTGACTGGCATAAGTCCACAGAATTCCTGAAGCGTTGAAAATGCCGCTAATCTTGATGTGCGGTTGGTAAACATCTCAGGTTTCGTTCCATGAATGGCGGCGAATACAAAGCTCGTGGATATAACCCAAACCACACATGCTTTGCACGTATGACATCTCTGCTTGAAGTTGCACAGATTCTTGGCTTTGACAATACCGAAAGACACAAATTCTCACACTTGCAGTTCTGGAACCAAATACCACCTTCAAATTAGTATGAAGTCTTGTAGGAATTACTGGCTTCCCTTTCACCAACCGGACCTGTTGTGGGTCGCATCACGGAACTGCATCCCACCTGGCAGCTCACAACCTTTTGCCTTCTTAGGAAAAGAAAAGCTGCATGTTCAAGAGCCTTTCAAGCTGACACGTTTGCCACCTCTGTTGAAGACTTAGTGTCATCACCCATTTTGAGAGCAAGCTGGAGAAGTGGGGTGGAGGGAGAGGATCTACTTGATTTAGATATCATCAGCATTAAACTTTGCAGAGAAGCAGAAAAAATAAATACATGCACAGAATTACTAGTGTGATCTGCGAGGAGGGAAAAAGCTAATATTCAATTTAGCGCTTTTTTAGTTTAAGATTTGCATTAAAAATAAAACTCAATGCGTTACTCTTTCTTCTGTATTCTCTACAGCACGAACTAACATTCGTCAGCGTTCTGAAATTGCCAAGGAGATGGCTAATCATCCACTTCCTTAGTCTTTCCAGCAGCCATGCAAGGTGGTACACAACTGGGAATAAACTTAGACATTACAAAGTGTTCTCTGATTAGTGGGAATTAATGTGAATCGGGAGCTTAAGAGCCAGCGAACACATTGCAGTGCAAAACGTTTTCAAAGGGAACCGGGCGTCTGACCGGAAAAAAAGACAGGATAAGTGATGGGCTTTGGGTTACCTTTGCAGGAAGATCCTCCGGCCTCTGAGCCGTGGGAGGCATCTGCTTTGTCGTCACTCATTCCCCAGGGTGTTCGCAGAGACCTTCGGCTATCTGTTCCCAAACCGCTTGTCGGACCTGGAGGACCGACTTCATTTGGAGGACAGCGCCCCAGGGATCCTGGCTGAGGGATGCGAGCGTCCCTGCATCGCTGGGCTTCCTGCTGCTGTGGGGGAGCGGTCCAGGGCCCGGCACAGAGGGGGGGTGCAGTGTTTCAGGGCTCAGGTAGCCCCAACAGCCGGACTGGCTGCACTGGCACGTGATTTTCCACCAGCAACCAAGCTAAAACACTGCATTAAGCACCCACCTTTTCACCCAAACTTGTGTCTGGGACCAACTCCACCATCACGTTTTGCTGTTCCCCTTGGGTCGGTCTGTGAGATAGTTGTGGTAGAGGAATAGACCCTGGTTCAGCTCTCGGGCCAGCAGAGGCCATGAAGGCTGCTGTTGGCCTTGAAACAGGTGACGGTATCCTCCTTGGGCACACGTGGCCTAACGGAGCTTGCCATCGTTGGTGCTCACCCACTTACTGTTCTGGCAGGACTTTTGTGACAGTGGAGGGAAGGGCGGGATTTCTGGTTACCTGCTGTACTCGCTGTCCTGTCGCACTTGTTGAATGCTATGAGTTAGTTGGCAACCAAAAATCTGGATATAACCATAATGATTTGTTTTAAAAATAAGCAGATGGAAGAGTAATGATGAAACAGTATAAATACTTCTTGAAAACGCACCATCTCAGCAAAGATTTGTCAGTTGCTTCCAGTTTCTTTTGTTAAGGGGGCTTTTGTCTGGAATTAAGTGCTCCGTTGAGCTCTGAGCCGGCACTGGAAAAGCTGCCAGTTGGACAGGCCAACCCGTGGGATTAAAGAAATATGTTACTGCCTCACGCTACGGTACCTGAGGAAAAACAGTGCAAGTAAATCACCAGGGGCTAGACAAACATTCAGGAAAATATGCCCCAGCGCGTCAGGCTTCCAGAGCTGTGGGGTTTTTATTCTGAACCACCTTGTATTGCACATCCAAAATGATCACGCTGAATTCTGCAGAACATTTTTGGCTTCTCTTACTGGCAGCATGCGTGTCCATGACTCAACGGTGTGGTTGACACAGGAGAGTTCATACCCCTCAGGTCACGGGCATTACGGGAGACATCAACGTATTTTACAGCTGAGGAGATTGGTGGGTCCGTGGATCAGCTGCGGATCCACTGATGACAGTGCCACGGGCTCATGAAGTTGGTGGCGGCTCCTCCGCCTCTGTGTCTCAGAGCACGGGACGTGCTGCAGCGGCTGTGTCGGCTGCTCCTCGGAGATGCCTCGTGCCTGCTCCAGCTCCACGTGGGATGGCGGGTGGCTCAGCCTGGGAGCAGAACGGGGTGCCGGGGGCTGACCACGGGCACGGCAAGAGGAGAGCTGGCGTGACACACACACGTCCTGCCGCACACGGTGGTTCAACGCTTCTGCTCCACCACCAACCCTACACATCACCACCACCGAGAGCCCTTCCTTCTCCCAGCTCCCTTTTCTCCCAAAACGGGCTGCTTGGTCAGGACTCCATCAACCCTCCCGGTGATGCACAGGACATCTCACACCAAACCACTCATCACTTCTGACCTCATTTCTCTTTGCTGGGGAACCGAGTCAATAGGATTAGTGAGAGGTGTTTTCCCTGATGAAAAAACCCCTCTGATCTGTTCTCCTGTTTATTCTTCTTGTTTTCTTTCATCCGGCTACTTTTTTTAGCCTTTCTTGCCAATTAAAAAAAAAAAAAAGACAAATAATATTCAGAGTGGTTTCATTTTGCAGTTACTCCTTTTTTTTTCAGTCTGATATAAAAAAAAAAACAAAAAAGAAGAACATTCACTTCCCAAACTCCCAAACAAATCCTCCTTACTTATTCTTTTGCAGTTAATAGCAAACAATCAAGGTGATGAGAGTACAAAATATACACAGCATTAAAAAATATATAGGAGAACATATTTGCATTAAAATGTACAGTACATACATACGCAAAATACAATTTTATTTATGCAGGTGAAGGCGCCCATTGCATATGCCCATGATGATACCAAATGTCACATTATTTTTTTATTGTGCCTATTTGTTTTCTAATATACCTCTGTGTGTGTGTCTGTACATAATAGGAATAGATCTGTGTGGTGCTCAGTAACACATAAATATCTACAGAGATACACACATGCATTTTTCTTTGGGTTTATGGTATCTTATTTTTTTCATAAATGGTACGTTTCATTACTACTTATGGAACAGAGCTCTTCTGTCAATTTTCTTATCATATTAAGTGTCTTTTCGGCCTCCAGTTTCTGTCTGCTGTGCAGCATAGAACTGGTCTCCAGAGGATACTCTCCTTAAAGCAGATGAATGTACAGCGAGAGGAACAAAGCTATTTAATCAATTAATCATAAAAAGATGTTTAATAGTCAGACACTAATAGACGAGATGTTTGATTTGGGACACTTTTTCTATGAGATTGTCAGAATGTCGTCATTAAATATTTAAAACCCTCTAAAACAAGTGAAAGATCGAGGTTGGATTTAAAACTGTTTCATTCAAAATGCAAATGCTGTTTGACCTTTCTGTGCACTCCGTTTGTATCAGTGTAATTTTACTGGTTCACTTTTATTATATTTGTCTCAGGATGAAGACGCTGAAAGCTTGGATAATCCAACTGGTGGATGATCTTTCATACGTATCTTTCTGCTCCTTCTCCACTGTTTTTTAATAAATTTTAAATTAAAAGACATTTATGAAGGGGTAATCTAAAGGCATGTTAAGGAAATTAATATTACATGTCTCGTACATTGAAATGAGAAGTGTAGGCATTGTTTCACTTCGTAAACCCTGATGACTTGCACTAGCAACTTTGGACTCAGCCACCAACTGGTAATGGCATTTGCATCGCATATTCAGGACTGCCAGGATTTCCAGGATTATTAGAAGTAGCTGTCTCATCACTCAAAAATTCTGATCATTACTGTATTTTACAGATTGCAGTCTACAGCGTTAAAAATCAATACAGACCAATGTGTTTCTAACATGTTTTATTTTCTCTTTTTGAATCACGGTGTCAGCCATTCATGTATTATTGAATATTGATAGTCGGTTACAACTCCCCTTGCTATTTCTCTGAATGATGACGTACTGTCTTAAGAAGCTTTGCTTTACGGAACGCCAGAGACGTGTGACGGCTTCAGTTCCCCGGCAGTGCAATCAGGGATGGCAGCATCAGGCTGGGGTCTCAGGAGCATCCAACTCTTCTACTCAGTGTGTCTTCTCATCAGTTTCTGCTGGTCCGTAGACAGCTGGTGGTAAAGATAATATAACAAAAATGCACAAATGCTGCTGCTTTCACAACCTGTTTTAACATGCTGGGTTGACTGGCATATTTGGGCCCTTTTCTTTGATTGGCATTATCTTCTGCCTGCCCTCCAGCCCACCGTGAAGATTTCTGTAGTTCGACTTTGCCCGTTCTTTCTTTTTTTTCACTTTTTCCCAGTGTTGTCGCTCTTCCATTTTCTCCAAATCAACATTCCTTTGTCTGCCAGGTCCTTTAATTTTTGCTCTCACTTGTTGCAGCAGGTCTTAACAGCATTTGTTTGGAGAAAGGGGAAATATTTTGGGTAGTACCATCACCCTCAGTTGCTGAAGGGTTGGCATGGACAGCAACAGAAGCATGGTCTGAAAAGCATGGTCTTTTTAAAAAAGGGGGAAAAAAGAGACTTCTTTTCATTGAACTGACAAAAAGGCCAACCATTAAATTGTTTAATTGTGAAACAGTGTGGTAGCAATTTCCTGTATTCTGAGGATTTTCCTTCCTAAAAAAGGCCACCTTTTTGGCATTTCAATAGTCCAATGACTCTGTATTGAAGAAACAAACAAACAAACAAACAAACAACCCAATCGATTTTAGTTTGGATTTTATAAAAAAAAAAATTGTTTTGTGTGAAATCACTAACATCGGGGGGAGGGGGGAGGCCTGCAGGGCTGCTGAAGGGCAGCTGCCCAGCCTGGCCGCCCAAGCCCGCGCTAAGGAATCGCAGTTTCCCGGAGAGTCCGGTAACCAGGGTCCCACTGCTGCCTCATCTCACTCCGCCGGCAGGAGAAGAGGTTCAAAGGACGCTTAGCTACTGGAACTGCTGGAAACCCACAGGGAGTTTTAGGGATGCTTCTTTAACTTTCCCATCTCACAAAAAAACCTTTTCGCACCTGCACAATGGCCAAATAATGTGACACAATTAGACACACTGAGAGCTTATGGTGTCAAAAAGCAAGGTTTACAATAACCACCTCGTAAAAGACGGTGAGGTTGACCTCCTTCATTTTCGGACATACTAATGCTGCTCTTTCCATGTGGAAGGACTTGAGGGTAAATGTGGAATCCACCTCTAAATATTCTGTATTGTATTATATTAGCGAGATGAAATTGTTAGCCTCTGCTTTCGACTTGTTCTTTTTTTGAAGCAGATTCTTAAACTAAAAATAGGACTAAAACCAGGACGAAAAGTCTTTTTAAATACCTGAAGGAAAATGCAAAGATTATTTATTCATTATTTTCTATCTTTACGTGTGCGTGTGCAAAATTCCTATTCTTCTCCTCAGCTGGCTTTTCCTGTCAACAGATTTCTGATGTTTAATTACTGTCCCAGCCATCCAAAGGGCAGACGACCAGCCAGTCATCAAAACGCAGCACTGAGACGGTCAGTTTCTCCGGGCAGTGTCTGAGGAGGTTATGTACCAAAACACTCATCCTGTGTGCACCAGTGTACAATTAACTATTGCCGGGCTACTGTTCCACAGAAGCCTGCGATGAGTTGATATTTGGGATGGGCGTTGAAGCCCATGTCCACGGCTGCACTGCTGCTGCACTGTTACTCCAGCCAGCCTGGTTAAAGCCGTCGGGCGGTTATATTTATATATTTACCCCATATATTGAAACATTTACAACAAAATTTAAGTGTCTCCTGGTTGAGAAGAATGCCAGGTAACATTTGGATCCTTTTGTGTAACAAACCTTGGAGAAATGTTTCCTAAACCCCGTGCAGGAGCGAATTCTCAGTCACTCCAGGGCAGCGTGTTCTGAACGAAAGCACTGCCAGGGAGCGGGGGCACGCGCCACAAAGCACTCCCTTTTCAGCTCCAAAAAGAAAGGGGGGTTCATTTCTTTCTTTTGTCTTTTTTTGAAACTGAATGGGAATATAACCAGTCTTCCTAGCTATTCTGCTTTTTAATTTTATTTTACTGAGCCGTACTACACACTGAGCGTTGTTTCCATATGCTGTTAAATTTCACGCAGGAATGAGGGGTAGCGGTGGATAAAGTGTGAGATCCCCGGCAGAATGCTCAACATCTGCTAAAATAAAATCAGCAGCGTTCCGAGATGCATACATACATTTATCAACTATGAGATTTGGGAATGGGCTTTGCTCAAGCTGGTGAGGCCACATTTGGAAGACTGTTTGCAGTTCTTCACACCCAACTCTGGAACGGCTCATGCAGCAAAGAGCAGAATAAAGCATATGGCAACGGCAGAGCTACAGGGACCGGAAGATAATGGATCTTTGCGAAAGCCAGAGAAAGCACAGTGACTTGACGTTTCCTGAGAAAGTGGGACACGCGGCAGAATCTCAATGAGGTACCGGTATGCAGAAGCTGAACCGAGCAGCTATAAAGCTGAAATAAGCAAGTGCTAAATAAAGAAGCAAAGGGGTTAGGCAGCATTCCCTTATAAAACAGTGAATATAGCGTAAGAGATTAAGCTGTTAAGATCAGCAGCCGAAATGCCATTTAGAAAGTTTGACGGTTGGTAGAAGGCCATAGATAGTAAAGAAATAGTAAAGAAGATAGACGATAGTAAAGAAATAGAACAAAAGAAGGTAAACTCAAAAGGTTTGTTGTGTTTACATCACGAAAATGATGTGGATTTTGTACCAGCATTCAAACCCCTTCTGACCCTAATCTGTAATCCCGTAATCCTTTGTGAAAAGAAGCGAGTTTAAGTGCAGGCTGGGGCAGCACACATTGATGTTAAAGCAGCCAGTTTCTGCTTTGACTGAGGCTGACTGTCCTCTAAACGCGTTTTCCCAGCTCACCAGACACTGCCTCCGCCGTGGTTGCTTTCTCACCGTCTTTCTGCCACTCCAGGGCTGAGCCGGCTGGAGCTTCCCTCCCCGTCTTTATTGGTTTCACAAAAAAGACGACTACATTTAGATTTCCAACCCGAGGAAGTGCGTGTTGCAGGTTGTAACTCTGGAGGGAAGTGCCTGATAAGGGAAGCGCATCTCTGCTTTTCCCAGTTAACTCAGGTGATTACTCATCCTCTCCACGATCACACGCTTTGGGAGGTCTCCTGCGTGGTGGGTCTCATAAGGGCTGCAGGGACTAAAGGCCCCACTCTCTCTAAAACCAACAGAACTGGAAAAGGTTACTGGGAAAAGCGCTAAGGGAAAGGTAACCAACCTGGACTTCACCATGGAAATCTCTGGTGCAGAGTCCTCTGTGACGACTCGTCTCCCGGGAGCCAGACAGAACCAGCGAGGTGACTCCAGAGGGACCTCTCTGTCTGAAGGCTTCAGAGCCCAGCTGGGACATAAACGGTGATCAGGACCCTTTCTTTACACCACAGTAAACAGTTTTTCTCAGAAAAACAGGTCTGCTTTACGTCGGGGCCCTTCTCTGTAACTACTGCGGCGTGAAAAGTATCTTCTTTCACGTGATCCAGAGCTGATCTCTCCTTGAGACAAGACCAGAGCTATGAGAAACTTGGTCTTTTTTCCTGATTTTTGTGTCCCAGAGCTGAGGTGGTGAAGCACACTTTCAGCCAGTTCTTAGCCCACCTGTCCCCAGAGAATAGGAAAAAGATGCTGATATTTACAGATATTATGTCCCACATGATCTATTTTGCTCCTCTTCTCTGCAGGAAACAGAAGAAATTGGTCCTAATGTTTTTCTTTAGTAACACCCGGTAAAACAGCCTTTGACATATTGTACCCGTTTATTACACTTCATTTTCTGAGACAGCGGGGTTAAAATAAGAACAGTATTATGGAAAGTAATCGCTCCGCCCCAGCAGCCCTGGATTTTGACTTGCAACATTACAACAACAATCAGCCCTTTCCTGCATCCTACAATGAGTGGTAATAGCACGTTATTTTTCATAATCATCTGCTGTTTAGAACACCTGCAGTGTGAGCTGACTCGAGGTAGGGATGAGTCAGAGTAGGACAATTCTTCTGCAATTACTATTGAAGATGATCACAAATCAGTTAGGTGCACAGCCAAACTACTTAAATTTTCCTTCTGCTTTCTTAACACAGTTTTGCTTAATTCACAATCATGCCCGGGATTATTTCCTTTTCTGGGGTTTTGTGAGCCTCCAGTACCACTCGAGCCAATTTTTCACAGACTCTCATTTAGTAAGTGTGTTTGTATGGAAAATGCTGTTATCACAACAACTCAGAAAAAGTCCAAGGTTTTCCAGTGTTGGGTTTTTTTTAAGACCACATTTTTAAGTAATGTTTTCTCTCTATTTTGTCTCCAAAACCCCCAATAAACTCTCCACCAAATCTATACTGAGATTGGAATATCACAGCAAAATGTGTAACAAGATTTATTTTTTTTAAGAGGTTGCTTAGAGAAAATCAAAGATTTTGTTAAATCATTACTTTCTTCTTTACTTATTTATTTCTATTTCATAGCCACTGTCTGCTTCTCTTTCAAACAGCCAAGACTGAATGTTGTGTGGACGTTACCTGCTGTTTTGAAAAAAAAGGAGGAGGTTTACTGTTCACACAGATAAAACATGGAGAAGAGGCAGAAGAACCCTTCAGCATGTCTGCGCCAGGCCCCAAAGGCTGCTAATTGGCCTTGATTGCCCTGACAAGCCTCAGTTAAGACCTCTGTACATGTCCCCTGGCCCCACCTCTCATCCATCAGTGCAAAAGTTGCATTTAAGCCCAGTCCTTGGTGGATTCGTGCTGTGGGTGTGCTTGTTTTCAGCCTTCCACCTCTTTTATTGTGTGGGCTCTGGAGATGTGGTGTAGCATTTTTTTCCAGTTCTGACCCCGGCCGTGCTGTCTGCTGCTCTTGGGTGGACCTGGTTCAGCCCCACACATCCAAGCACAGAGGCAGAAAGTGTCTTGATGGGTTGGTTGGTTGGTTTGGGGTTAGGAGGGCTCAGTTTTGGGCACCTTCATAATGATGCGTTTAACCCTGGTCTTGGTACATTTGTTGGTCTTCACAGGAGTAAGTGGTGTAAGACAGAGGAAATTAATCATGTGCAAAGTTGAATGAGCTAAATGTGCGGATGGAAAGGGTTATTGTGGGAGTTGTGAGAGCTTATGACTCGTCAAAATCAGGAAAGATGGGATCCAAAGTTTGCTTATGGCCTGAGCGCATAAAGGGGAAAATCTTAAAGGTTGACTCAGAGACAAGTTGAAACGCTGTTGGAGGCCTACAGTGCGTAAGTGTCCCATGACAGAGCTCTTCCACAACTCCTGTCCGTGATTCTATGGGTGTCATGCAGCTAAGGTGCAGGGTGGAGGAGATACCAGGACCTGCTGATCTGAAAGCGCCCTGCAAACCTGAGGTTACAAATGCCTTAAACGCACACCGTTCTCATCCTCACAACACGGCAACTGTGCTATCTAGGTGGGTTTCTGTATCCCTGATACCTCTGCTGAAACTTTGATCAGAAAGAAGTGTGCCTAATGCTGAGCACGCAGACATAGTCATTACAGTCAGGTTTTGCACGCGAGTGTTCAGGGCTGGCTGAAGGCTTTTCTAGTAGAGGTCTGTCTAAGGTGACAGCATTCAGTGGTGTATTGGTCGAACTATTGCAGTGGAACGAAGGGAGGAAAAAACAAATGCAGCCTACTTTTACCACACTCTTTAAAGCCAGGCTCCTTATGCTTCTTTGGAGTCTCAGGAAAAAAGCCATTAACCTGAAATTATCACGGCTTTTACTAATTTGATTTTATGCTATCAAGTATTTGAAAAGCACAGTCATCATAGTCGCTTCTGTGAGCATCTGCTCCTAAAATTTAGTGTTTCTCAACTACTGTAAATTAGCTAAGCAGACACATTCTGTTACTTGGTTTTGGTTCAGAACAATAATCGGTATAAGAAAAGGGAGAGCTGTTCCTAAACACTGTTCCAAACAATGAATGTGTTGAAAGCAATGAAGCTTGCTCAGGGTGCAAACCCTGATCCCACCCATCTACCCAAAATCTGGTAGTCCTTTGCCTGGTATTCATGACAACATCTGTATTTCATGGCAATAAACTTGTCTCTGCTAGCCTCTAAACACAACGGTAACGGATCAGGAGCTAACATCACTATTGATTTTTGAAAGAATCACAAAAAATTCATAATCCGGTCCTCCCAGCATAGCGTGATACCAGGGCAGGAAAATTGCAGGGAGCAACCCATAGGCTACAAGCTTTTAGTTGCAAGCCCGGTGTGTCTAACGCCTTTGCCATCGCTAGCACAGTCTCTCTGTGAATGGGAGCTCCATCCCTCTGTCGATAAAGTTAGATAAAGATATGGAAGTACTTGAGTCTTATGAAGTCCAGGAAAGGACATTCTCTAAAGGAATGTTCCCAAAGCAACGAAACCGTTGTCATCAAAACTGCTAGGTTTTTTTCACTTAAGAATTTGAGTGGAAGATGTAGGCCATGAGGCACGGTAACTGGTTAGAGAAGGCGGCCCTCTGGGAAGTCTGGCTAAAATGGCAGTAAAAATCTGAGGGAGCATTCTATCCCACTCATTCATGTTGGCATAATAGCACCTTGAGAGGGAAGACTATAAAGGCAGGTAGAGAAAAAGCTTTCTGGACCTCATGTAGTTGCTATCTAAACAGCAGAAGGCTGGGACTGACTGTGGGGAATAAAAGAAAAGTGGTTTACAGGGTAGAAATTCCACATCGTGAAACTCTTCAACTTTTGAACTTTGGTTGAGTTCTGGACTAGAGACCCTTACCCTCTCCTGTTTTGAAATTCACCAATAATGAGAAAACAATATCATGGGATTTCTCTTTTTTTGTTGAAGTGTTGCAGTTTGAAAATTAATGATGAATCAAGAGGTAAGATGTAGCAGTATTTTGTCCAGAAAGTGTTAAGATGAGGCATTTTGGGGACCACCGAAATTCCCTTCCAAGTCTGCCTTTCAAAGAGACCTGGTAAAAAAGCCAGACATGTTTTCCTTTGGGTAGGTTGGCTCTTTCCATTGAATGCTCCTAACGAGGTGTTTTCTGAGCAGTCCTAGGAACGAGTACCACTGGAGAACCACCCTGAGGAGCAAAAAGTGGCACTTCGGAGGAGCTCTAGCTGCCACAATCATCTCTGATGTCCTGTAGCAGAAAATGCAGATCAGCTTACACTGGTACAAAGCCTAACTTTAATTTCTGTAAAGGCCTGGGGAGGGAGAATGACCTTTTTAGAAACCTCCCTGTGGTTGAACTCTTCAAAGCGTAATAGACAGGAAACTGTCCAACAGGCTCTTCACAAAGTCCAGGTTTAGAGATGTGTCCTTTTCTCACGTAAATGGCTGTGCAGAGCCGTAGAGAATTGAGCTCGTGTTGAAGCCAACATGAACAAACCTCAAAGATGTTTCCAGTGTTTCACCAGACTAAGAAACACGTTTTTTTTGGGGGGGAGGGTGGGGAGGGGGGGGCATACAAGTGTATAATGAGGCAGGTTGCTCTGTGGGAAGTGGAATTAGTGAAGCAAGGTTTCCTATGCATCTGTGTCCTGTGATTGAGGGAACCTGACAAGAGATGAGCTGCGAGTTTTCCTGTGAGGGGGCACTAACGAAGCTTTTCTCCTCCGCCTGACCCTCTGGTTTCACAACACTTTAGAGAGGTGAATCTGTGTGAGAGCTGTATCACCTAGTCACGTTTGACTCCACAAGCTTTAAAACATTAAGAAGAGCAGGTACAAACGCAGATATGTGAGTGCCTGAAAGAGGCTCCACGGTGCCACGGGACAGCCCGGGCTCCTCGCTCTTGTGCAGGCTGGGTACTGCGCGAGCCTGGAGAATTTGTCTTGACATTAATATGTCAATGTTAAACTGCTCTCAGAAAGATGGAATAGCAATAAGAGGTTCACTGTCAGTTCTTGGTATGACAACTGCACAGATAAATAAATAACTTTTCCTTGTTCCAAGAGCCTACTTTTGTCTGACGCACACAGCTCTGGGAGGCCGATCGGGACTTCGCCCCTCCGTGATCCCTCCCCACAGCTCTGCTGCAGCTTCCTCGGCTCTTTAGGAGCATGGTTGAGAGTGTCCCTTGGGAGGCAGTTTTGAAGAGCAAAGGTGCCCAGGAAGGCTGGGCATACTTCAAGCAGGTGCTCTTAAAAGCGCAGGAGAAGGTCATCCCCTTGTCTCAAAAATTGAGCAGATGAGGAAGACGACCAGCCTGGCTAAATAGAGAACTTTGGCTGGACCTCAGGAAAAAAAGGAAAGTTTACATTCTCTGGAAAACAGGGTTGGCAACATATGAGGATTACCAAGATATAACGAAGCTATGTAGGGGGGAAATTAGAAGGGCCAAAGCTCAATCAGAACTCAGGTTAGCCAATGCAGTTAAAGATAATGAGAGATTCTTTCAGTATATCAACAGAAAAAGGAAGACTAGGGAAAATGTAGGCCCACTGGTGAATGAGACAGGTGCCTTAGTGGTGGAAGACACAGAGAAGGCAGAGTTACTGAACGCCTTCTTTTCTTCGGTCTTCACTGCTAAAGCTGTCCCTCATGAATCCCATACTCTGAAGGCAAAGGGGAAGGTCTGGAGAGAGGAAGATTTTCCCTCAGTTGAGGAGGACTGGGTCAGAGACCACTTGGCCAAGCTGGACATTCACAAGTCCATGGGCCCTGATGGCATGCACCCGTGAGTGCTGAGAGAGCTGGCAGATGTTATTGCTAGACCACTCTCCATCGTCTTTGAACGGTCATGGAGAACAGGAGAGGTGCCTGAGGACTGGAGGAAGGCTGACATCACTCCGATCTTCAAAAAAGGCAAGAAGGAGGACCCAGGGAACTACAGGCCAGTTAGTCTCACCTCTGTCCCTGGGAAGGTAATGGAGCGACTCATTCTGGATGTCATCTCCAAACACGTTGAGGAACAGGAAGTTATTGGAAGTGGTCAACATGGATTTACCAAGGGTAAATCTGTCTGCAGATTAAATATCTATCTTAATTAAATGCAGCCAGACAGAAACAAATGCTCTCTGATCAGTGGAATACAGCTGATTTTTTCCCCTCCTTTTAGCTAGTTCCTACAAAGAAAATGTCCTTTTGCACAGCAGTGATGGAAATAACGTCGCTGGTCAGCACTTGTGCAGGGAACGGTCTGCCAGAGTGACCCAAATGGGAAGTTAAGTGCCAGCTCTGGGGTTACAGATTCGGGTTTATGGCCCCAGGCGTCCATTTCTGTGACATCAGAAATCCTAAATGTTAGGCAAGACAGATATTGTAAAAGAGTTACAAACCAGAGGGTCTTTAAGAGGTTGATTTGAAGACCATTGAGTAAATGAGTAAAAAGTTCCTAATTTATGGGCAAACTGTGCCGCAGGAGATTTGACGGAGAGGAAAGGGCAATTGTGGCCCTTTGCGGCCTGTGCATGTCTGTCCCCTTTCCATGCCAGAAGGTCCCTGCCAGAGCAGTCTATGCCACAAGTTTGTCCACTGGCTCGCCTTCTACTTATTTGTTGTCAGGTGGGTTTTTTCGTGTTTGTTTGGGTTTTTTTTCTTTTTGTTTTTCCTGGTGTTGCACAAAGGATTTTCGACAAAGGCCAGGGCAGACCTGGATCTCTGTAAAAAGGCTCTGAGACTTCTGAAAGCCGCTGCAGAGCATCGGGAGGACAGTGATGGAGCTGTCATCTGTGGGGGCAGGAAACGGTCTTCACAGCAGACCAAAAAAACATCAAGGGAAATATAAAACAGAAACATTGAATTCAGACATATCTTAGAAACAGTCCCGCACAGAGGAATAAACATCACCAGTAGGAAAATGTCCGTGTGCCTCTGCACCCCACAGGTGTGGAGCTGACCGTGGACCATCCAGGGGCTGGATGGTTTCATCACAGCACCTCTTTCTCAGGCAAAATACTACTGTACTTTGTCCTTCCCGTTTCAAAGGTACCGATGACTTTTCATGAATTTGCTTTATGTGCAAAAAAACAGTTTGTAAGCAACTTTTTTCTTTATTTGCTCCCTCAGAGCTTCTCAGTTATGTCCAGCAACCTGAAGCAAAACAACCCAGAATTTTAGTTTTCTGTGCCCCAATTTCTCTTTTTTTTTTCTTTTTTTTTTCTCGCCTAGGTGGGATGATAGCACTGAAAGCCAAGAATTTTTAGGGACAGCCCTGTAGCAATTCTACCTTTAGTTTTAAAGTAATTAAATACCTTGCGATTGGGAGAGCATAAACCATGTCAGGTAGATATCCGCTATTGGACCAAGCTCTAGGGACATAAACGAGCAAAAAGATAAACATGTGTTTATTGTTTTTTAAAAAAAGAAGTTATGATCTCCATTATAAAAAGTACTCTGTCAAATACGAAGCTCCTTAATTTACTTCAATAAGTTACCCATTGCAGCAAATACAGCTATGATAACGGGAGTAAGAACCGAAGTATCTTAACAGTAAACATATACTGTTCAGGTCTATAACAAACCTTTTTTTTTACAATTAACTGACAATCAGAGCAGGACGGAGTTAATTCTACTGTTTTCTATCCTTTTTGTTAGCCTGGACAGACATAAGAGCTGCCAGCTGCTATGCTCCTCCAGGATGATTTGGCAAAATACTTCTGAAAAGGATCAGCAAATCACTTGTGATTTTAGTATCTCTCCATTTTGGGTCTCATTCAGTAAATATTCAAGGTAGTTAAGAAAAAAAAAAAAAAAAAAAGCACAGCATTTCAGTGCAAGAACCCTTTGAATTCCATCTTACAACCTAAAAGAAAGGGAATTGCTCCAAGAAGCTAAATGCTGGCCTATTAAGCCAAGATTAATTTGACTGTAATTTTTTTTTTAAGATGTTGAAAAGGCCCCCAAGCAAATGATAAAAACACTTGGAGAAACTGTCAGCTTTGATCACACTGGCTGTAAGTATCCCCATTGTAAAAACCCTGTCAGGATTTTTTTTCCCTTTGCCTTTTCAGGCAAAGGGAAATTTTGGCTGATGGAGGCTCATCAGTTTAGGTCTCAGCAGAATTAAACTTTGCCTTTCATACAGCATTAAAGTATATTAGTCTGTTGCTCATTCTGTTAGTAATTTCAGAGTGCTTTTCCAGAAAACTTGTTATCTACACACGCCGGAGTCTTCCTTGTATAAAGAGATGCGTATAAAGAGAATGGATAAAAGAAGAGCAAAGGGGTTTTCCGTATAACTGTTGAAAGACATTTAAGACTTTTTATTCCCCACTCTTTCAAAGCAAAATTTTGGCAATTTTTAGCTCATGCAGTCTTCAGTCAGACCTAATTCCTCCCAGCTTTTTCTCCTGTCTGGAAAAGTTTTCTGCATTGCAAGAAGCCATCACCATTTCTTATCTAGGCAAGTCTTCTACGTTATTCTTTTGACAAAAGCACAGCTCTCCTCCTGGGGCAGAAGTTGCTCTTCCACCCGCTCCCTCCTTATTTCCTGACTTTAAACCAGTTTTCATGTTTCAAGTCTGGCAGGCTTTCTGGAGCTATTTGGAGGATATAGTGACTTGATGATTTCGCATTTCTTTCCCATCCCACTTTCTAGAGCTTTTTGCAAGAGATCTCCTTTTCTCGGGATCTCAGCATTCATTTCAGTTCCCAGGCTGAAGCAGGAGGACCAAGCAGGAGGCACATCTGTCTCTCACCCTCTGTGCTTTTGCATTCTGGTCGGCTCAGGAGGATTTTCCTCGATAAAATTAATGACGCAAACTCTTTCTTTTACAGGCCTCTTACTTTAAAAATGTGGACTTGAGGATTTTGTTTTCTTTTTGCCTCACATACGTGTAACTACACGTAAGTAGTTTCTGTTAGCTGCTGTTGGATCCACTATCCCAACAGATGTGGGGCTGCTGCAGCTCCATGTCTCCAGGTCCCTTGAGCAATGAGGCTGAAGGTGTACTCCCAACAATTTATTTTAATTTATACTTTCTATGCAAAATAATTTCTTCACTGCTTTAAAATATGGACAGTATGATGACAATATATATTTGCTTTACCCATTTAGAATCATAGAAGGGTTTAGGTCGGAAGGGACCTTAAAGACCATCTACTTCCAACCCCGCCCCCAGGTTAAAAGAACGCAGAGGAAGAACAGAAAGCCAATGTAACTTGCAACGAGACCAGGAGGAAGAACGAGGCACAGTGAGGCATGACGCAGAAGGCATATATACAGTACCTAATAACAAGAGTTTATTTGGTTTATGTGGATGTTGATATGTTTGGTCCAAAGAGGAATTTAAAAGCATCTTCATTAACTGAAGGGATCTTTCTCCAAGCAGGCCCACTTCAGTTTTCAGCCCGTAACCACGCTTCATTCCTGCGTAAGGTGTTTTTGAGGATCGTTCACACCAGTGTAAAATTCAGGAGACCAGCAGTGCCCGCAGACTTGATATCACCCATTTCTCTGTTCAGTGTAAGAGCAGTTGTTCCACTTATGTGAGTGTGAATACTAAGCCGGTTTAATTAGCTACCTGATTAGGCTCCCGGTAAGAACAAAGCCTAAGTTTTTATATTCAAAACATAAGGTGTTTTCATAGCAGTTCAGTCAGATGCGACAGGCTGCATTTCTTCCACGGGTACTTACAAGTGTCCTGTTCAGATGAGTATTTCTTCGGACCTTCTCGGACAACCTCCAACCATTCTGACAGTTCAGACTGAGTCCTGTGAGCCGTGGCGATGCCAATGGACAGATTGACATTTTCTCTTTCTGGGAGCAATCTGCTCTCATCCAGCAAAAAACAATGTGGTGTGTTAAGGAGCTCTGGGAAACGTGCCGGTTTTGAAAGATTGCCATTAGAAATGTTGCTGTTGATTTCACGCTAAATATCTTATTCAGCATACAGAGGCAGGGTTCGTTAAAAGAAGAACTTCTGACACTGTAAATACGGATCTGACTTGTTGTTTTTCCCCAAAAAGTCAGAAAAAAAGCAGCCTTCGGTATACAATGTTTCCCCACAAAGGGCAAGGGCTGTGCACGAGAAGGCAGGGCAACCGGTCGAATCTCAAGCCGTGCACTTGCTAGAAATGGGCAAATATTGAAAAGACACTGTGGAGATCCAAATGGCTTGTTTATGGAAGAATGAAAAATAAAATTTTAGGTAGTGTTTCAGATACATTTGGTTACTATTTACATACATTAGGTTTTCAGGTGTGGTCACCACGGGGCGTTCACAGAGTCGGCACTCGACATACGCTGCACTTGTCCATGAGGGGGCTGAAATGGGAACGTAAATGGAGAGTTATATTTATGTTGTGAGACACTTTGCCTTTTAATGCGTTCTGCTTGCAATAAATACTGTTTTTAGTGTGTCCATAAATGTGATTGGAATTCTGGATGTTCCCGAAAATTAGGACTTGCAGAAGACCATTTCATTTTATGTCTACTAGCAAACTACACCACATTGTAGGGAAGCATTGTATTAGACGAGCTAAAAGCAGAAGGAAAAGAAATGGTACAATGCTGATCAGATCTTTATTCTTCTTTTAGGCCCCTCTAGAAGCTGTACGGAAGGACAATAATGTCCCAGGAGGGAAAAAAAAATGCATGCCTGTGGTTAAAATACATGAATCAGAAGGGAAAAATCTGAATTGAAATTGGATCTGCTTACCAAAAAGAACATCTCTAGGTGGTGTGAAATCCTTGGATAAATGCACTTGGCACCTGAAAATCTATGAGCTGGATCCTGAGAGGGACGGCTGAAGTCAGTTAAGGCACTTGTCGATTTCACCAAGGCCAGAATTAAACTGGTGAGGAGCAACACAAACCTCTGAGTGTTTTCAGGTCCCTCTGAAATCCCAGTGATTGAGGGAACGTAGTTGTAAACATCAAAAGACAAACGTTTTAAGACTTGGCCAATGTAATTGATTTATGCTGCATGAAATACTTTTCCTAGTCACAAAGATTTAATCTCATGTTTATCTCACTTTGGTTTCCTTTTATTAAGATGAAGATAGCAGCCGTGTCCAAAGAAACACGTGATTTAGCTGGAGAAGTGTCTTTGACCACGTGTGACATTTACCCCAAAAAAGCCTTAGAGGTTACTCTGCTTCAGAAAATGGCACTGGAGAAACTGAATATCCCCAATCAAGTCTTGTTTCCAAGTTACAGTTTCTGTATCAGCAGTGCCTGTGGGCTGTCAGCCCGACAATACGTATGTGCAGAAACCGGGTGTGGGAAGAGTGGCGTGAAAGCTGCTGTCAGCGTGGACAGTTTCTTCGTTAATTCATGATGATGACAGAGACCCTGGAGCAAGAGTGCAAAACGATTTCTGTAAAGAGGGACCGAATAAATGGCAATGTTGTGGTTTCACAGGAAACACCTTGCTTAGCACAAATTAATTCTCTGATGTGTTCCTTGAAGGTGTGGTAGCAATGAGGATCCGTTCACAGGCCGGGCGGGTGCTCGGACTGTCGGAACAGGCTGCAGAGGTCACCCTGTTGTATGGTCACCCGGTGTCGTGGTTTAGGCCAAATCAGCTACTGGGGACCTGGGGGACCCCAGATGGGACCGACAGATGCTCCCCTCTACCCCTCTTCAAAGAGAGAGGCAGAGGAGGAAAAAGAGATGTATGAGTTTAGAAGGAACTAAACTACTTTCATGAAAAATTAATAATAAAATAATAAAAATAAATAATGAAATATATACAAAACCGTATCAAGCTCCCAAGATGACAATCACGACACCGGCTGGCACTGGGGCAGTCCCAGGCTGGACTCAGTGACAGACAGGAACTGGATTCAGGATCGGGATCAGAGGCAGACGAACAGACAGAGTCCTCCTCAGACGTCGGCCATTGAAGGAAGAGAGAGCGCTGACCCTTAAGCGCTGCTCGTGCCCCACGTTGGGTGCCATGCAGTCACCCTAAATACTTTGCCTGTTCCATCCACTTTCCCCATGAGGTATTTCAGTAACCCAGCTCTACCGCCACTAAGTGCTCACAGAAGGCAAATTTCAAAAAGTCATGCGTCCAAGTTGCCATGGAAACCGCCCTCTATCTTTTTACGCACAATTATTCTTGATGGATGCGTAAGCTAATCCAATCCGAGCAGAGGAAAAGTGTTGTGCGGACTCTCTGTCCCGCCACGGGCTATTAGTTGTGACGCTTGAACACCTGCAGAGAGCCCGCAGCGGGTAAAACAATGAAACAGCTGTTCCGAAAAGAGCTGTACGCTCCATGAATCGACTGTCAGCTCTGGCGGGGTGCAGAAGCTGTTGTGACGTCTTCCAGTGTGACCGCGCTCTGCTGCTGAAGTCACAGCGCCGTGATGTCAGCAGTGACTCCCCCTTCCCGCAAGGTGCCTTGTAGCCCTCGTGGGTCACCGCGTTCCCCGGGGCTGTCGGCAGCTTCATCCCCCGGGCTCCAGGGACGGGACCGGCACCAAGCGGCCCAGGGGCCAGGGCCAGACCGGGCAGCGTGTCCCAGTTTGAGGTAAAACAGGAGCAATTTTGTTCAGTAACTTCGCTTCTTAGCTGGGCCTCTTCTAACTGCTGAAATTAACTGCGTATTGTGCAGACAGTGTTCACTCTCTCAGAGTGATAAGACCAATGTCTATAGCTGATGCCCAGGCACGGTATGCAGAGAGGCTCTGCTTATACTCATTGCTATAACCCCCAATGACAGATAACTTTGTTATTTGCCCCGTTGGAGGGTCGGAAGTGGAAAAGCATAGTGGGGTCCCACCCGCAGGGAGGAGCGGGCAGGACAGGTGACCCAAAACTGACCAACAGGGTATTCCATCCCATCTGCCTCGTGCTCAGTAGAAAAGCTGAGGGATCAAAGGGTCAGTGCTCTCTCTTCCTTCAATGGCCGACGTCTGAGGAGGACTCTGTTTGTCTGCCTGTGATCCCGATCCTGAATCCAGATCCGGAATCCAGTTCCCGTCCGTCACTGAGTCCAGCCTGGGACTGCCCCAGTGCCAGCCGGTGACGTGATTGTCATCTTGGGAGCTTGATACGGTTTTGTATATATTTCATTATTTATTTTTATTATTTTATTATTAATATTTCATCAAAGTAGTTTAGTTCCTTCTAAACTCATACGTCTCTTTTTCCCTCCTCTGCCTCTCTCTTTGAAGAGGGGCAGAGGGGAGCATCTGTCGGTCCCATCTGGGGTTCCCCAGGTCCTCAGAGCTGATTTGGCCTAAACCACAACACAGTGGGATCCCTGCCTTCCCAGCCACGCAGCGATGGTGCATCTTCTTTTTCAGTGGGGCTAAGGTGATGTTGTACAAGTCCCCTGATTTTTTCATTCCTCATGGAGCTTCCAGTAACTTTGCCTAAAATTAGGGCCATTAAAACCACGGCAATCACTAAGAGCGAACTGGTTTCTGCTCATGATTTTGAGAGGTTTCTGCCTTGCTGCTTCTGCTGTGGTGTGGTTTGGCCAACGCTTGCTCAGCCCTTCGACGGAGCAGCAGGGCCAGAAGAACAAGCAGTTGGGGAGGGGTTCAGGAAAAAGGGACGCGCACTCCCAGGACCTCTGTACATTGCAGATGTCCTTTAGAAGGACCCTACCTCCGGTTTTCTGTTTATCCTCTTTCTTTCTAGCAACGACCCTTCAGGTTTACCACCTCCAAGATCTGTGCGGCAGCAGTCTGAAGGCACAGAAACGGATTTTATGCCTTTTTTACTTTTTTCACTCCGTTATGGATCCTAATTTTGTTCTATGGGCATGAAACATTGACACAGTACTGAGAACATGAGAAGTATTGTGCCTTTGCTTTTCTACAACTCCCAATCCAACAGAGCTTAACAGACAAGTGTAACACCAAGCTTTAAGACCATTCTCATAGACAACACCTTACTCAAGCTACGCTTCCTTCCCTCCTTCCCTCGCAGCTTCTGTAGGTTGTTCTCATTGAAGTCACAGTCCATCAGACAAACTGATGAGCTGTCCTCTGCTTTTCTGGAGTCTGGTGGTGAAGCTCTACAGTTGCCTTTGGATTTTGGCTTAAATTCCATCTGTGGTTATAATTTTTTCATTATAACTTACTGTCTGTGGCACATGTATGCTGACTGTAATTTTCCTTTTATTCTTCTCCCAAAACCTTATTTTGTACTCCTCCATATCACTGCTGTCACTGACTGCCAGCACTGAACTGAACTCAAATTCTTAGGGGGAACAGATCCAAGACAGGCTATGGAAAAGCATAGTTGATTTCCATTACTTGGTGAATGTATTTGGACGTTTCATCTAGAAGAAAGAGACTGAAATCTTTGTGTGATTTAAAGACCATTCTCACCTTTTTATTGATGTCTATTAACGCTGATTTAAAAAAAAAAAAAAAAAAAAAGTAGTTCTTCTGTGATAGCACCATGGCAACTCAAATGACTTTTATCTGACAGGGACCTCCCCAGAAGGCATGTGTGTGCACATGCACCTACGCATAACAGAATGGAGGTTTAAAAGAATGATATCATGTGAACCAAAAGCAGCATAGGCTATTGAGTATCGAGACGATGTCAACAAGATGCAAAAAATGAGGTTGATATCAGAAAAAGAAAAAGAAAAAAAATGGCCATTACCTTGCAAGGGACCTTGTAAAGGTCTCCTGTGTGCCCCTTCGCAGTGTGAGCCTGAGGCCGGGCTCCCACCTCTGCCCACCCGGAGACAGCGGGTGAAAACTCCGTTTGAGGCTTTTGAACAGGTGCACAAGTGCCTGAGAAACCTGCAGCGTATTTTCTGATGCGGCTTTTCAACACAGAGCACCTATTTCATTCAGCTTCGCCATAGAGAGGAGGACAAAGCCCATAGTTACACAGTCCTCGCCGCTGACCTCACGAATGAAATCACAGGACGGGCTGTGGGTTGAGAGCTCGTAGTTGCCCCCTCCGTGCTGCTTTCCCTGCCCAGCCCAAGTGGCCGCTCGCCCACCACCGGGGGTTCAGGGACAGCCGCGGGAATCCCTGCCGAGGGCTGCTGCACAGGCACAGGGTAAGTCCTGCTGAGGATGCTCGGGCACCGGGGCTGGTGCTGGCACGCGCGCTGTCCCTGCTCACAGCACGGGTCTGCAGGACTCGGAAAAGCTGCACTCAGGGACACCCAATTCTCACGCAGACGAACCCCGCTGTTCCCAAGGTAAACGGTGTCCCCGGACGAACTGTCGCCTTCACTCTATTTGGTTCTGCACACATCTGAGAGTCTGATGTAAATCTGACACAGCTGGGGTGTGGCTTTGGAGTGTTTGTTTCCTCTAAAACCTGCCCAAAGGACAGGGAAGGGAAGGGAAGGTTTCTTTATTGGAAAAGAACTCCTGAATTTTGTGCTTTAAATTAAGAAATAACTAAACCAAAACTGATGTCCGCACCAGACCTTCCCAGGATCGGGGATGAAGGTTGATGGAGAGCAGAATGTGTTAAGAAAGCATTTGGGTTTAAGTTAATACTGGTTAGGAGAAAAACTAAGAAAGAATAAAATATCTGGTTCAATTTTAATTTCAACTGGAAGTTTATGGATTGCAAGTCCACATCATTTACACTTATATATATGAATACATATAAGTGCTATAACAGTTGGATAAATTACAAAATAGAGCCCAAAAAGAGAAAGAAACTTGGAAGTTCAAAGTGCAGAAGCCTTCAGGGAAGGGAACGGCTCCTGACCAGGACAAAGGCACAAGCACAGACAGACTTAGAAGGAGATCAGACACAAGCAGATTAATTAATTGTCTGAAAAAAAACAAATCCTGTGGCAAGCCAGGGGTGGTGAAATCCCTGAGCCAGAAGTTAAAAAGATCAGCGCAAACCAAGGGGAAAGCAGGGAGAGCTGTGGGGGGGGTTAAGAGGGAGGAGGAGCCGCAGCCGCTCCCAGCGGGCCAGCAGCATCCCCGGCCACGGATCCGGCTGCTGCCGCTCCGGACCACGCGAGAGATCCCCCTGCGACAAACGGCACGTGTGTACCTGCAGGGCGCCCGTCAGCTCACCTGTAGCGGGCTTCGTATCACGCGAATCCGTTCAGATGACACACGTGGTGCATGCCTGATGCCTTCTTTAGAGTTTATGCCACCCGCACCTAAACTCAGGAAACAGAAAAAAAGAACGCTCTCTAATGAAGCTTTTGTCTTCCTTTCCTTTCTTCTCCGGTAATTGCATTTTCAGTCATCCACAACATGGTCTTAAAGGGTGTTCTTTTATAGTTTTACCTGATTTCCACAGAAAGCGGGGGAAAATTAATGCCTGCAATGTTGCCCTAAACCCCAGGCAACGTTGATTTTGGGAGGAGAGATATGTCCCTCCGCTAGCGGTTAGGGCAATTGCATTTTGCCTGTTGTGATTCTTCTTCATTTTTGCCCTATTATGCCCTCATGGTTCCCAAAACTCCAACCAGCCCTACAGATCCACTGTGCGTATAACCGTGAGCTGAAACATTCATTTGTTTTCCTAACTCTGCTGCGTTTACAGGTGACGGGTTTCGTGCAGGATTCTGGCCAAATTAATGAGGGTAACTTGAACGGGCTCCTGCAGCCTTGAAGGAGGCAGGTCCGTCCCGGCTCCGGGCAGGAGAGACATCCGCGCGCTCCCGCTCGAGCCCGTCCTGCGCAACTCCCATCCTTCCCGAGGCTGATGGCCGGGAGGGGAAGGGAGGGGTGGCTCTAACCGAAGGGAGCGTTTCCCAGGCGTTGCTTCTGGCACCTCTGGAAAGGTGACTGCAAACTCTGAGTCTGAAGCAGACACCGGTTCTCCGAAAGTCACCGCTGCTCGTCTCTGCTGCCCGTGGAGCCGACGTGGGGGCGGAATGACCCCTCTCCAGCTGTCCCAAGCCACAGTCCCTGCGTCCCACGGCTGGTTGTTCTTCAGCTTCCTCTCTGCCTCTGCCACAAGCACAGAGGTCAAACTTGACCTCTGCAGAGCATGAAGGTGCACAATAAGTGCTCAATGACATGGTCAAAATCCCACCTTTTTAAAAAAAATCCATCATTTTCAGATTCTGAAATTCAAGCATTTTATTTAAGAAATGCTCAAAGTTGAGGAATAAAATCATCAGCCATTTTTGAAAATGTAACCTGAAATACACGTTGCTGATTTTATCCTATGCAAAATATCATGACCGAAGTTAAACAGTCCATTTAGTCAAATAGTAGAAAGATACACGGAGAGAGCAACTTGGGAGCTTTCATCTCTCCACGCACTGGGGACGTAAGGCTCAGTGACGCCCCACTCTGGGCATCCTCTTCTGAAACAAGGGGGCACACTTCATTTCCCCAGAGAAGCAGGACACAAGGGTGCAATCAGTTCTCGTTAGTGCACATCATAGTAGGAGCAAAGAAAGCCCTGCGGAGCAATAGACATTCCCTGGAAGTCTTTAAACCACTGTATCCCATGAAAGAAACGAATGCGGAACAGTATTGACTCAGAGAACTTCTGGAATATACCTGCTTTAACCTGATGCGGTGTGTCCTCAGACCCCGCTCTAGTGAGATCCACTGTGCCCCGTCCAATTAATCTACCTTCATCGTAAAATTCATATTGGCGTGTCCGACAACAAAATCTCTCGGCCATCAAAACCCAGTACAATTCCTCTGGTCAGTGCGTGAACGGTGGAGTGCTTCTGAGCTGGATGGACATCACTGCGAGGTCTTTTTTGGTAGCGCCCTTCTGTGCCCTCCTCACAAGACAGGAACTTGTGGCTGTTGAGACTAACTTAGCGTCTTTGTCAAGTGTGCACAAACTTCCCTATGGCCAAAAAAGGTTCAAACTTAGAATACAAGAGCCACGCACTGTAATAAATGCTAGATTCATAATACTCACTGAGATATTTTTTGAGCTCAGCATTTGTTTACTCAGTTTTATTTATATATTTATAATTTAAAATCGGAATATAATGGGATTCACGCCAAAGCAGAAATCGGTTCATTAGCATGTTTTATGTGGCAGAAAGACAAATTATATTTTTTGAAGCAAAATGCAGTTAAACAAAACGTACATTTCTACAGAGAGTACAGCATCTCTACGCAGTTAATTTTCTCTTTACATGGCAGGGAACTTGTAACAACCCGTTAGGTTAATTTTCCTTGGACTCCTTCAGGTGAGGCTATATAGCATAACTCACCTTTTTATATTTGTCACTGCTGGCTGAGAGTTGTGGCTTGGTAATTCAGGGAGTGTACTGTGAAAAAAAAAACTCCGAAATTAAGAAAAATTGAGTTGAAGAGAATTGTTGAAGCCGGAGACAAAAAACTACCTCAGGCTTCAGTTGCTTTGAATTGGCACAAACTTGCCTCCACAGCCTTGTCTTATGTTGAACACCAGAGCTCTCCTCTGTCATGGTCTGGGTGAAAACGTCTAGTTTCCCAGATCTGTCGCTATCCTAAAAATCTGCCTTCGTTTCACAGCTACGTAGTCAAAAGTTACCCTTGCGAAAGCCGCCAGGACACAAGGATTTAAACAGAAACATTGCCTCCGAGGAGCAAATAAGAGTATTCCGCTTTTCCTCTCCGTCTTCTGACCAACAACAGACTCTCCCAGCGTTTTTGAGGTTGCTTTGTGTGACATCTCTCTTCCTCTTCCATCCCAGACCCACGGGACTGCCGGGCTCCCGTCACCGTGTGACCGGGTAATCAGGTAACCGCTCCTTTAGCCAGAGGATCCGGGCGTGCGGGAGCATTCCCCGCGTTCCCTGTTCCGCTGCTCGGGAGCTGAATCATATGGGGCAACAGAGCAAAGAAGATTTTGCGAAAGTGATGAAAACAGTTGGAATCCTTCTGAAAGCCGGTTTGGCCATCAGATGAAGTAAGGTCAAGGGACCTGCACAGGTGATCCAGTTTTTAGGAATAAAATGGCAAGATGGACACCATCACATCGCACTGGATGTGATCGACAAAACAGCGGCTATGTCTCCACCGACTAGCGAAAAGGAAACCCAAGCTCTCTGAGGCACTGTGGGTTTTTGGAGGATGCATATCCCAGAGGACACTCTGACTGTGAGCCCTTGACATCGAGTGACCCAGGAGAAGAACGATTCTAAATGGGGCCCTGAGCGATGACAAGCCTGAGAGCAAATTAAACGGGAGATTTAAACAGTCCGGGTAGGACAAGACGTTAAAGACATCCATACATCCCAGCCGAGAGCTGGGAGCCTCTGGCAGAAAGCACCAGGGGAGGCTCGAGGTCGACCCTGGGGGTTTTGGAGTCGGGGGTACAGAGGATGGGCAGCCCGCTGTAAAACAGCTGAAAAAGAGGTACTGGCAGCGGATGAAGGGGTTCGAGCTGCTTTGGAAGCGGTCGGTACGGATGCAGAGCTCCTCTTGCACCTCGAGCGCAGGTGCTCAAAGAAAGGGTCCCCACCACACATCACACAACTGATGCTCCCTGGAGCAAGTGGGTTGCGCCGATCATGCAGTGGGCTCGAACGGGAAACCCCAGTCGCCCAGGGATTCTGGGAGGGACCACAGACTGCCCAGAAGGCAAAGATTTCGGACTATGGCCATAGGAGGAGGTGACGCGTGTGGAAGAGGCCCCACCGCTGCCCCTAAATGAGGGTCCTTCCACCCGGTGCGCGAGAGCCAATCAACACGCGGAGGAGAGACACTTGTTTTGATTTCAGTTCTGCAGAATCGGGTGCTGGGCGCTTAACAGCAGCCAGCACACCACTCCTTTCCAACCCCCCAGTATTTATAACGATAAAACACAGCGGATGGGCCAATAGTGGCTCATTCACCACTCCTACACGCACCTAAGCTCATGCTTACAACATCTGGGGAGGTTACCTGATTTGCATGCTCGCTATTCACAAAGGGGGTGTCTTTGAGCACTATAATTACCCCAGGTCAGTTTGGGATACACTCTTGGCTCGAATTTGGCCCGGGAGTTGTATTTTGCTGTCTTACGCCTCAGCCAGCGACTGCAAAGGAACAGGCACGGCACACAGTGTTGTCTCACTCCCTGGTCACGGTCAGGGATGTTCCCCTGCGGGACCACGTCCCAGACCAAACTTCTTGATAAACTTTTAACTCTGTTCTTCAGACGTGTGCACCGGGACCCCGCGCCTCCCATGAGCGTGCAAGGGTGAGTGTGCACCGGGACCCCGCGCCTCCCATGAGCGTGCAAGGGTGAGTGTGCAATGGACTCTGTAACCCCGGTGAGTGTGCAAGGCTGAGTGTGCACCGCGTCCCTTCACCCCCCCGGGGTGCACGTGGGTCCACAGTGGCGGATGAGCAGCACCAGGCATGCAAGCCCCGCCCACCACCACCACCTCTGATTGGCTGCCTCCCCCTCGGCCCTGCCCCTGTTGCCGGGCGGAGCTCCGGCAGCTCACCAGTCAGCACCACGCTGCCGTCAGGCGGACGGCGCAGCCAGCCAATGAGAAAGGGCACAAGCGCAGCAGGGAGGGGCGGGAGGCAGCCACGTGTAGGGGGCGGGACCAGCTGCCAGTGGGCGGGCCGTGTGTGTGAGTCCCAGCCAATGGGAGTGCGAGGGGGCAGATCCGAAGCCTCACCGGGGCAGGGCTGGGGGCGGTGCGTGAGGCGGCAGGTGAGGGGCTGCGACTTCAGGGGGCACCCGGGGGGGTCTGGGGCACCCCTCGGCTTGTTGGGGGCATCCTGCAGTGACTCTGTGTCCCGTCCCGTCCCGTCCCCCCCAGGATGTTGCAAAAGAACAACGTGAAGTGCGGCTCCTCCAGGCGGGCTGAGGTGACCACCCCTCTGGATGTGTTCCCTTGGCGGGGGCTTGGGGTCCCCCCGGCCCCCATTGGGGGTGTCCCCATCGCTGAGGGGGGTCTTGGGGTTCCCCTGGTCCACTTTGGGAGTGTCCCCGTCCCTGAGGGGGGTCTTGGGGTTCCCCTGATCCACTTTGAGAGTGTCCCCGTCCCTGAGGGGGGTCTCGGGGTTCCCCTGATCCACTTTGAGAGTGCCTCCCCCCCACCATGACACCCTCCCCACCCCCCTGCCATGCCAGCAGCGCAGGGTGCTGCCCTCCCAGCAGGTGCGCCGCAAGGACCCCCCCACCTCGGATGCCCCTCAGCTCTCCAAACGCACCGACCGGGCCTCCGGTAAGGGGGAGCCTCTGCCAGGTACGGGGTGGGGGACAGGGACCACGGGGGGCGGCAGGAGTGGGGGTGCCGTGGGGGGGAGTGGGAGGGCCCAGACACCTGAGCCCCTTGTGGGGTTGGGGGGGGAGTGGGACGCCTGGATCCTGGGGGTGGGGGGGGTGGGGGTGTCTTATGGAGGAGGGTTATGGGATCCCTGGATGCCTGGGACCCATGGGGGGGGTCATGGTGTCCCCAGGGTTGTTTGTGAGGGTGTCCTTCCCCGACCCTCCCTCCTCCCCCTGCAGAAGCTGGGCAGGTGCCCCTGGAGCCCCCCAGCACCCTGCTGGCCCTTCCGCCACCCATGTGAGTATCAGGGGGGAGGAAGGTGACACTTGGGGGTCATGGGGACAAACTGGGGGGTGGGGGAAGGCACTGGGGGTCCTTCCCAGGGACCCTGGAGTGAGAGTGGGGCCAGGGTCCCAGAGACCCCATAGGTGGTGGTGGCTGGCACTGGGGACCCTGGGGTGATTCGGGAGAGGGTGTCTTGGGGTTCTCTGGGTGACCGTGGTGGGATCCCGGGACCCTGTGGGTGGCACTGGGGGGGTCCTGAGGACTGTGGGGTGATGGGGGGGGGGTGTCCTGCGGACATCCTAGGTGATTGGTAGGTAGCACTGGAGCCCTCTGGGTGGCAGTTGGCATGGTTGGTGGCACCAGGGTTGGTGTTGACTGGGTGTGCATGCCTGTTTTCCCCCCGCAATGGAGTGTCCCCACAGTTGATGGGTGCCCCTGCCATTGTGTGTGTGTGTGTCCCTTGCAGACGGGCCTGCTCCCTGGAGGACTTCGAGATAGGGCGGCTGCTGGGGAAGGGCAATTTTGGGACTGTCTACCTGGCATGGGAGAGGAGCTTGGAGTTCCTGGTGGCCCTGAAGGTCATCTACAAATTCCAGGTGGAGAAGAATAGACTAGAATACCAGCTGCGGTGGGAGATCGAGATCCAGGGCTGCCTCAGGTAAGGAGGGGCTGGGGGGAGCCCTGGGGTGATGGGGCAGCGGGGGTCCTGGGGACCCTGAGTGGTGGTGGGTAACACTGGGGGGGACCCTGGGGACCTGGGGATGCCAGTTGGGGCAGCCTGCGTCTCTAAACTACTTCCATGACCCACGGCAGGTGTTCCTCATCCTGGAGTATGCCCAGCGGGGGAAGGTCTACATGGAGCTGCAGCACTACCAGCATCTTGAGACCACCCTCTTGAGAGCTACTGTCCCACTGTGGCATCCACCCCTGTGCAAGAGGGAAACGTGGAGTTGAGGGACCCCAGGAGGTCTGGAGTTGCCCTCACCCCGCCCCATTTCGCTCCCTCCCCCCAAGGTGATGGAAGAGATCTGTGTGTCTGTGGAGTCTGGGGGTGCTCTGCTATGAGCTGCTGGTCGGGCAGCCTCCCTTCAAGGGCATCTTCAACATTGAGAGCTGCCAAGACACCACGAAGGTGGGGACCCCCCACCCTACCCACCCCTGGGTGTACACCTCTGCATCTCATAGCCACCCCAGGGACCCTCCACTCACCCCCTGGAGGACCCTTGAGATGCCTGTCCACCCCCAGGAGCCACCCCCAGGACCCCCCACCCAGGATGACCCCCTACACTTGTATTTCGTCACACTTTAGGCCTTTCCTCTGCTACATTCCACACCTCTTTTCCACCCTCTGCCCCACATTTCTTAAAGGAGAGGGACACTTTGGGGGTTTTAATTTTTTACAATGAAAAGGGGTAAGTCCCTCCTTTCGTAATGCAAGCGCCTGCCAGCTCCACTGTGCTTCATCAAAGCTGGAGAGCAATTCATTCAATTCTTCTGCATTGACCGATTGCCTAGTGCTAGATTTGTAATTCCCAGTTCCGGCATCTGAGCATGTTGTCGAACAACTTAAACAAAGAGCTTAAAAATACTGTCTGAAAGTGTGTGGCTTTGTAAAACAAAACTGGATTATATTTTCAGCCTCACGCACTGCTTTGCCAGCTGCCTGCCGTGCCAGGACTGGGGGCAGGGGTGGAAGAAAAAGGTTTCCTTGCAGCAGAGGGAAGATCTCTATCTCTCACGCAAATAGTAGGAATGACGTTGTCTTGGAAAGCAGGTGTTGTTGGCACGTGGTCAAAGCTTGCTCATGCAGCACAGAGTTTCATCACAGTTTCATTGGAGTCAAAGCTCCCTCTCTCCTGTTCCTTGCTCAGCTGGCGTAACGACCTGCTCCCGCTCGTTTAGAGTTATTTGCAGTATTGGCACCGGGCAACACACCAGTGCCGTAGCTGTATCTCAGTTCTCGGGCACGTGAAGCCCGGCGGTGCCGGTGTTACAGCTATATCCGCTCGGCTGTGTGACCCAAAGCGGCCAGATTAAAACCGGCGCCAGCCCGGTGACACCTCTGCCGTGCTGTGCCGGCGTTCCTTACGAGTGGAGGGCGTAGCTCATTATTTTGGGAGTTTCTGTCCTCGGAAGGACAAGAAGGAGTTGTTTACAGGGAACCGACTTTCTCCATGTTAGCGGTAGCTCAGTGGTGGGAACAGAATTCAGCTCTTCACTGTCTCTAAGTTTGATGCAATGAGTGCATCTTATAGACAGTGACACATTTTAGGTAAATTGGAAGGATACAAAACCTTCTCTTTTCATCACAGGGATACACAGTAGCTGTTTGGGAGAGATTTGTATGTGAATCCAAACCGATGCACAGTTGTGAGTTGAGGTGATGATAGCTTTGTTTGCTTTGGCTTCAATTTTTGGTCTTACTTAAGACAAATCTGGGAAACGTCTGGGCCGTGTTAGCAATGTTGTGTGACCTTCTAGATTGTAGCCGCTCTGACAGAGAGGGAACTTACACAGATGCATCTAAAGATATAGGTTTATTTAGTGGAAAGAAAATAGCTGTAGAGGCGACTAACTCCCAGGTCTGAAGCTTCTCCTCGGTTAGGATGGAAAACACGTGGCACGTAACAGTACGTGTGTGACGCTGGTGCCTACGAGAGAAAAGCTGTACCCATGAAAAACAGAAACTGATTATGGAAGGGAGCCGGGGTGTACGGCTATTGAATAGCCCCTGTTGGGGGCCAGGATCTGTATTCCTGAAGATGTAGATGCAAATCCCTATTTTCATTTTAGACAAAGCAGCATCAGAACTTTGATCCCACCTTGAGAAATCCCTGCTGATTGAGGTAAACTGGTACTTGTCTCTCCTTGACCAAGGATGCTTTCCTGGACTGAGATATTCTTTCAGCAAGTTAGTTTAAAGGAATCTAAATTTTCCAGTGAAAAAACCGCTTTGTCTCTAGAGGCTCAAAACTCATCTTCGTTGGGTTTGTTTATAAAAGTATTCTGAAAGAAGAAGGCTTGCCTTACCACAGGGGAACAAACTGGAAGTGCCAGACTTCTGTTTGGCCTCTCTCTTCCTCCTGCAAAGGGAGTCTCTGTGAAGCCATCACTCACTTCACTGAAGTCTCTTTCAGGCAGCCGAATAGACAAGATCATTGAAAGATTGCGTCCCTGGCCAAGAACCCAGAACGTGTGCCTGTGACACGCTCAAAGTCTATTAATCAGGGTAGAATTTGAACCTGTAAAAGTGTTGTCCCTGTGTCTCTGAACCCAAATAGAAGCATACAAAAATTGTTTAACCTGTAGCAGTACATAAGTATTTTGCAAGACAGTGGTGACACGGCCAGCAAAGTGTGAAAGCATTTTAGGTAAGGAAGAGGGTGAGGTGTGAACTCAGACACGTGTGGCGGATTTTGGGGAGCTCCCGAGTGCAGAAGGTGCGTGGTAAAGAGCCAAGGCCACCGCGGACCGCGACCAGCAGCGCTCGCTGGGCTGTGCCCCGCAGCCAGCTGGGGATAGGAGTCAGGAGACCAGCGGTTGCGTCTGTGTGGTGGGAGATGGTATAAGGCGCGGGCACAGGCCACCAGCAATCAGCGGGGCTTAACGAGCGCATCCAGTCGTGGTTTAGAGCTTGAAATGTGGCCTGATCCGTCCGCCGACTGAACACTGCCATCGCTGCCACCTCCCGTCCCCCGACCGATGGGTGTATGGACAGATGTGCTTTCACAGCTGTAAATACAGAGAGTAATTCCTTTGCAACAACCTGTTATAAAAGCCCCTCTTCTTCCCAGGAAGCTGCCTTCGAAGTAGGTAGACAAAAAGGTTGATTATTTTACAGTTTGGCTGTAAGGAATGAGGTTTGCACTCCGTGCTTTATATATCTGTGTTATTAGCAAAGTTGCACTGTGTACTCTCCCATGAGGTTTTAAGTGGAAGTTTAACATGGCATTTTTTAATATTTTACTGAAAGATTGAATGATTGGGCTGCATCCAAGGAGTAAATTAAATTGTAGCCTGGCAGCCAAATCGAGTACCTGGTCTTGAAAATGAATTAAAATGTTGATACCTGAAGCCAAAAAAAAAAAAAGATGCACAAGGGACTTTTTCTTTTTTTGTTTTAATCAAATACATTTCCTCAAACTGCTGATTGCAAGGCAGAAACTGCATTTCATCTTTGATGTAAAAATAACTGGTTGTATATTTTAGTTAAAGAGTAGCTGCGCACCTCCTGGAAAACTACTGCCTAATATTTGTTTTGAACAGATTGCAAAATACTACATCAAGTTTGCATGCGCTGCCTGATTTTATTTTAAGGGAATCTTTTTTTTTTTCTAAATAAGCATTTTCATTTACTCTCCTAAAGCTTTTAAAGCAACAGCTTTTATCCTCCATGAGACAGGTATCTCCCGGGACCTCATTATGAAAACAGTACTTGAAATAAAAGATATTTTCAAATAACAATCATTTAAAAGAGCGACAAACCCCACAGGCTAACCTGTGGTAGCGCATAAGGAAGCTGAAGGTGTGCTGGGGATTGTGTACCCAACTTCTGGTAAGAACAGATTCATTGGTAGCGGTTGCTCATTACGAGAGATGCTATTGGAAGATGGGTGGAAATTTATTGTCAACAACTCTGAATTTCATTTTTCACTCCACAGAAACTTTTTCTCCTGTTACTGATGGGAAAATGATGTGGGGGAAGAGACCATCATTCACGCTGCGCCGGTTTGCTCACTTAGCTGAGCCATCAAACCCCACTGAACTGCGAGTTGCTAAAATGAGCTGCTGGAAAGCTGTGAGCGCGTCTCATGCTCGCTGTGGAGATAGCGGCGGTGTCTCCGCAGGTGACTCAGCTCTCCGCTGTCCCATCCTTGTCGGGGAGTGCCGCGCTCTGCCCATCTCCACAGACGGAGCCGGTGGCTGGCGGAGTGAGCCTTAATTCGGGCATGGCAGTGAGATGCCTGAAGGTGTGGAGGATTGGTCTGGACCTGAGTGTCCCGAGAACTGTCAAACAGAAACGCTGTGGGCTGCTCAGGAGCCGAACCACGGTCTCCCGACGGCCGCAAGCAACAGGGCCTTCGGTGACACTGCTCCGCAGCGCTGGCTTTGCCACGAGCATGGCGCGTCAAGGTCATCACCTGGAGATTACAGGGTTAGATGTTGGTATCTGGGACACAGAGCCTCCCTTATTTTCCTCAGTGTAGAAGCCGCGGAGTCTGGAAAGCAGGTAATTTGCCTGACTTATGGCCCCTCCAACTCTTTGCCATGCAGTCATTTTCTCAGAATATAAATTGAAGTCAAAATTCTCTGTTCTGTTTTCTGCCATCTGGCCGCAAAGAGTTTGTTCTGTTTTGTTGCTTTTTTTGTTCTGCTTGTTTCTTTTGAGGGAGTAATATATGAAATACTGTGCCGGCTGCTGGAATCTCTTAACCTGTCCTATCTCCAAGCGCCTTCTCACGCACATCCATGTGAGCGAAGAGTTGACATCCACGGTGTAAATTCAGTAGAAAGGGCTGGAGAGTCAAACTCAAAACAGCAAAAGCAATTTATACGGAATGGCAGCACGGCCTGTGTTCTTTCCTCCCTAGAGAAAATTAGTCTGTTTCTGAGTCCCTGCCAGCTCCTGGCGTGGTTTTATATACGAGATCAATACCGGGGAGAGAAACCATTATTCTCTCCTGGGGGGTATTTCCTGATGTAAATATGGCAGCTGGGGGAGATCATAAGGTGATAAAGCCTCCTTCTGCCTCTCTGTTAATTGTGGCATTCTTGGATTTACAACTTCCAGCAGTAGATTTCTAGCCTCTAAGTTTACCTCTGTGATTTTAATCTTTTCTTTGCTTAATATCCTTGTCTCTTACCTGCAAGAGTTATCCTTCTGTATGGTAAACAGACTAAAAGTTGATTTAAGATCTCCCTCTTACCTCTTTCTTATAGGTATTGCTGAATTTTCTAACTCATTCCTACTTAGCTCTTTCTTTTTTAAAATATTAACAAGAGGGCAAATTAAAAAAAAAAAGATATTTTCAAATGTCTCCCGACACAAGTATTTTTTTCTCTAATAGTATTTGCTGACTCAGTCTCTTGTTATGTAGTGGTCTGTTTCTTTTATTCATTTTCTCTCATGTGCAGTTCTTGCACTCCATGCGCTACCGCACATTTTAAGGATTTGATCAATGTTATAATATCTGATATGATACTAGTGCTGTATCACTTTCAATCTTCTTAATGTGTTCAAAACACAGTAAAAGCAAGGGGGCTTGATATCAAATGATATCATTAGCTAGACTAACCCCTCCATTTCGGTAGAGCTCTTCTGCATTAAAACACAAAGAAAAGTTAAACACGTTTGTCTCAAAGAAAACCATTAAATATTTATCAAACTTTTATTTATTGTAATTGATCTTTTACAGCACAACAACTTAAAAAGGCATCCACTACATCCTCTGCACTCAAGTTTTTCCAGGACTCAGAAAGCATGTTAATTAGGTGTATGTAAATCTTTCAATATTTGAAAAAGTAAGACCAAAAAAAAAGATCAGACCAGTAACATGTTTTCAGGATAAAAACCACTTTCACAATTCTCCGTCTTGTAGAACATGATGAGGATGACCAAAAATTTCATTGAAAAATGTAACTATGTTCATCCTGGACTCAAAATAAAATACCTTATATTTCAGGTATAATAGTATATACCATCTTGTCTTGCAAAAAAATAATGTTTTTCAGTTAACATTTCATCCCCACCTTTCCTTCTGTCATGAATTTGTGCTTGCCTTCTTGCTTATTCAAATCAACTTGCAAGAGGATTAATTGCGTAGTTTGAGTTCAGGGTGAGTGTTAGCTTCAACTCTAACTTTATAAGAACATAATAACCTGTCTGTATCAAATGCAATGTTACTGTTGAAGCATTGAATGCATTTCCCTTCTTCCTTGGTATTTCTTGCAAAGTGTTAGATACTGCTCCACTCACCTAGAAAGCATCAACAAGAACAAGAGTAACACACACCCCCCATGAATGTGGCATGTTAGGAAAGTAAGCTCATCTGTTATGGAGGCTTGTAATACAACACATGATCTTTTGTTCTCTGTTTTTCTTTGTAGTCATTGACAATAGGACCAATTGGGAAGTAGTCTGCTACTACGATGTAGAATTTGTGGAGTGGTTTTTATTCAAGAGATTTGCATTTTACAACATAGCACAATGTGTTTTCTCTGTAGTTATTTTTAAAGTGTAGTCCTAATTTGGGTACATCTGCCCAGATTTTGTGTTGGTGAATGGTTGCTTGGAAAATTATATAGGTGACTGCTTAAGCGTGGTTTCCAATCAGTCCGGTTTACTGCAGCGATTTAATCTTCCGTACCCAATGATTTTAATCTGTGCTGCATTGCCAGCCTGTTTAGCTTGCAAAGATCAACACCTTTTGAAGGCTGGTAGGAACTGGTGGAAAGCAGAGGAGCTGACAGAAATGTTGGAGGACACGACATGTAAAATCAATATTTATAGTTGACAGCCGGTCCTGAAAGCACTTCACTCAGTACAGCTCAAATGTTCATGATCCTCAGCTGTCATTCAAACTGAAGGTGCACATTCTTATCCAGAGAGGTGGGAAGAGGCAAAGTGCAGTGGTACCTCGATGCATTGCTATTTTCAAAGATGTTTGTGGGACAAGTCTGAAGATAGACATATGTGTAATATTCTTCTGAAAGCAGTTAAAGACAAATGTCCACCGATGACGGAAAAGTAGGATGCTAAATCCTGTGAGGTTTTACTTCTTTAGCTCTTTCCATTTCAGTATTGTATCCCATTGCAAAGTTTTGATTTTTGTTACTGGTATAATTTTTAAGTGGGATGTTGTTGGTCCTAGTGAGTGACCTGGATCAACGGCATTGGACTGAAACATAAGTAAGTACACTTCCTCTTGTGGGTGGACTAAACAACAGAAGACTCACAAAATAGACTCTTTGCATTTATTAACAAAGGGTCTCTACAGACATCAATGAGAGCCGTATTCACATATGGTGGGGGCTGAGGTAAGGCATTATCAATGCTCCATTCGTTGTCTTCCTCTCCTGAAAAGCTGCGGTGGTACAACGGCAATGTTGGTGCACCACACGTTCACTGAGCAGAGCAGATCTGCCTGTGGCATGGAAGAGTTTGGAGCCCCAAACACCACTTTGTGACCGGAAATGTCAGTCCCAACTGTTGCTGGGGAAGGGGGGGTCTGTAAATGAATCACTTCTGCCCTGTTAGGTGGAAAGAAGAGTATCTTGTAGGTGGTTTTTTTTAGGGGGAAAGAGAACTCTGACTTCACAGGTGGAGGCTGGTGTTGCGAAGTCAGCCTGCCCACGAAGATAACTGCCCTGGGCTGCCTGTCAAAAGTTGGTCCTTAGTAAATGTCCCTGTTGTAGTGTCCTTTCCCATTGAGGTCTTTCCCCACACCACATCTTTATGTTGGATTTGGAAGGAATAGATGCTCTGCTGTATCTGTTTTGTCAATGGCATCTGCTGCATTCGTACATCTGCCCTTTTCCTCGTTAATATGTGCTACATCTCCCACCGTTGCCTTTTCTCTTCTGTTGAGGAGACAGCACGTTCCCTTCCCCAGGTGTGGTTCATATATCGGGACTCTTAGTGTGCTTTCTAAGGTGTCAGGTATTTTATATACCGCCTACTCATTTGAAAACGTCTTTCTCATCTTCACTGGACCACCAGCAGGTTTTAGTCTCTAATGTTAAGAGCTTATCTGTGGCGGGCAGTGACTTGGTCCTTTTGATAAATTCGGATTTTTTCTTGGAAAGCGCAGATGCCCTAGCTGTTCTCACTGCATGGCCAGAAACGTGATGCGCTGAATGTCACAACCCGGCCAATATCTTTTGTTTACTCAGAGCGACTGAGTGACACCCCATGGCCCAGGGCTTGGCCACTTCAATGAGCTGAGGATTTGTTATCCTACTGCAGTGCACTAGAAGCAACAGTTCTCAGCGTTAACCTATGTCACATTGCCTTCACCTTGCACCTGTAACTGCCTTTCAAATTTGACTACAGTTGTACCTTGGGAAAAGAAAACATGATATTTTTGCTAGGAAGGAAAATCAAACAAACAAAATAGTAATGAAGCAGAGAACATTTCTCTCTAAATATGTTTGGAGTAACATTCAGCAACAGAACAAGAGAAGTGCTTCAGGGAATTTTAGGTATAGGTAAAGGAGTGTTTGTCATTGTAGTCTGCAGCTCCGGAGCTAAAGCACAGCACAGCACAAAAATGCTGTGAGTTGACTCCACAAATGTTTTTTTTCTGAAAGGATTAGAAGACTTTTTGATGTTTTCTTTTGGTCTCATGGCTATAGCAGTGGTTTGCAAATGTTAACAAAATCCCAGAAACAATTCCAATGGAGAAAAACAGAGGCTGGAAATAAAGTGTCTGAGTGTTTGTGAGGTGATATGTTGCAGCAAATAAAGAATCTCACTGCTGTGCATGCCAAAACCTCTACCTGCTAAGTGAAATGGGTACTGGATGCCTGGTAACTCCTCAAAGCTTGTATAGCTTTTTAAATACTAAATTTTATGCAGTCTGAGATTATTAAAACTGTATCCTGGGCTGCATCAAAAGAAGTGTGGCCAGCAGGTCAAAAGAGGTGATTCTGCCCCTCTACTCACTCTCGTGAGACCCCACCTGCAGTACTGCATCCAGCTCTGGAGTCCCCAACACAAGAAGGACATGGACCTGCTGGAGCGTGTCCAGAGGAGAGCCACGAGGATGATCCAAGGGCTAGAGCACCTCTCCTATGAGGAGAGCCTGAGAGAGTTGGGGCTGTTCAGCCTGGAGAAGAGAAGGCTCTGGGGAGATCTTACTGCAGCCTTCCAGTACCTAAAGGGGGCCTACAGGAGAGCTGGGGAAGGACTTTTTACTAGGGCATGTAGCGATAGGACGAGGGGGAATGGCTTTAAACTAGAAGAGGGCAGATTCAGATTGAACATTAGGAAGAAGTGTTTCACTCTGAGGGTGGTAAGGCACTGGAACAGGTTGCCCAGAGAGGTTGTTGAGGCCCCATCCCTGGAGGTGTTCAAGGCCAGGCTGGACGTGGCCTTGGGCAACCTGGTTTAGTGAGAGTTGTCCCTGTTTATGGCAGGGGCGTTGGAACTCGATGATCTTCAAGGTCCTTTCCAACCTAAACCATTCTATGATTCTATGATTTGTTTCTACGAAAACATTGATTGTGTGAAGGTATTCTGTAGGGTCTGCTTTGCTCTGCAAACTCTCTGCTTAGACAAAGAGCTTTTGCTGGGGAGGAGGAGGATGATCCCAAAGGGGAGGAGTGGGGTTTCTGTGAAGGTGACCATCCCTGTGTGAGCTCCCACCCCTTTGCTCCGGCTAACACCATGGTTGCACCGATGGTAGATGGCCCTTGCCGGCACTCTGACAGAGGAGGTCCATGCAGCAGTTCCCCCGTTTCCTCCTTGTCCTTTGTGCCAGGAGCAGTTAGTATGGATTGTGGACATCAGATCAGCTCTGAAATTGCTGTTCAACTTTCCTCCGTCCAGGCAGAATGGCAAATACCGGTACCGTCGGGTCAGGTTGTCTGTTAGCTGGGGAATTACAGTGACGTTGCGCTACGTATTTGAGAGCTGGCTCTGAAGGTTCTCTGCTCATATTAATGCTCTTTGTCATCTCAGACATGTGTATTTAGTCACACAAATTACTTGTTTTCTGGAGCTGCTCCACCTTCATTTCCAGCCATGCAAGCAGTATTTTCACTTAATATTGCAAGTGAACCCTACCAGCTGTCATGTATGACATTTCAAGGTCAGCTATTTAGACCGTAGCTGGTTGGCCCTTTGCTTATGCACATCCCATGTAAAGCTGGGGGAAATGCGTGTGGGCAGGGAGGATGCTTGAAGCACATGTCTGCTCTACACGGGGGCTTGACAGACCTCTTCTGGTGGGTACCAGGTCTCGGGATGGGGGAAGGTCCTCAGGTGGTGGGTTGCCACTTTCCTAGTTTGAGAGTGACAATTTGTGTAACTCTTCTCTTCCGACCCTTGCATTTTCTGCAATCCGACTTTGAACGTTTTTATGTAGTTACATTCATCTGAAATCTCAGCAAGCAGAATGCTCATTTAGGGTGTTTGGGGGTTATTTCTTTTTTCACAAAGCAGTAGCACAAACAAGGCTGGTCATCATATTTGTGTTGTGAGTTGGGCCTGTGAGATTCCTGGAATTCTTTCCATTAAGGGCTTGCTTATCAGGGCACTAAGTGGTATTTCCCCTAAAAATGTATTCTTATTTATACTGTTTATGTCTGGGTTTGTTTCATTGAAGAGGGTTTTTTAAAATTTCACAGAGCTATGCTGTGAATTAATTGTGATCTCATATTCTGTCTGTAACGGTAAGACAGCGTCACGATTCAAGATCCATACTGTGTGCTTCACAAATTCAATTACACAAAGAATTTATTCATTGTTGCTGTGATTTCTTAGACCACCATCAGCTTCCTCCCTTCCTGCTTGCCTGTTTTTCCCCAGATACTGAGTTTCTCACTCCTGTTCAAGGAGCTCTGGTTAAAAGAGGAAGAATGCATAAAGGAACATCAAACCTGTTGGAGCCGCCTACTCTTGATGCTCACAGCCGCTCGGGTCCTGGCGCTGCTCTTAGGGACTTCGGCCCGTGGCAGAACCGCTGAGAACTGGCGCGGTGGAAGCATGTCCTACCCCTCCTCGCGAGCCGAGACAGCAGGTTTCGCTGCCGCTGGACTCACTGCTCCTGGCTGATTATTAACTGCACAGCAGCAGAGTCAATGTTCTTTTGGTGCCTGAGGACTGGAAGTAAGCGGGAAGGTGCAGAAGAACCACAGGATAAACCCTTTATTCCAGAAGGAATTACAACAGGGCAGGGAAGTCTCGGTCCTGTGTCCTGGCATAAGGACAGCCGGCAGCAGAGAGACTGTCCCAGCTTCGGTGTGCAGCTGAACGCGGCTGCAAGGGGCGGCACAGAATACTGTGCTTCACTGTCCAGGACAGGTTATAAAGGATCCCTTACCTGGCATTGTAGATTTTGCCACAAGAAAAAACACGACTAACAACAGCCGCCTGCTGCTACGGTTGTCAGCTGTGGTGTAGAGGTTTCTTTGAATATAAGCAATAAATTGCTATACAGTTTTGTTGAAATGAGTTAAAGCTTGATTGTTGATAATAAATTCGCAAATATCTCACAGGGAGAAGAAGCAGAATTTCAAACAAAGATTAATGCTGAGAGTAACCTTATTTCATCGTTTTAAATAAATGGTAACAAGTGTGAAGAAGATTGTTTGGAATTTCTTGCTGTTAAAAAGAGTGTATTTTGGAGAGGTTTGTTGTGTTGGTTTTTTGGGGGGGGACTGGTCTGTTTCTTTTTTCCTCCCTAAGACATCAGTGTAGTACATGGCTTTTCTTTGCACTGCTAACACCAGGATGAATGGAACTGATTTTATGACCAAGAACTATTCACCCGACTGCAGAATTGAACTTATACTTGCTAGAAATCATGCTAAATGTTGAATTTAAAGCTTGTTTTCATTAGTATCTTCCTCTGTGGGTCCATGAATACTGAAAGATCGTGTTAATTCCAAATAGAGTCAATTGGAAGTTTCCTTTTGCTCTAGATTAGACCTAACTTTCAGCTCAGATAACAGATTTGTATGTAGTATGTAGCTTGATTTAAAATACTGTTTCTTTCTGAAATTCAGTTGGTCCTTTCTACCCACGATGAGAAACACCGTTGCTAACCTGCTCTTCAAAGGTGCATGGAAAAGATGAGGTCTGGAAAGCAAAGTCTTTCAAGGTCACTTGTAATTCCAGATGAATCTTTTGTTGAGTATCCAACTTGCAACCCCTGAAGGAGTCTTGATCAAATAGCACAAATTCTGTCTTCTTAGAAAACTAGCTTCTTAAACGCCTGAAGTCTGGCATCTGAATTGATGTTCATTTTAATATCTTGGCCTTAGAACATAGTACCGTGAATATTTGTTACTACCTTTGGTCTTGTGAGAAGACTGTTGTTGTTGGAGTTCATGCAACTAGAACCAGCAAGAGTTACAGCTCAGAAACACAAACCACGATACCACGTAATGGACGTCTGAGCCAAGCACTTGTGATTCCATGTATCTTCAGGACTAAATAAGTGCTGGAATTTGAAAACAAATTGGGTGTTTATAGGGAAAGGGGAACATTTACAGGTACAAGAATTTTACCAAACCTCCAGAAGGAAAAACCCACTTTGTCTGAAAAATGGAGAAAATACCTTTATCTTATGTAAAGCGCCGTGAGAGTTACTAATGCACAACAGTCAGGCACTATATCCCTGTTGCTGGTATTTATTTTCTTTATTTTTCTTAATGGCATAGACATTTGTGAACTTTAACAAGGTTAAGAATTTTAGCCTTCTTTCATTCTTCTGAAGAAGACAAATTGATTGTATGCAACAGGCAGAGAAAAAAGATGGTGAGATCAAGGAAAGACATTTACAATGCCTAAATTTAAGCATCTGTGCTAGGTACATAGGTAATGTGAAACCTTCTCGCTGTTCTTCTGCATGAACAGAGAGCTTTGGGTGGAACTCAGGAAAAAGAAAAAGAGAGTTTATGACCTTCAGAAGAAGAGGCAGCCAACTCAGAAGGAATACAAGGACAATGTGAGGTTATGCAGGGAGAAAATCAGAAGAATCAAAACCCAAGTAGAGTTAATCTGGCTACTGCTGTAAAAGACAGTAAAAAATGTTTTTATAAATACATTAGCAAGAAAAGGAGGGTTAAGGAGAATCTCCATCCTTTACTGGATGTGAAGGGAAACAGTGACAAAGGATGAGGAAAAAGCCAAGGTACTTAGTGCCTTATTTGCCTCAGTCTTTAGTAGTAGTTGTTCTCGGGGTATGCAGCCCCCAGAGCTGGAAGACAGGGACAGGGAACAGAATGAAGCCCTCATATCCAGAAGGAAACAGCTAGCAACCTGGTGCACCACTTAGACACACGTAAGTCTGTGGGGTCAGAGGGGATCCACCCAAGGGTGCTGAGGGGAGCTGGAGGAAGTGCTCACCAAGCCACTTTCCATCATTTACCAGCAGTCCTGGCTAGCCAGGGAGGTCTGAATTGAGTGGAGCTTAGGAAATGTGACACCCATCTACAAGAAGGGCTGGAAGGAGGATCTGGAGAACTGCAGGCCTGTCAGTCTGACTTCAGTGCCATGGAAGGTTATGAAGCAGATCATCTCGAGTGCCATCATGTGACATGTACAGGACAACCAGTTGATAAAGCTCAGTCAGCATGGGTTTGTGAAAGGCAGGTCCTGCTCGACTGACCTGATCGGCTTCTATGACAAGGTGAGCTGCCTAGTGGATGAGGGAAAGGCTGTGCATGTTGTTTACCTAGACTTTAGTGAGCCTTTGACACAGTTCCCTACAGTGTTCTCCTGGAGAAACTGGTTGTTCCTGGCTTGGATGGCTGTACTCTTTGCTGAGTAAAAAACTGGCTGGCTGGCCAGGCCCAAAGAGTGGTGGTGAATGGAGCTAAAGCCAGTTGGCAGCCAGGCACAAGTGGTGTTCCCCAGGGCTTGGTACTGGGGCCGATTCTCTTTAATACCTTCATCAATTATCTGGATGAGAGAATGGAGTGCACCCTCAATAAGTTTGCAGATGACACTAAGTTAGGTGGGATTGTTGACCTGCTTGAGGGTAGGATGGCCCTACAGAGGGATCTGGACAGGCCGGATCAACGGGCCGAAGCCAATGGCATGAAGTTCAACAAGGCCAAGTGCCGGGTCCTGCACTTGGGTCACAACAACTCCTTATAGTGCTACAGGCCTCAGGAAGGGTGGCTGGAAAGCTGCCCGGTGGAGAAGAAGGACTCAGGGGTGTTGGTTGACAACCGGCTGAATATGAGCCAGCGGTGTGTCCGGGTGGTAGAGGCAGCCAACAGCATCCTGGCCTGTATGAGGAATAGTGTGGTGAGCAGGACGAGGGAAGCGATCATCCCCCTGTACTCGGCACTGGTGAGGCTGCCCCCTGAATACTGTGTTCAGGCCCTTCACTACAAGGAAGACATTCAGGTGCTGGAGTGTGTCCAGAGAAGGGCAATGAAGCTGGTGAGGGGTCTGGAGCACAAGTCTTATGAGGAGTGACTGAGGGAACTGGGGTTGTTCAGCCTGGAGAAAAGGAAACTCAGGGGAGACCTTATTGCCCTCTACAGCTACCTGAAAGGAGGTTGTAGCGAGGTGGGAGTTGGTCTCTTCTCCTAAGTAAGAGGTGACAGGACAAGAGAAAATGGCTTTAAGTTGCATCAGGGAAGGTTTAGGATGGATACTAGCAACAATTTCTTCACAGAAAGGATTGTCAAGCACTGGAACAGGCTGCCCAGGGAAGTGGTTGAGTCACCTTTCCTGAAGGTATTTAAAGGGCATACAGACGTGGTGCTCAGGGACATGGTTTAGTGGTGGACTTGGCAGTGCTAGGTTAATGCTTGGACTCGATGATCTCAAAGGTCCTAACCGATTCTGTGTTTCTGTGATTCCCTGCCTCTTCCCTCTTGTACTGATCACATCCCACTGATGTTCACAGGGAATTAAGCCTCATTCTCTTTTGCTCCAGTAGCTGTAACCCTAAGCACCAGTGTTGGTTTCCTTATTTTTTGTAATTGAGAGACAGAGATGAAACACCAGCCACGTTTCCTTGTGGAAGGGCACTCTACAGCTTTCCAACAGCATGGTTTCCCTCACCTTCCTCTGAAGCTTCTGGAATGGGCTACTGACAGGGACCTGATAATGAACTCGATGAAATACTGATCTGATCCGATGTGGCAGTTCCTATATTTTGTTTTCTGTCTTGCTAATGATCCCCATCTCACACTTGGCAAAAACATTGTTTAAAATATTGTCTGCAGCGTCCAAGGTCAGCCTCAACAAGGTGAAGAAAGCAAGCATGGCATTTTTAATCAGGGACCTCAGACTGTAGCAAGGACAGTCTGAGCCAATTAGGGTTGACATGCTGTCCTCCAAACGCACTGAACTACCATCCTTGGTCACTCCTGCAGACACTCCATGTTGTGGATGTTTTTGTCATGCATGTCTGAATCAACTGAGCCAGGTTATCTGGCTGATCACTGAATGGTGTGTACCTCCTTTTGCCTTCTTCAGACAATCTCCTGGGGATACTAACAGGTTTTCTAATTAGACTCTGTTACATCAACACCAGACATAGTGATGCAGCATCCCTCCCCCTTGCTGCTCTGCAGCAACAGGAGGTCGGTAACAGTTTAGTGTTACACAAAGTTTATTGCATGAGTGTTTATCAACTGTAGGTTTGTCGTGAAAGTGCCAATATCTGCACTCTACTCTTTAGTGGTTTCTCTGTTTGCTTTTAAAGCCCTGTGCATTAAATTCCTTATGCCGACTAATAAGGAGAGAGAGAAAGAGAATTAGGAACACCTCCCTGGTTGACATTTGGATTTTATTTATGTGAACCTTCTTTTCTCCAGGCTGAACAACCCCACCTTTCTCAGCCTGTCTTCACAGGAGAGGTGCTCCAGCGCTCTGACCATTTTCGTGGCCCTTCTCTGGACCCATTCTAACAAGTCCTTGTCTTTCCTGTGCTGGGGACCCCAGAGCTGGACACAGCACTCCAGGTGGGGTCTCACAAGAGCAGAGTCGAGGGGGAGAGTCACCTCCCTGGACCTTTCACATTGCTCTTTAGCAAAACAATCACATTGTCCATTTAATATGCACAGTGGGCTAAAAAGAGTGTTTTCAGAAGCACTAACTTTTTTTTACTCTAAGTAGCAGTGAGACCCAACTGAAGAAAGCTTCCCATTGGAAGATTCATATTGAGCAGAATCGTAATGTTCTCCATCAATGAGATGGGGAAGGTTGCGGAGATTGTATAACTTCCTTCCTTCCTTTTTTTTTTTCCCCTTCCTAACGCCTCACTTCTCACACGTAGACTGTAAGTACTTTGAATCAGGCTTGAGTCTTAACTGTACCTGTGTAGAATCAATAAGGACAAGCAGAATCACGTTCTGTATTAGAGAGGGGCTCTACATAGTGGCCATGTCATCTAGCCATTAGGATTTGCAATTATATCGACCCTAATGTCCGATAACTCAAGTTTCAGGAGGCAAGCTTTCATAAGATTTGTGCGGAGGTTTTACAGAATTTAGAAGAGAGCAGATTTTGTTGAGTGTGTGTTTTTGACCTTGAACTCTTTTCTGACTAATTGTCTAGCACTAATTCAAATGTTCTAACTAAAATTGGTATCTACAAACCCCAGCGGCGTGGAGACATTTGGCGATTCTTTGTATGCAGCTCATGAAAATGAGGAAGGACCAGGGCAAGAGGACTGAATGCTTTGTGTTGTCTCAAGTGACGAGAACACCTATGAAAATGATTAAGTGCCTTCTTATGCTTCCTTACGGTAGTCCACCTGTCAGAAGCAGGCGATGCTTATCCTCCGGTGGCCACAGATTTGAAACAGAATTCAGTTACTGAAGCGTACATTCCTTTGTCCTCTATGAAATGTTAAAGACCAACTTTAATTTTAAAATCAGCCCGACTGATATCTCATGCATCATTTATAATACGCCCTTTTATGTTTGGTGCCTTCCTTTACTCTTACTGACAGATTCCCATGTTCAACATAGTGTTGGGCTTTGACTTACTGTGACCACAGCAAAATGCTTCAAGAGTGCTCCTGTTTCCTCAAAATAGCCTCTGCTTTTCCTAGATAACTACTGTCATCTTCTTTTGAAATGCCTTGAATGTTCAGGTGCCCGAGAATTCCTGGGGTCGGTAAACTGACACAGTGACAGTCTGTTTTGACAGAAGTGTTCTGTCTGTGTATGATTGAGCCAAAAGCAGCGAAGATGAGTCAAAGATGCAAATGACGAGCTCACTGAGGCATTGCAATTTAGGCAAATATTTAAAACACCTGGTTAAAAACTGATGTGCCATTCCAGAGCGCTAAAGCAAAACAGAAATGAAGTTTCCTTCCCTGCGTTGGGCTGGGATGGAGTTTTCTTTCTAGCAGCGCATTCGGGGCTGCGTTTCAGACCTGTGGCCAAAAGAGCATTGATAGCACACCGATGTTTGGGCTGTTGCTGAGCAGTGCTTGCACAGCTCAAATCTTCTTTGCTTCTCTCTGCTCTCGCAGTGAGTAGGTGGGGGTTGGGCAAGATGTTGGGATTCGACACAGCTGGGACAACTGACCCAAAGTGACCAAAGAAATATTCCGTCTAATATGACATTGTGCTCAGCAATAAAACTGCAGGAGGTGGAGAGAGGAGCTTTTCCCAAAGTTGCCATTGCTTGGCAACTGACTGGGCATCAGTCTGCTGGTGGGTGATGCTGAGAGACTGTCTTTGCATCGCTTTTTTTTTCCTTTTATTTCCCTTTTATTTACTAGAAGGTCTTTCTCTCAACCCGTGAGCTTTTCTTGCTTTTGCCCTTCTGATTCTCTTCCCCATCGCTCGGGCAGGGACTAAACAAGCAACTGGGTGGGGGCTTACTTGCTTGCTGGGGTGAACCCAGCACAGTCCCCAAAAGGTATTTAGACAACGAGAGACTTATCCAAAAGGTTTTTATGAAATAAAACCAAAAAAAGACCCTGTTTCATTAAAAAGGTTGGGAAAAGAGTCAACAGAGGAACACTGGAGTGAGTGCAGAAATGTTTTTCAGCTGTGCTTGATGTTGGTAGTCTTGTTACAAACTGTTGGAATCTGCCTTCTGTACTATCAGACAACAGCATTTTGGCCTGATGATAGCACCACTATTCCAACTGCTCATCTTGACAAGCTCCACCAAATCATCACATATGTAGTACAGGGATATGACTGGGAAATTCCCTCTAAAACATGCTCCTGACCCCAGCTGAGGTGGTAATACGCCTTTATTGTCAATCTGTAGGTAGGCAGTTTCCAGAAATTGCAGTGGTCTTTCAGTCTTACATAAAACCACGGCCAATACTGTTAGGTTTTTTTTATTAAAATTTGAATTAAGGCTTACAAAATGTAAGCTGTATTGTATTCCCATTCATTTTAAGAATTTTTGAGAAACTATGTTAATGGGTAAGCAGCTTTTTTGTTGAGGGGGGTGGGACAAGCCTTTTTACGTGGTCATTACACAGGTCCTGGCTTTCTGCCATCTGACATTTAGGAGATGTTACTTCCAAGAGGACTAAAAACGCTGGCCAGATCTACCAACTTCATTTGCTTTTAGTTATCTCTTGCTACATTCTTGTTTTGTCCCCTGTTGAGGAAAGGGGTGTTGGGAAGCAATGAACTAATCCTTCATCCAGGTGAAGGTGCTGTAGGAAGCGGGACGGAACACGGTTGTTCTAACGGAGGTTTCCAGGTGACTGAGGGAGCCAAGCCTGCTCGATCTGCTCTCAAAATGTTGGGCCAGTTCACCGACCCCCCGCGCTGTGGCAGATTCCTCTAATCACAGCACAGGGCTGCATAGTCAACGCGCAGCACCAGCCTTTGCCTTGGACTCCTAAAGCAGGACTGACGCAGGCTGACTAGCTGCTCTGTTCCCCTAAGGATTGTTGGTTGCATCGATTGGATGCTTTGACTAATTGTGATTTAATTTGGACTAAAAAAGCCCAAAGGCAGGAGTGCCTGCTAGATGATCCAGCTGGAGCCTGTTCTGAGCAAACAGCGTGTTAGTTGAGCATGTCTGTCTTTAAGCCACTGAGTTTTGCTTTAGTTAGATGAAACGCTCGTGGCCATTGGGAGACTTCGCTGTGAACTGCTGGCAGAACACATTTCAGATCAGTATCTCCACAAAACAGAAAGTGCATAGAAATTTTTATTTTCCTTTTTACTTGTGTAGAATCTCTGAGAAACTGTGTAAGTAAAGAATTTGTGCTGGTGCCTTCTTGCCACCTTCTCCATTAAATCTTTGTGTTTCCAGCTATAAGTGGATGAGAAGCAGTGCTGGAGAGACGGGCACCGTCCCAGAGCTCTCTGAATCCCATGGGAGACGTGACAGGTCAGGTGTAAAGGAATTCGGTCGCCAAGGTCCCTATGATATCAACTACACGATGACGGCAACAGCCCTTTTGTTCAGCAAAATACCGCTCTCAATAGCGTGGAGCAGAGAAAGGGTTTCTTCATGTCTGTGCAGGAACAGGCAGATTTTGGCCCTCTGTTTGCAACATGACGAGGCAACTGGAGGAGATCCTGGAGTCTCTCGCAGCGGTGCCAGGCTTTGTAAGTGTGGGTGTCCATGTGGGACTGGCAGATACAACAGAGGACCTACAGAAGATCCATGTCCACCTGCACGTAACTGCAGGCTGAGATTCCTGAGGTGGCAGTGGGGTTCTGCACAACTGTGTTGTGCTCCCATTGCAGAGCCAGAGAAGGCGCACTCTGCCCTCAACACCTCTTCAAGTACTTCCAGTGTGACTGGCCTAATACCTATTAATTATTTCTGTGTATTGTTCTTTTAATAGTAACGATGGAGTTTTTCCATTTTACACATGGCAGAGGAGGTTAATGACCTGGAATTTCCAAGCACTGTATCATAATTATATCAGTCATTAAATCTCTAATGGTACTTTTAAAAAATAGAAGAGGTAAGTGCTTGTCTCACTGTTCTCTCGTGCTCCAAGCTGTTCTGTACCTTTTCGTGTTTGCTGAACTCATTAGAAGCTAGGGATGTAAAACTTCACGTAGAAATGAGGTTGGCAGATCAATGATGTGTTTCATCGAATGTTCTGCCTCTGAAATTAGCTACGTTTGTAGGGAGAATTAAGGTGCTGCCTAAAGAGTGGCCTGCCTGGCGCGTGAGGACGTGTTGGGCTCCATTCTTCTCAGTCAATGGTTGGTTTTACACCTGCGGACGTGTCACTTCAGTCTTTCTTGTCTTTATTTCTTCTGCCATTTAGTTTCCTTAGTTACTGCAATTGAATCAATTTCAGCATAAAACCTGTATGTTCCAGGTGATGGGCGTTGCTTGCTGCTCTTGCACAGAAAAACCCTGCAAAGCTACAGAGGCCACCATTCGATGACCACTTGGAATTTTTCTGGCAGTACACAATTGTTGTGGGGTGGATATCTGGATATGTTTTTCACTTTATGATCATCATAAGACATGCATAGGTTTTGTCTGATTTTTATGTCCAGTGGCAATTCAAATTATTTCTTCAACCACAGAAATTGAAAGCTACTGAGAAAAACACAAATTTTTGGACAATTTTGTCGGTCAACTAAATGTTTTGGGCTCATCATAAATTTTATTTTTGAAGCATTAATTTAAGAAAACCAAAATTCAAGTAATACACCTTTTCACTGAAACATTTTCTTTTGGCTTTAATCTTCAGGAATATAAAGAGAAAAATCTTGAAAATATGTATCATTGGCCAACATATGGGAATGTGTCATGGACCTGGAAAAACTGTATGAAAGCTATTAGGGTTGAGACAAACTGGTGTCTTACTCCATGTTGTCTCTTGGGATCATTGAAAAAGGATGTTAGAGACTGAAATTTGTCAACATTGGCAGTGGGGAGAAGATCGATACAAAGAATTTAAGCATTTGACGGACCACGACTGTAAGTAGCAGGTTTGCTCTGCATCAAGGCTTTGGTCATAAAGGAGCCAGAAACTGAGAAGGAGAAGAAACTGAGCAGCAGTTATTTCTCTATTTCTTGTGCTTTGGCTGCAGCAACACAGATACGGGACGCCTCTTAAAAACATTAAAAAATGCGTAAGGTATGCCGCTGTACTTGCAAACCCGTGCTGCTGAATTACCTGAAACACGGTCCCTAACACTGAAGAAAAACAAAAGCAGTTCCTGTCAGAAAAGCATAAAGTCTATATGGGTGAATAATCACTGCCTTTAGTTTTCAGGTTTTCTCCCGACTCTGTTCTTCTTCCAGCGGAAACTCTTAGCTCGCGCTCTGTCAAGGGGCACTCGTGGCCGCGCTGCCCCGCAGTTCTCCGCGAGCCCTTCGGGTCCCAAGCAGACCACAATCTGTGGCACTGGTCCCATGGAAGGGGGTGCCACGGGCTCAAGAGCTGCCAGGTCAGAATGTCAACCGGGAACCTGTCTCGGCGGGGGAGGCCACGGCAACGCGGATATTTCCTTTCAGGACCCTGGGAGAGATCTTCGCAAAATACAACGTGAAAATAATGCTGCAAGGCAGAAATGCTTTGGTAATTTCTTTTTCATTATAAAAAAAAATCCAAACAACTAACTTTCTGGCAAGTATTGATCACTGAAGAATTAAATTCCTATGAAGCAGATATATACATAAATAAATATTTTGATGGTAAAAAAATATAAAACCCAATTTTTGAAAAATGCTGATAATTTTTGTTTGCATTTCAACATTTTAATAACTTGCTGCTGCTGTTTTTCTTGGGGAAATATATTTTTTAAAGAGAAAAACTCTGAACTGAGTCTGTCAGAAAAACTTTGTAATTTATCGACTTTTCATTTGTGATTCCCTTCATGAACAATGACACACTCTGTGGTTTTATGTTAGTTTGAAATGGAAAAAAAGCCCACAAAGCTTAGAGAAACTTAGTATAATATGCCGTATCCAGCTTTATTCATTAGTGTTTACAGAAAGTTGCACAACTTGATTTCTGTGCTTAGGTAATAAACACTATCTTGCCGACTGCTGGAATTAGCGCACTGATTGGAGTACTTATTATTCAATTTTGTTGTTTATTGTCAGGTGTTGTTAGTATTCTATTTTAACTATTTTATTCTAGCAGTTATGTAGCAGGGACATAATGATGACATAGTGAGACCAGATGAATACGCTGACTAACAGCAATAAAGAATAACTCTGACAAATAATATGGTGGTTGTTTTTTTATGGTTTTGCTTTATTTTGCTTTTATTTACATAAACTATTTAGGAAATGCATTTCAACAAGGAGGAAAGTCAAATGATCTGCTCTGAAATGACGTGTTTTTCTTTGGTGAAAAGCCACTCTTGGAGGTCAGGGATGGAGTCTCAGCTCCCGTTTCACATGTCTTAGATCTCCTGTAAAACTGTGAATGGTTCTTTTCCATTTTGCTTCACTAGTCAATTATATCAACCGTGTGTCGTTGCATTTGCATTGCTGTTTATGCTACATATAAATCTGCAGAAATACAACAGTAAATCACATCTTTATCCGGAGAAGACTAATGCAATCTTGCTACTTCAGTTTTGTTGGACTGAAATGTCCTTACCTTGAGTTACCTTTTTTATCACACCTGCTTTCATTCTTTAAGATTAAAAACTTGATCAAAAACTTTTGATCAAAAACTTGATCAAAAACTTTTCAAACAAAGGCCTTTCTGTGTCTCCCATTGAAGATTATAATTTTCCTCTGAACAGCTGGTTCTGCAACAGCTCTATTGCAGAACTCCTCACTCACAATTTGTGCGTTCTTCAAAACATTCATGATGATTTGACGCTTTCAGATTGGAAAGACTTGTCAGGAAAGACCTTTAAAACGCATGGAAATGTTATATTTCTGCTGTTTTCTGTGTGTCATATTACAGGCACAATTAAATATATTACTGTGAGCTCATGACTACTGACTAATAAATGGCATGGCTTCATCGTGCTTTGCATGGTATAGTATCGGGGCGTTTCAGTCCCCAAAATTCTTTCTGCTTCTGGTGCCATATTTCTTCTAACCCTAAGAAATCTTTTTGTCTGACACAACCAACTTCCATCTTCATTCCTTCCTCAGCTTCAGCATTTCAACTTAGTCCTCTGAGATTATTTCCTCCATATTTATCTCCTCTATAAGCGCAGTGCCGATTCAATTTTATCATGGAAAAAACAGAATATTTTTTTCCAGGTATTAAAGGGGTCCTCAGATTTTTAAGTATTTTCCTGAAGAGTAATCTAGCTGATTTAATAGCACAACTGGAACTATGTTATGGCTAGGTGAGAAAGTAAAAAAGTAAGCTGTTATAGAAATATTGGAGTGGTGTTTCTTCTCTGAGATCTGTTATTTCTTTCAGAACTATGAGCAGGGTATTTTTCGCAAGAGGGAAGAAACCGCTGCGATTTCTTACAACTCCACTTTCTATTAATAATGGAGCGCTTTAAACACATTATAGAAAAATCTGCTGCTCTTCTCAGGAAGATTCTTCTCTTAGACAGCTGTGAAATTCCAGATTTCACTATTTGAGGAAATGGATGTACAATTTGCAGTTCGTAATCTGTTTGAGTCATGACTACTTCCATTTTATACTTATAAAAATTTGGGAGCTTTTAATAATATTCTAACCTTAATTTTTCTTTTGGCATAAAGCTGTCTCTGGAGTTTATTGCCAAAACTGTACTTGCAAATATTTGGCAACAGGCAATTCGCATTGTATAAGTTAGTTACTTTCACCGTATTATTGACACCCGCTGTTGGTACAATTTCTACAAAAAAAATAGATGTCCTTCTTTAGTTGCAAAACTCTTTAAAAGGCATTTGTAATTCCTTCCATATTCACTCTTTTGTTTAACTGTATCACCCAATAGAAAAGAGAAGCCCTATCACCCATTGCTGTCATCTTCAGTTCAGACAAAGCTATTTCTGCACTCTGGCGGGCGACTGATTGCGTTACCCAGCTTCAGGTGGCTAAACCTCTTCTCCTTAAGCTTCACTTATATTCAGTAACAATAAAGAGGTTTCTGCTAACGGACATTCTAATAAGAAGAGACTGTTCAAGAGTTTTTCTCCATTGACCACGGAGGACACCCAGTAAAGCTCATATCCTTCTCTGTTAAGTGTGTGTGTTGTCTCTGAGGTTAAGAACTGTGATTACCAACTTGTTCCCACAAAAGCGGTACAGAAACGAAGGTCATCTCACGATGCATCTGATCCAAACCACACACCAGGCGAAGAAACAGCCCCCTGGTTTCAATGTGTGTTTCCTGGTGAATGCCAGGTTGCGACTGGGATCTGAACCTGTGCTGTTTCACAGGGTAACGCGGCTCCTGTATTACATTACAGAGAAGGGAAAAGAAAACGTGCCTTCTGCAGGTGAGCATTAAACCCGGTGAGACAAAACTCCTGTGTATACATGGCTGCTTGCAAATGCAGCTTAATCTGGTTGCAGCGAGCAGAAAGAATTACCTCTAGTGCGCTTTGTAATTACTCTGACTTTCGTTCCTAAACTAAGATTGCGTCATTTCTCTTAGCTTTTGGCTTGTGAAAGGCATTTTTCTGCTCAGTCTCGTCGGAAGAAGAGTAATTGACTTTCTGTGTATGTTTTGATGACGGGTCCACTCTAAATATTAGATTTCCCTCTTAGATGTGATAATTTGACATGGTTTTGATATCAAAGTCATTCTGCTGGATAATTGATTAGAAGACCTCTAAGAGGGCTATTTACATGTAATTCTGTGGTTAATATTTGACACTCTCTCTCTTTGATACCAGACTTACAATGCAACCTCTATGCTGTCTAGAATTAATTTAACTTATAAGTAATTTACCTAATTAGTTTACCTGATAAGCCTCCCTGTCTCCTTTTATGACTTTGTTTTCAGCCAAGCTGGCGAAATCTAGCAACGGCGAGAACATGCTCAGCAATATTAAAAGACTTTGCAAGTTGATCGGTGCCCCAAGGTGGGTGTGACAGATGGGATATCTTCTCTGTCTGATGGGTGGCGATACGTCACATATGCTTCGTAAAGTTTAATAGCTTGCAGAGAGCATATTAGCCTTAAGCATCAGTAGAAAAACAAGTTCTAGGCTTGAATTGTCCGTATCTCTTTAAAAGGCTTAAGGGATATGATTCTGGGTTTACTGGCCTTCAGGCCTGGGCTGGCATGGTCAGTCCCACGTTGCTGTGTTCCCGTGGCCTTCTCAAAGCATTGCAGGCTTGGAGTAAAGGGGAGCTACGCCGTGCAAGTCACTGTCAAGGCCGAAAGAGCCTACAACACCAGGAAACAGAAAGTCAGAGAAAACAGTGGAGATGAAATTCAGGAAAACTGCCCAGTCAACACGACAGAAAATAAAGCACCACAGTACATTATTTTTTCCTTATTATTTAGATAGTGAGAGTCATGACAGCTGCATTAAAAAAGAAAAAAAGGTTTTTTTAGGGAGACAACTTCTGTCCTGACATTTGAAAAGTTATCCTTCAGAGAACTTGTTAGAGTAGCCGACCTTTCTTTGACACAAAGCCTGCTGGAATTTTTGGCTAACAGCGTGGCTATTTTAAACTAATTTCGTGACAAACTTTTCTTCCTCTCCAGCCATTTACTGCAGGGCAACATCCAGACTTTGTAAAAACAGCAAAAGAGGGTATTTGGAGAAAATTCTGAGTGCAGCTTCAGCCTTTTTATAGCAATCTTTTCTGCCTCCCTCTTGCTGCCAGCTCTCTGCTGGCTCGTGCTGCTGGAAACGCATTTTGGACTTCATTGCCCAACAGAAGGGACAGTTTCTGTGCAGAGCTGGTGCACCGATGCTTGCCAGCTTAACAGCACTTGTTACAAGGGATGTCCGAATATATTTTCATTTTGTCGAGGTATCTCTGAATTCACAGTATTTCCCCTGCTTGAAGCACTCTCGGCGGGTAAATCCCTGGTCTCCTACCCAGCCCTCTTCCCTGCCGCCTTCCCAGACTCCCCCGACACGTTAACTCCCATGATGGGTGAGTTCAGCTGCAGAATATCAATCCTTTAGGAGAAAGGCTCGATGGGAGCAAGACATTTCAAACCACTCTAGTTTCCATTCAGCCTTACTTTCAAAGGACCTTGCAGTTTATGTCTATTGAGTGTCAGAAGGAGAACATTTTCCCCAGAGAGCGGGAAAGGAAGGAGTACTTTGCATGAGGCACCAACAAATCAGTTGCTTTCACACGGCCGCAACGGGAACTGGCATCGCAGCACATATACAAGCAGTTTTCAGTAAACAGCTGCCTCATTTCACAGCTGGGAAGCAGTGTGGCCCACAGAATTTTCAACATCAGAGGGAAATAATAAAAATAATAATCACTTAGACAGACACAAAACAACAACTTGGGTTAGTTGCCAAGTGGTTGAAACATTTCCATTAGGAGGAAACAGTGAGTTTTACATGCCTGAGCTGATTTAGAGTATGTGTTTTGAATACGTCTAGAAAGGAAAACAAAAGAAACGACTGAGAAAGCCTCACCCACGACTAAACGGTTCTACCAGTGTGGGCGTTATTTCCAATACGACAGAAGTGGGGAAAGCTCCTCACCTCGGATCCGGCTGAGGGAAACACCTGAAAACAAACTTGTCATCATTTTAAAGGAATCTGTTACTCACAGTGCCACCAGATATGACGGGATGCATAGTCACACGCTGACCAAAGGTTCTTCTTCTCTCACCAACACACCGTCAAACATGCTCTGCAACATGTCTGTGAGAACGAGAAGGACAGCAGGGAAGTCACCTCTGCGGCAGATGATGCTCCTGTCCTGGCCCCTGAGCATCCCAGTGTGATGGGGACTGGAGGAAGCACCATCACAGAGCGCAGGCACCTCCCCGGGTACCGAGCAGATAAACACCACCTTTGAAGATTTGCAGGTGCCCAAAAGCTAGGCAAGCTGTATACAAATAGAGAAGGCGTAGTCTTGGGTTTCACTTAATCTTGCTGTGGTTTCTCTGCTCGGTTTGCTCAGTCTGTTTGGTTAGCAAAAACAGAAGGCAATTGCTCATGTATCCTCATTATTAATATTGTACATCCGCTGTTTTATGAGTATAATGAGTGGAACTACCACACCTTGCTAGATTTAATGTAAGAGATGGAGCAGGAATTTAGGGAGCAGTAGCTGTGGGATGGATGGGATTATAACTGCCCCTTTTCACTAACTTCAGTGTAAAAAATTTTCTAAAACATAATATTTCTCCAGGGTGGAAATGCTGAGTCAGTTAATTACATTTAATATCTTATGTAAATATTATTCACTTATGCAGATGGAGAAACAGAAAATTGACTTCATATCGTAGTCGTTAAGCCATTGAAATTGGCTAGGAAAGACTGTGTTCCAGATCCTCAATACACAGATTTATTTATTATTTTAATAGTAATGGGTTGTGGTGTAAAATGCATTTTGCAGAGAGCGTCCCATGGTGAGGTAACACAGCGAGGTGGTGAGGTCCCATCAAAACTGCAGATGCTGAAGTCCCAACAAGATTGCAGATGACACCAAGCAAAGGAGGGCCAGTCAATGTGCACAAGGGCAGGGCTGCCATCCAGAAGGATGGACGGGGGAGCAAGGGGTTCAATGGGGCTCCAGACAGGATGAATGGGCAGTCCTGCCCTGGGTGGGCAGATTCCTGGGAGGGATGTTGGGTGAGAATCGGAGAAAGCCCCTCTGCCCAGCTCCCATCAGCCCTCATGAATAAATATCTCCATGTGAACAATCACTCTGAAGATCTGATTCTTGCAACAGACTTCCATAGCATTAACCTGAGATGTTCCACAATGGCAGCTTGGACAACTGGCTGTCTAGAAAATGAGCAAGCCAGAAAAACTGAGAAGCTGGAAGTATAATGCAAATCTAATGTTCTCAGGAGGTTCAGATGACATCCAGTGAACAGCAACAAGATTCTCAGCAAGAGAAAGTGAAAATAAAACAAGGAAGTAAAGAGCTGTTGTCGGGAATTCCTTTTGTGAGGAAGGAACTTCTGATTCCTGCAAATGATAAGTGTACATCCTGATCGCAAAAAGATATGTCCAACATGGAAAGTTAGCAGGTGAATTCAAAGAAGATTAGATTCAACAAAGATGGGTGGCAAACAGTCTTGAGCTTTTGCCACCACCGTGATGGGAGGAGTGCAGGATGTCTTCTAGCAAATAGTGTGGCAAAGGATTTCAGTGACCTGGTGGGCTGTACAGAGAAGTGTTTGCAATGTGAAATTGCTCGTTTGACTCTGGGATTGGTCTGTTACAGAGAGGGAGATGATCTCGTTTGCTATTTATTTTATGAGTCACGGTGTAGAGCACACACACCGTGTTTTCGAGCTCTTGCAAGGGAGTAAACCGACCGCAGTACTTTGTAAACCAAGTAACGACCAATCGTTGTGAGTGTTTCCCTAGCAGTATTAGCTAGTGAAAGTATCAGCAATTATGACTGAGCTTAGATCCAGAACTTGTCATTATCCCAGGAAAGAGCTTTCACTGCTCCCAGCACGTTGCTGCAGACTGTTTCAATCAGTCCATAGTTCTTGAGAGAAGAAAAAGGAAAGGACAGGCCAGGAATTCAGAAAGATTTCTTACAAATTCTTGCTGTGTGCTCAAAACTATCTTGAAAGACGTTGACCGCATTCTGTAGAAAAATATGGTGGTATTAAATCTATTATCTAAGAAAATATAGATTTATAGTAAATATTTCAAAAACATAATTAGGTGAACGTATTTTTTCTTCAAAGTTACAACTTTAGACTCTCATTTTGGTGTTAACATTTTAGCTTCATGTAAAGAAGTCGTGGCATCTTCAATTTATTCTCAAACTGGGACAAAGCCCAACTTGGGGCTGTTAAGAAAGGTCTTGAGAGTAAATATATGTTTCTCAATTTCTTTGAAAAGATATATTATGTCTCTTCCTGTCCCTGCTCCGCAGTGCTTAACATCACTGGGAAAGCTGAAAAAAACTAACATTTAGCTGTTCTGTGAAGAAGCTTTTCTTAAGGGATGCAGAAGGAAATGCTTTCTGCTCAGATAAATATGGGAGTTTTGAATGTGTACAAAGAAATGGCCAAATTAATCCTGAGAGCTATTTATGTCTTTTATGAAGGGAACCGATTTCTGTAATGTGTCGACAGCAGCTTATTGGTTGTTAATATGTTTAAAAAGACACTTGAGAGACAATCGGCTGCTTTGACTGCAAAGGAAAAATGTATTACCTGTATCACACGATGGGGAGGATTGCAGGTAGTCCAAATATTGACTACTTTGAATGGGCTCCGTAGATTCAGTCTTTTTAAACCGTAACTAATGGAAATTTAGATTCCGGCTGTGTGAAATTAATTGATCTGCTTTCTTTCTGCAATATCCAAGCTTTGTGCTAATTGGATAATGGTTTCTTATTAAAACTGAATCTTCACCAAGGATCTTCAGCAAATATAGAGACAAAATGAGCTCACGGATAGGCAGAAAGGGGGTATCTTAGCTGTAACTGGAAAAACAAATATAAAACAAGATACAAGAACAAGATCTTTGGAAATCAAGTGTTTACTACCCTTGAGATTAAATCAGTTCTCAGATTATACTGAAAACGTACCATCTGTGGTACCTGCAGCAGCTCAGACCAGCACCAGCTGAGAGATGTCTGCACCATCCTCTGTGGCCCAACTGTTTCACGAGCTCATGGTCTCAGATGCTTTCGCCGGTCCCTATATTGCACCAACGAACCTCCTTTTGCTCACAGAGGGCATGCCGCAAAGCGTAGCCCCCACGTCAGGGCCAGGCGTGGAGGGTGGACACACTGTGGTGGTGCAATCTGCCCCCACACCTTAGGCCTCTCGGTACTTGGCGTGATGTCCTCCCCGCCTGGGTCACGTGACAATATAATGGACCAGAACATAGCAGAATGGTCTAATGTGGAAGAAAGAAAAGGTGGAGAGCAACAGACCAAGAACACAATAGTGTGCCTGGTCCCCATGGCTCCTACCGTTGGAAAATAACAACTATAATCAATCACTCCTGACAACATATAGATCGTGGCCACAGAGAGGGGGGTATCAGGACCACAATTCCTAGCAAGTCCTGGGGTTGTGTAACTAATGGAAATTACCAGAATATGCGATTGTCCAAGCTGGGCTGGAGTGGAAAAGTACCTGATGAAAGTCAATTATCTCAGATCCTATCAGTTGCGACTCTGGTAAAGACCCTTGGAGCTTGTCTGGACTGCAGCAGGCTGTGGCCAGAGTCTCCCCTGAGTTGGGACACTGCTCAGGCAACACCTCGAGGACTAGAAGACCAGGGCGAGAAACCCCTCTCGAGCCTCAATTATCGCCTGTTGAGGAATGTCAATGTATTGTAAGTATTTAACTCAAGAAAAGGGAAATTTTAGCTATAGGCTAGCCTCCCTCATATGCTTGATGGATGTGGAGGCTCCTCCATTTATCTGTGCACACGTAGGAGTTAGAAGGGTACCCACCGGCTCATTAGAGTCATGTGATATTAAGAGATCTTTGATCTCAGAGGTTATAGACCAGTGGGGGTGTGCGCGAACGCACACAGTTATATGCTTTGCTTGTATATATTAAACTGAAATCTGTGCTTTTGTTCATGTGTGTATGTATTGATGTGGCATACTTAACTCATAACTCATAACTCACACAGTTAGTGTGAGTCTTGCCATCTTCGAATCTGTAATTAAGTCGCTGTTTAGCTCTTTTGTTAAACCACTCTGTAAACCTTTAAATCAGTTAATGATTAAGTGCTGCTAAAATTCAACCTTTTGATCTATCGTCTCAAATTATTAATAAGCTTTGAATCGCTGCTAAATCATAACTGCATCAAATACTTCCATCGGCGACACGCACACCACAGTGAATGGCCCAATCTCCTTGTGTGCCCTGAAGGAAGAGCCAGTGCCACCACTGATACTGGTTCTGGACAAAGCTGATCTCCAGCTTATGTGATGTACCAGCGCAAGCAGGGCGGAAAGTGTACGTTTTTGAATCGTGGTGGAACTCCAGGGACTGCTGCGGCCATGGCCCCTCTTTGGTGTGAAAGCAGTCTGAGGGTTGAAGCCGTTCAACCAGATGACGCTAGCCAGAAACACAAATACCCGTGTATATATACTTTTCAGTCAGATGGTCTGCTTTCCATTATAATCTATTTTATAAATGTCCCTCTTTGGACCGCTATACACATAATTCCTTCCCTAGTCTTTCAAAATCCCTCACAACAGCCATAGTTTTTCCTTCTCTCTTTCCTTTTCTCCCCTTACCCCTATCCCCACTTGCTTTTCTTCATTGTTCTTTTGTCATTTCAAGCAAGAATAATGATGTTGGTGGGCCTGGAGAATTCTTGAAATAAATGGCTTCTCCTACTGCCCCATTCTAAGCATCACTTTGGATTTTAATCACATGCAGAAGGTGCTTTTTGCCTCTCAGCCTCCTCTGCCATAAACATCCCTCTTAGATATGCAATGCATGAGATTTATGGTGTGGATGAAACAGCAAGTCACTTCACTGCTGTTTCCCGTTATTCACCAATAAAATAAAAAATAAATTTAGAAAACACCTAAGAAAGACTTTTTCTGTTGTTGTGATGAATGCGCAGAAGCTTCTCTGTACAAAATCAGACTCAGTGTAGATGTAAAGAAGAAAAAAAAAAAAAGAAAGTTGTAACAGAATATTTTGAAACCTTTCTGGAGATGAGCCTGGTTAAAATTTTTCAGAGAAGTTAACACAGAAAGCTGCTGTGAAACCCCGCATGTAAAGCACAGACAGTGTCTCTTGGACATGATCAACCACACAAACCTGTGAAGTCATGTGAGCTTTGCCAAAAAGGTGAATACCGACCTGTATCAATAAAGGGAAAAGCTACTCCAATAGTTAAGTTAATTTATGTTCCATCAGAAACATGCTCCCATGTTGTGATAATTATTGGGGTTTTTAAAAAATGGTGTGCCAAACATGGTGTGATGCACAACTGACTTAGAGATTTGGATAAGGAAGCTCCCTCGAGAAGAAAGTAGGTGCCCTGGTTACGGGGGTTGTCAATGTCTGGCCTGAATTTTTACCGAAGTCTCAGTAAATTAACTGAGGCCGTCAGGCGCCGGTGCTTTCCCCTGGATGTTGGGTACCGAATTCCCTTGGGTGCTTTTGACAGCTGAAGTCAAGAGATAAATCGTGCTGTTACTAGAGGCCAGCACAGGGTAGATCTCTCAGAGTGAGGAACAAAATGAAATTTGACCTTGATGCTCCTGTTCTAAACATTTCTTAACATTGACTTCATCATATAACTTTAGGGACTGTTTTATTGGGAGAATAAATGACCATTATAAAGAAGCAAGATCATTCCAGTTCATGGCACAGTTAGAAAGTAGTTGTGTTTGGTTTTTTTCTTTCCCTTTCCAAACAGGAATAAAATCAAAGCCTTTAAAATTATTTTGGAAAAAAAATAGAATAAAATATAAAATAAAACAAAGGCACTGAACTGAAACATGGAGGGACACACACAATTTTCGTACATGAAAAATGTTCAGAACCGAACGTGAGTGAAATCTGATGAAGTGCAAGATAGGAAGCTGCAGGTTCGTGGTTTGGCTTTTCTCTAGCCTGAGCTCATTAGTTTACCACCAATTAACTGCAGTTAGACCCAGTTTCCCCCCTCCCAGGGGCCAGGCCTTTGCCCAACAGGTAGTAAATAGGAATATCTTCTTTTTTGTTCCTTTCCAGCGTGACAGAAATCCTCAGCGAAACTCCATGTTGTCCCAAATATTCTGATCATCTCTGATTAGGGGTTACTCTTTGTCAGCACTTTATCTGGCTGGAGGTTGACATTGCAGGGAGACGGATCTTTCAGTGTCCTGTACACCTAAGATCACCTTGCTCTCCGTCACTCTGCCTTTCGAATGGAGGACATGCCGGCCGTGCTGATCGATGGTATTTTAGTCACCAATTCCAGCGATCAGATGTTCCTGCTGATGTCAACTTTATTATCAGCCTTGGATACAGCAGAACAAGGAGATACAGCTACAGGATCAGGACTCTAATTTTAAAAGTGGGCTTTATGCCGGAAATACAGAAATGGGAAATCATTCTTACTGCTAAGAAACAAACAAGATATGGTATTTTTTTTTACCATTTTGACAAAATGGTCAAAATTTCTCTTTCCAATAAACAAAATATGGATTGTGACAAGCACAAGTAATGGAGCATGAGGCACAGGAAAGTACAAAAGAGATTTTTAAAAGAAAGTAAATCTGGATCAAATTCAAAGATACCAGCTAGATATGGAACATTCATTGTTCAGTCCAACAACAAGAAAGAAAAAAATAAAGAAAAAAAAAAAAGCCACATTTTTGGCCTAAGTCCCTGACCATATTGGAAGAAATTTAAATGACGTTGTGAAGAAAAGTAGCTCTAAGGAGTCTTTTTGCTGCCTCCTATTGAGACAATCTGCAAAGGTCGGGGAGAACGTAGGCAGAAAGCTGCCTGGAACACCCCCAGGTAAGTGTGAAAACAGTCCTACCTGTTCCCCAGAGACACCCAGCGAACAAGCCCCTGGGTCAGTGTGAGGCCGGGTGTTGTCTCTGCTCTCCTCTGGTTGTTGTATAGCGCGTATAAGTCACCTGTTTACACCTTAAAGTGTTGTCTCAGCTGTGGGCAATACCAAACACCAGCCGCTTCTGCTACCGAAAGCCCCTCCTGATTCTCAGGCGGTGTCAGCAGCCGGCGCCATCAGAACACTGGTACGACCCTCCTCGCTCACCCAAAAAGGAGACAAGGTATTTGAAAAATCACTGTTTAGCGTTTCCCTTTAGTGATGACTCCTATATTTGCATGGGAAGAGACATGAGGTGTAACTTCGCTTGTCCTTTACAGTTTTTGCCATGTAAAGCCATTATTATTTTTACAAATCAATCAAAGACCGCCTTCCATTGCCTTGTCATCTGCTGAAGAAATGCTGACTACCATTACCTTGCAAAGACCCGACTGTGCCCTCCACGGCGGCAATGACAAAAGAAGGCAGCCCATGGGCCCCCCAGGAGGGAAGCGGTCAGACAGCTCGCTTGCTTTGCAGGACGTCGCTACAAAAGGGGGAGGAAGGGAGCAGTACAAAAGGCCGGACAGTTTCAAGAGGAATAGCAAACCAACCCGTTTATTCTGCTTTCCTGCAAACGGCTTTTCTCATGACAAGTCCTCTGTAGCTGAGCACTTCACGGTGTACGTCTTATGAATCACTTTTGCCATTTATTTTACCAGGAGCTCTTAAGACGCCCTCCGGCTTGCCTGCTTGTGAACATGGTGCAGTGCGTGCTTTTGATCTTCCTGCAGTTTAAACGTAAGTGTTTCGAGAAGGGCAGATCAAAGGCGATTCAGATCAATGTGGTCTAGCCTTAACTGCTGTGTTCATCGCCAAGAGGGTGAGCAGTGCCCTGATCTGAACTGCTGGGGCAGTTCCGCGAGTTTTTGAGTTTGGGTAGTTTTTATTTCTAAGAGGGAATGAATATACAACCGTTCTACCTGAGAAAAAAAAAGAGTGATCGCAATTTGGGGACCAGGAGCATTAGGCATTAATGAAACACAAACCTGGAGATTAAAAAACAAACCATTTTTTTCCCTGTGAGGATAGTCCAGCATCGGAGCAGCTTGTGCAGGAGGTTGGGGGTTAGCTGTTGTTGGGGTTCCTTCAGGAACAGACGTGGCTCCGAGCAACTTGTTTTGATCTCATAGCTGACCCTGCTTTGAGCAGGAGGTTGGCCTAGAGGTCCGTTCACTCCAGTATGAATGCTGCTTCTTTCTCTTTTTTTTTCTTTTAAGATACCTGTAGAGAAACAATACAATTTATATCTTTCTTTTGCAAAATAAAGGGACAGCAGGGTAAATATTTCAAGCTCAAAAGATGTACATCTACTGGATATTGCATTTCTCAGTAGCGGGCAGGAGACCAAAGTTCAGCATTTCCCAGTGTCTGAGTCTACCCAGACTCACGCATTGTGTCAACACAAAGGTTTTGGGGAGCAGGGCTGGTTTCTACGGTGCTTATGAGACTGCCTTTATTTTGCACAGACCTTTGTGCCAGAGAACAAAAACATTCTTTTGCATCAAAAAGGCATTTCCCTGTGATTCATTGACTGCAAGGCAGAGGCTTGTTTTGCCCAAATCCTCCTTGACTTGGGAGTCCGGTTCCTGATGAATTCCTTAATAAGACAGACTTTGCTTGTTAGCCAAAGTCAGATGGACCTGGGCTCGTATATTTCTGCCAAACTTTAAAAAATATTGTTACCCATATTTCAAGCATGTTTCAAATGCTTTTGAAGAGAGGTGATACTTTGATTTATGCGCTATGTCAGGAGAATGTGCTATTTCAACTGACCAAATTGTCTGCCCCATTCAACAAGGCAGAAAAAGTCATTTTCAGGCTGAAACACCAGAGGTACCTGTGTCAACTGTGTATAAAAATTACAGGAGAGGGACATTTTTCTTGTCACGGTGCCAGCATATTTCTCAAAGCAGAGAGGAGTGTTTTCTGGACAGTTTCAGATGTGGCATTGTTTCATGCTCACATGACAGGGGCAACAAGAGACGCTGGGCACGTTCAGCCCCCCATCGTGATGAGCCTGCGTGCGTGCACACGGACAGAGAGACTATCAGCATTGTGTCAAGCAGGAATGGCGTCTCACTTCCCCATAAACACTGTTTCATATCTTATATGCTGCTTTGGTCACCTGCCACCATCTCAGGTACGGCGCAGATGAAGGCTGCCCCTGCTCTGGTGCTGATGTGACCCAAATGAAGACAGACACCACCAGCAAAACACACCTGGGTACAAAAGAGGTGATTGAGCTGACTTGTCGGGTAAGAAAAATGCGAGAAGCACCAGTGCTAGTGATGCCTCAGTGGTGTGTGGTGTCGGTGTCACCTGTTCTTAAACACTCTGTATTCTGAACTGAAAAACGTATGCCTGGGAATGATTTGTAGAATGGATCCTAAAATTGCACCTGTAGCTGAGAGTTTTCTTCCATCAGGTTTTTCCAGATTCAGAGATTTCGGTAAGAAAAAAGGGAAGAATGACTTAGTCAAGCCCCACTAGTTCAGATTAATTCTTTACTATTACAACTGAGAAGCACACGGTTCTGCTCTTGGTCATCTTCTAATTTACCTGCCTAATTTAAAAGGCTGCTCTCTACTTTAGAACTAATGAATGAATTTAAGTTCCTCCGGAGGCTAATTCAGGGCATCTGAAATACACAGGGCTAAGCACACTGTCAGTCTGAACTCTTAACAATTCACCTGCTAAATATCACTTTAGCTGCACTTCTGATTAAAACAGAGTAGATGCTTGACTGTAGCAAACTAGTTTGCTATGAATCAACTTAATGGAAGGAGAAATTTCTCTTTTCCTTTGGTAAAAGAATACGATATTCCAATGTACTCAAAGTTTGCTGCCTTAACTTTATTCTTGGTTGACACATTACCAAAATCTATGAAGGTGTTTTTGGCAAGGGAGGGGTTATGCACTATTGCTATACAAAAGCTGTGCTGTTTTTTCAGTTTTTTTCAGTCTGTCACTGCGATGTGCATTCGGTATATCTTTTCTGCAGCAGAAAGCCAGTGCTCCCGCTGCACTAACATTATGCTTTGGGGTTTCTACTCTACACAAAGTCAGTTTTATTTTCCTCCCTCTGAAATTTAATTTCTTTCAACTTTGTGAACTCCTTAAAGATGTAGTCATGCTATTCCCACCTCTGTGACCTAAAACTTTCTGCCAGTAGTTTATAGCCATGCACGCCTTTAGCCTACACCTGTTTCTTTGTGCTATTCCAACACTTTTCAGGCACAACGTAGAGGGTTCTAAGTGAAATACTTTGGAGTTAAGAGTTCTGGGGATACAGTTCCTTTGTTACCTTCCTCCAGTTTTATGATGACTTCATATTTCACATTCTTCAAAAAGACATTGGGAATGAAGAAACAGAATCCAATATTTGAAGGAATTTAAGCTGTCCCCCATTAGCTCTGCCTTAGTTAACACGTACCTCAGCCGTGTTGTGGAGGCGTATCCAAGTGGTCACCCCCTGAACCACGTCCCTGTTTCATCCAGATCTGGGAGCTACAGCTTGCCTCAGTGCAGGCCTGCTTCCACCTGACCTCAAGTTATATTTTGGCAGTCCACTTCTGCAACCGTCTTCTCTTTTCAACTCTATTTTTTTCTTTCCTTTAAACAATGTGAACAATATAGGTGATTTACACATTTCATTGCATTTTATAGAAAGACCAAAACATTTGCATTTTAATTATCCTTCTTTACTCACTCCAAATCTTATCAAGTAGCTTCCACACATAAATTCGGCAGAATTATTGTCTTAACAGCCTCAAAAAAAATCAACAGAAAAAACCAAGAGGGATTCCTCTCTCCAAACAATTCTCTTCACATCACCCTTAGCTTTCAAGCTTTTGACCAGAAGAAGAAAGAAGAAAGAAAAAAAAAGACAAAAGAAAAGCTTCTCTAGATCTGGGTTCTTGCAGGAAGAATCTTACTTCTTGTGCCGCGAGTGACTGCACCCTGTCCCGGTGAGCTGCAGTGATATCTGCAGCCACCAACTGTGTTTAAAGCTGAGATCTGGGTAATGATACAACAGGATGTTATCCACCAATTTAGATGTTGAGTAACGTCACTAAAATTGATTCCTTGACAGACCCCTTCTAGGGCTAACGTCATCCTATAAATACACAGTTATAGCCACCTGCAAAACTCTAACGGCAAATATGTTTACATATTTCTTCAGTCTAATTAGGAATGTTTGAAAACATCCCTCCAGAATAAAGTTAGTCTTTTGTCTCCCTGTTCTGTCATAGATTTTGTCTTAAAAATAGCTATGATGATAGCTTTTATATTTGCAGCGTACTCAACGAAATCAACATAAATACTTGCTTTACGCTTTACGCTTTCAAGTACATTTCCTGGAAATGAACCGGGAATGTGAGGGCAGTAAAGGACTCTGGATCTGAGAGAAGAATGAAAGGAAAGGTGGAGTACTAAAGGCAGCAGACTTTAATAAAAGAATAGTCTGGATCAACAATCAGTTTACCAGTTAAAAAAGGCTTTTCAAGGCTCTTTTTCATGAAGTTGATTGAGACAAAATTTCAGAAACTGGGATTTTTGGTGACAAAGACAGCTAAGACAAATCCTCAAGGAAGACACAGAGATTAAATTTTTAGTTCATAGTAAGAATGTAAGTGGGAAAGTTCACTTAAAATTAAAATCAAACATGGATTAATATCCAGCTCTAAAGGCAGAACTCCTCAATCATGAAAAAATGGCAAAAATGTCGAGTGTAAAGTGCTTTAAGGTGTCGGAGGAGAAGACAGGGGGGTTGAGCGTTTTTTCAGGATTTTGTTTTTGATTTTTAGACTGTCCCATTGATAAATTGTTTGCTGCCACATAGCAAGTAACAAAGCTGATGGATAAAGTGTTGTGTTCCTGCTGAATACCTTCTGTCCCTAGGACTGTTAGTAAACCATTAACACTCTTCAGTGCAGAGCAGCAGGGGGTCACGGGAGCAGCCAACCCCACCATGGTCAACACAATAAATGTGTCTCTGATGTACGGGGACGCCTGGATGACACAGGAGACCTGAACTGAAGTGACAAAGGCGGCAGAGGAAGAACTGGCCTTTTTGGCGCTTTTTGTGAGTGCTGATAACTGCCAGCACTGCTAATTAACAGGCTGCTAATTGGCTCAGCAGTGGCTTGGTAGCAGCCCACACCATGGTGTTTCTGATGCCCACTCATCTCTGCTCTTCTCTCGGGGAGCTGCACACCGGCAGACGTCTCCAGTGCTGGTCCTTGCAGTGGCAGGCAACGTGCCACGCTAGGAGCTGATCAGTGGCTCCACAGCCTCAGAAGCAGCTCCTCAAACCTTCTTGTGTGCACAAGGGAGGGAAACACCTTTATTATCATGTCCTCAGTCATGCACCTCCCCTTTCCTAATAGTCTCACTGTTGTGGTACTTGTCTTAATATTTGAAGGAAAAAACACCTTCAAAAAGTTACTTTTCATAGTAACCATAGAATGGTTTAGGTTGGAAAGGACCTTGAAGATCATCGAGTTCCAACGCCCCTGCCATAGACAGGGACACCTCCCACTAGACCAGGTTGCCCAAGGCCACGTCCAGCCTGGCCTTGAACACCTCCAGCGATGGGGCCTCAACAACCTCTCTGGGCAACCTGTTCCAGTGCCTTACCACCCTCAAAGTGAAAAACTTCTTCCTAATGTTCAATCTGCACCTGCGCTCTTCTAGTTTAAAGCCATTCCCCCTCGTCCTATGGCTACATGCCCTAGTAAAAATCCTTCCCCAGCTCTCCTGTAGGCCCCCTTTAGGTACTGGAAGACCACAATAAGATCTCCCCAGAGCCTTTTCTTCTCCAGGTTGAACAGCCCCAACTCTTTCAGCCTCTCCTCATAGGGGAGGTGCTCCAGCTCTCAGTCATCCTTGTGGCTCTCCTCTGGACATGCTCCAACAGGTCCATGTTCTTCTTGTGTTGGGGACTCCAGAGCTGGATGCAGTACTGCAGGTGGGGTCTCACAAGAGTGGAGTGGAGGGGCAGAATCACCTCCTTTGACCTGTTGGCCACACTTCTTCTGATGCAGCGCAGGATACAGTTGGCCTTCTGGGCTGCGATCGCACACACTGCTGGCTCATGTTGAGCTTCTCATCAATCAGCACCCCCAGGTCCTTCTCCTCAGGGATGCTCTCCAGCCATTCCTCATTGACCCTATATTTGTGCTTGGGAATGTCCCGACCCAGATGTAGGACCTTGCACTTGGCCTTGTTGAACTGCATGAGGTTGGCTTGGGCCCACCTCTCCAGCCTGTCCAGGTCCCTCTGGATGGCATCCCTCCCCTCCAGAGCATCTCCCTCGCCAAACAGCTTGGTGTCATTGGCAAACTTGCTGAGGGTGCACTCGATCCAACTGTCCATGTCACCGACAAAGACGTTGAACAGTACAGGTCCCAGTACCAACCTCTTGTCACTGCTCTCCACTTGGACATCGAGCCATTGACCGCAACTCTTTGAGTGCGACCGTCCAGCCAGTTCTGTGTCCACCGAGCAGTCCATTTGTCGAATCCATGTCCCTTCAATTTAGAGACCAGGATATCGTGTGGGACAGTGTCAAATGCTTTGCACAAGTCCAGGTAGATGACATCAGTTGGTCTTCCCTTGTCCACTGCTGCTGTAACCTCTTCGTAGAAGGCCACCAAATTTGTCAGGCATGACTTGCCCTTGGTGAAGCCGTGCTGGTTGTCACCAATCACCTCCTTGTTTTCTATGTGCTTCAGCAGAGTTTCCAGGAGGATCTGCTCCATGATCTTGCCAGGCACAGAGGTGAGGCTGACTGGCCTATAATAAGGAAAACTGGCCACAACTTTTTAATCTCCTTTGCCTTTTCTCTTGCCAATGTAGATATTTGTCAAAAAATATATGAACTCTTTTCACAGCCTACCAGCCCAACGAGAAGCTGTCAGAGTAGCACTGATGTCCGAGGTAAGTAATAGACTGGAATACAGTATATTGTCTCCAACATTAGAACTAGACTGCATGCAACACGGGACTCTTGTTTCTGATGGCTAGCATTGGTGGAGGCAATGAAGGAAAACAATTATTTTCAGACTCCTTTCAAATCTAGTCTTTCTACTTGCCATGTGTTGTGTGGGTGTAACCATCGGCCAGCTAAATATCTGGTACATGCTCAGTGCTCTCTTTATCATCAGAAGAGGCACATTCCTAGAGGGATTCATCTGATTTTAAGGTAGGTTGGCTCATGCAATGGAAATATCCATATGTTCCTCATAAAATGGAGTCACCCTAAACCTCAGGATGAAAGAATCCCATCATACATAAAGTAGGATAAGTAGGAGTACCTGTTGGATTCATCGAAACTGGCATATATTACCTCCATGAAAAGCTGAACTCTACTTCTATTCTCTAATGTAGCCATATTCTCGTTCTTTAAGGCACTCTAGAGAGAAAAAAAAAAAAAAAAAAAAAGAGAGAAGAGTGAAAAAGTTCTATAAAATAGTATTCATTATTGAGAAACAGCCAAAGGAAGAAAATCGCTAGTGGGAACGAGCTTCTCACGTCATGGGGCCTCTTCACAGTGCTATCAGACACGGAACATTTATTACTACTGATAGCCACCGAGTGACAGCTTCCATTTCTGATCCATTCTTTTCATTTTGAAGATGAAAGGGAAAGTATACAGAAGAAAAACGAGAAGTAGGTCCTATGTGGCTACTGGCAGACAAAAAACTAATCAAGCATGAGCTCAGGCAATGAATTTCATTGGTAATCGGTAGGACAGGAATTCTGGGGGCACTAAGAAGAAGGAAACAGGGCTCGGAAGGGGTTGGCAGCTGTATGACCCATGCAAGGATGTAGCTTGTTCTGTGATACAATTTCCCATCCCCGTTTACAGATATATAACCGGTAATGGCAGGGGAGTCCCAAAAAAGTAAGAGGCTCTCTCTGCAGGGAGGAGCATCCAAGAAGCATCTCCACTTGTGTCTTTGTGACAGCTACCACCTTGGCTGACACACTGTGGGCTGAACCAAGACACCCTTGTCACTTAAGTAAATAAATACATAAAAACAGAGTTCCTGCAGTTTCAGCTAAGGAAACAAGGATGCCTGCTGAGAATCTGAGAGTCACACATCATCTGTGGAGTAGGTCCGTCATACGCACTATTGGGAAAGAAATGTGTCAAAGACTTGTATATCAACAACACTTGACCCTCGCTTTTCCTGCTGCTGTTCTCCTCTCCTTGGGATTTACTGGCTGAGCAAGAAGACAAGCTCTAAAAACCTCATATCACAGATGGTGTATTTAAAAAGCCTTTTTCAAGTCCCTGGTTGATGGAGGAAAAATCTGGATTCAAGGATATACACACGTGGTTTGAACTTCACTATGAAGAAACGAGGAGAAAAAATAAAACAACAAAAGAATAAAAATTAGGGAAGAGTTCAGTTGTGAATATCGATCAGGACGCACACTGAAGCATGCCTAGTCTGGTGAGCGTGAAATATTTGCCCAGATGTAAACACAATTGCCATCTCATGTTTTTCCTCTCCTGTTGCTTTTGTTGGAGTATGAGTTTCACATACTTACAGGAAATTGATTCCCTAATTTTGCCCAACACCTCTGTATACTTGTCTGTCATTAAGAGAATGAAGGCTGACAGATGACCTTCTCAGGGTCTGAGCTCTTTTAATCCAGCACTGCAACGTCCTACCAGAGCAATAAAGCCCGGGTGTATCCCATCAGCCTGCAGAGCATCTCAAGCCTGAGGATGACCACCATCCAAGAGAAACATCTCATCCAGTTTTCTGTGCTCTGTTTCCCTGTTGTGGGAGTTGTACAGTCCAATTTCTTCTGAGTTTTGTTTTAGGGAAGTCCCGTCTGTGGTGTGTCTGGTGAGGTGTGCTGGAGATCGCACTTCTTCTGGAGTGCAGTGTTGGTGTTCCTGCTACCCACGCCACTTCAGCCCGGCTAAAACACGATAGTAGCACTTCCATTCCTCCTAAGACTTTCATAGACCCTTAGAGAGCAGATAATTTGTGCATAACACTGGCCCATATTAGTCACCCCTGAATACCTCTGAGGGGACAATTCTACTCCAGGAAACAGAGCATTGTACACCCATGTAGCCGAAACTCTCCTCTTGTGATGGAGTGTGTCTATTTGTAAAACTGTGCAGAACAGCTATAGCGATACAGATTCACAACCCATTTTAATGTTTAAGTAAAGACAAGTCATTCCATATGCTTTCTCATATGCTTTCTTGTATAAAACATTAGTTGTAACATGTTTTAGACTTTTTGAATAGACAGATAATGTAAAATTATATCTGTAATAATACTGTTGGAAAAACTTGTCCAAATTTATTGGTTCTGTATGATTTTTGTTCACATCCAGTGACACTAAGTTTGAAACCTGGGTCTTTTGCACCTCTAGGGTGTTATAAGCAACAAATTCCCTTTTAAAAAATAATAATCTTGTCAGACTGAGAAAATATAGGACTAGGGTCTGAGCTAGTATAAATTATGGTAGATATATGGAAATTGAACTATGCTGATTTACATCAGCTAATGGGTCTGACCGAGGATTTGTGAATCAGAATTACATAAATCTCTTTATTGTGGACTCATATTCATTTTCTAGAAATTCACCAAGGACTCTATCAACTGAAAGAGCAATTTAGTGTCCGACAACCTCACAGGGACTTTCTAAGATGTTCCTACAACTTTAAAACCATGTCAAGTCTTTTGCTAACTGTACCCATAAGTGTACCCGTTGAACCTGTAATCGAGCCTGCCGTGCTCCAGAAGAAACAATCTCCAAACCAGTCCTTACTGCAGACAAAAACGAGACAAGAGTGATCAGTCCCATAGAAGCAGAATTGGCTAGACTGAGCAAAATTACCTGCACACTGTCCCGATCAGTGTCGGGGAGGTTTCGTTATCATCCCAAGGACGAGATTAAGACACTGAAGTCTGTCAAATGTCGTACAACCTTTTGCTTAGTTTTATTAACAAAAACTGAGAAAGAATGGTGAAAAGGGAAGGGAAGACAAAGGGGAAAGGAAAGGGGGGTAAGGAAGGAAACAAAGAAAGAGGGAGAGAGTTCGCTACTGCCACCGTGAGTCCAACGGTTTTCGGCTGAGTCTGGGGTCCGGAGATGCGCGCAGCAGGGAGGCGAGGAGAACAAAGAGTGCCGAGAAGCCCGCCAAAAGCCTTATATATGGCTTGCTATCGACCAGAAGTGCTGGTCCCATACAAGCCTCTTCCTGCTCTTTTCGCTCCTTTAGTCCTTGCGCAGGCACACGGAGTCATCCGCTTCCAAGACTGTGACGAAGATGATCCTTCCAGAAGATGGCGGCGTGGCGGCAATGTCGAGACAAAATCGCATCTGCTATTGGTTCTCTACACACACAAAACAGTACAAAATTTCAGTTATCAACCCCACCTTGTGTCCTGTTGCTTAATCCTGTTGTGAATGTATAGTCACAATTGAATTTGTGTTCACCTCAGTAGCCTAATTCACTCCTCAGTGTGATCTAAGGGTAATAATACACTGAGAACATCAAGGATATAAATAGAGGGAAATGTAATTCTTGCTCCAAGCAAAGCAACTCCGATTTTATCATTTACAGCACTTGCTGACACAAACCCATTCCTCTTAAAGGACATGGTAGGCTCATCGTGGTTAAAATCCAGCTGTGCTCTGAGCATCTGCTGGACGGAAACATTTTTTTATGAGCTCTCAGTTGCTGGCTAGTGGCGCAACAGTTATATATTCCCTTTGCCCATGTTCCTGAATGACTTATTTCTCACCTTTCTTTTTTTCAATCTGAAAGAAAAATCAATCGCTCGAGCAGTCTTCCAGCCCACACCCCTTTCTCTTCCACGCACACTTTCGGCTCCGCTCTGCAGTTGTCCTGCTCTTCCTGTAATTTCACCTTGAAGCTTTAACCTCTTGCACGTGATGTGGTGCGATATGCGAGAGGACCCGTGTTTCCTCGATCGATCCCGTTACGCTGCTCATTCCTACATGGAAACGGGAATTTCCAAAAGCCCGGGAAGGATGAGGTGGAGAGGGAGCGGTATCATCTTTGTCTTTCAGCATAACTGTTGTCACCTCTACAGCCACTGTCAGCTGGACCAGGGTGGAGGAGACAGCTGCAGAGTTTTGCAGAGTTCTGCTCTCTTTGCCTGAGGAAACGGTTTCATGACCCGTTATCTTACATCTACCTTAAATGCTGAGTTATACTGGAGAGAAGATTTCCCCCATGGTGTGTACTGACTCCCCAGACCTTGATGTGGATTTGCAGAGTACCTGTCTCGGAAGGGCTTTATAATGCTGTGTGTAGGCAGTAATGGAAACTGTCACTTTTTACAACAATCATTTGAGGTGGGTTTTTTTTCATTTTTTTAAGGAGGAAAGGTAGATTATTCCCCCCCCCCCC